>NC_086173.1:45241696-45549536 GCF_023053635.1 Elgaria multicarinata webbii | reverse complement strand
CAACATCTGGAGGGCCACACATTCCCCATCTCTGCAGTAGTGTGAAACTGCCTTCTCAGATAGTAGACTGGTGTGCAGTTCAAGGAGAGAGGAAAATGGGACATCTGCCCAAAATTGACCACTTCTTCAAACTTCTGCTTGGATCTCTAGGAACATAGGAAACTGACTTATACGGAGTCAGCTCAATGGTCCATCTACCTCAGTACTGTCTACGCAGCCTTTGTAGGTCATGTTGGCTAAGAATAACAGTTCACACATCTGGACGGCATCAGGTTGGGGAAGGTTGGTCTACACTGACTGGCTGTGGCTCTCCAGGTTTTCAGACAGAAGTCTTTCCCAGGCCTGCCTGGAGTTGCCAGAGGTTGAACCTGGGTCCCTTTGCAAGGAAAGCATGTGGACTCCCAGTGCTACCACTGAGCTATGGTCCATCTCTGCTCTGTGTGTGTGAGAGAGAGAGAGAGAGAAAGAGAAAATAATGTGGGTGTATGAGTAATCCCAGATAGCACTTATATGCACATATACATTGAGAACATGTGTACTAGAGCAATGATCTTCAACTAGTGAGTCGTGACCCAAAAGTGAGTTGTGAGATCAGTCCAGATGGGTTGTGCCAAAGCTGTTGCCACCATGTTGGGCCTGGAGAAAATTGTGAAAGTGGATCCCATGTTGCAGGTTGGGAGTCCAAGGTGGGTCTTGGGTCTGGTCCAGTTGAAGATGAATATACTAGAGTGACCAGATGGATGCATGGCACCATTTTATTGTGTCCTTACTTTATCATTGCTGGCAGTTTAGATTGGTCTGTGGCAACACTAGTGGGAAAATGGGAAGGTGCACCCCTTGAGTTGAGACAATGCACACAGGCTCAACCGGCACCACTGTCTCTCCCCTGCAGGAGGAGTCATACTGTGGGAAAAGATGGTGGTGCAAAAGTGAACCATCACTAGCTGGATTCTGGCCTTAGGCAACCAGAAAATTGAGATTAGCCCAGGAAAAAAAACTGGTTTCTGCTCTTGGAAGCAGCCAGGGCATAGACTGGTAAATAAGGAACAGCCATGAATTCCCAAAGAGGATTGCCACACTGGCTTAGGAAAGTAGGATGGAACATAGGAAGTGGCCTTATACTGAGTCAGACCTCTAGTCCACCTAGATTGACTAGGAGTGGCTCTGCAGGGTTTCAGGGAGAGGTCTTTCCTGGTCCTGCTTGGAGATGTGAGGGATTGAACCTGGGATCATTTGCATTTGAAGCTGGAGCTCCATGACTGAGGCTGCCAAGAGACTACAGTGATAAATGGCATCTCTTGCTATCACTCAAACTGTGCTTTCTCCCTCTTGCTTGAGTTTTGAGGTCTCTGGATGCTATAGTAGGCTCGGAAGAGAAAACAGACCTGTGGCTGTTTTGCACCCGGGTTCATCCCGGCCACAGAGGTGGTGGTCCTGCACCACAAGCTGAAATGTCCAGTTTACATGGGGGATCTGCAAAACAGACGCATTCGGACCAAGAGTAACTGCCCCACAGGCACTGCAGTCTCCATTGGGCTTGCATCTGATTGCCCTGTACCTTATCAGCAAGGAGCAGCCCTGGGAATAGGCATGGTCCAGAAGTTATTGGTGGAACTCTAACACTGACCTGAAGAATTTGGATTGGTATAAAAGAAGAGAAAGTGCAAGGGGGAAAAACACCTGAGGCCTCACTGTTTTAGCCATTGCCCCTGATGGTCACCTCGATTGCAGGGATAGGCAACCTGGTGCCCTTCAGATGATTTGGACTACAACTCCCACAAGACCCAACCAACATAAACAATGATTAGGTATTATGGGAGTTGTAGTCCAAACTATCTAGAGGGCCACAAGTTGCTCATCCCTGCTCTATGGGATGTGTGGCAAAGGCCCTGGGTTGGAACGTAAGTGCTACGGTTCTGGTTTGATCTGCAAATGTAATGAAATGGGGGAAGAAATGGAGTTGAAGCCTCCCTCCTTCTTCCCCCACTGCCTGGGTGTCTTGCTTATAGTATGCCTCACTGTGCATCTTTGCCAGACATTTTAAAGGTCAGTGTCACCCATGCAGGTCTGGGAAAGTTCGGAGCAGCGTGGCAGAGCGAGGATAATGTCCCCAATTCATTATTCTGACTCAGGCCCTTTTCATTTCAGCAGTGAACCACCTCTCCATCTCCCCACCCCCACCCCACAACAACCCCGTCTACATAAGACCCCCCTTTCAACCCTGCCTCTTCCATTCCCTCCCCCCTCCCCCCAGAAACAAAACAGATATGTAAGATTGGTAAGATGAAGTGCTCGCTGCTAATGTCTCCCTGTGATTCAGCCCAAAGGGCTTGGCAAAGAGACTGCGCTGAAGATGCTCCGAAGCAAAAGAACACAAATGAGTTTAAGAGACACCTTGATTTATTTCTGGAGTGGAGGCGTAGGGTGGGCTGGGGACTGGGAACTTAGGAACCTGGTGGGAGACTGAATTAGGAGCATTTTAAAGGACCAGAATGTGCCAATTGTAGCATTTTCTATTTCCAGAAATGTGTTGTCTTCGACACGGGGAAAAAAAAGTAGGAGCAGCAACAAACAACAATAACCCATGAGCCTCCCTTGACCTATTTGAGCTTAAGTCCTTGTCTCTTTGTTTGCTTGTCTGGATTTTCATCAGTCATCCCAACCTAATATCCATCCAGATGGGCCAATCAGTTCTGCCGGCCGCTTCCTGCTTTTAGCTGTTGCTGGGATTTCCTTCCGCTCTGACTGCTAACAGGTCGGCCAGCAAAGAGGCAATTGGGGTCCTGAAGTGGAGGAGAAAGCCTGTCATCACCAAACATCCTCTGTCTTTTGACAGACTACATGCAAAGCCGTTTGTCAGGGCTTAATACTACGGGGAGGTTACTGCACAATGATCTTGGGTTTGAGGGAATCTGTGCGCCATCTTGTAAGAAGTGTCAAAGAAGGAGGGCAAAAGAGGCTCCCCCACCTCCGTGTTTCAGCCCTCATGTGATGATTCCTCAGGAATATCTCCCCCCCCCCCCCCCGGCCAGTCCAATGGTTCTGCAGACTGAGTGGCCATTAGCATGAACAATGTCTTGGGGCTAGGCCCTAGGTATGCATGCTGAAGGAACACATACCATCACTCTTAAAAATAGGGGTTGGCTGTCTGACCTGGGTCGATAACATCGTTTGCTGTCATTCTTTGATGAGGCACCAAAATGCAGCCACAATCCATGCTCTTAGAATATATGGCTTTTGTGCAATTGAATCATGAATGCAACACCCACCCACCCCCAGGGTGACCATTGGAAAGGAGGACAGAGCTCCTGTATCTTTAACAGTTGTATAGAAAGGGGAATATCAGCTGGTGACTTTTGTATTCATGTAGCACCTGGTGACATTCCCTCTTCATCACAACAGTTAAAGCTGCAAGAGCCCTGCCCTCTTTTGTATCTCGTCAGTCTGCATGCATACAAATGCCACCTGCTGAAATTCCCTTTCCTATACAGCTTTGAAAAATACAGGAGCCCTGTCTTCTTTTTCATATGGTCACTCTACCCCCAGCCCCAAAACATGCTTTGAAAAAGGCTGTTTTGCTGAAAAATTGGGCCCGCTCCTGAAATTTCTTTGTCCTCTGAAATCCTTGAGGACTGAAATCTGTGTCAAAGCCAAATGGGATTGCTTATTGGCAGCTACTAACTTGCTTGCTGCTCTGGAATGGGCCTAATTCAGGCGGAAAAATAGAGACCTACTGAATCATGAATTACAAAATAAAATATCAGTGGGCAGTTCTGGGTGGGAAACAACAGGTCTCTTGCAACAACAGGACAACATTGTCCCCCTTCTCCGCATGCCACCTGTCCCTGGGCTTGACCCAATTTAAGATACGGATGGTCTGTCTCTCCGGGCAGGCTTTGGCAACACTTTTGTGGCTTGTTTATGCCAATGGAACTTCAGTATACCAGTTTGACTTACACTGGGAAAAGAGTGGGAAGAGGTTGGCTTTTCTCTGGATCTCCTCCCCCACCAACGTTTTGGATAAAAGGAATTTTATAGTGGAGAGAACTACAGTGTTAAGGTGTTATAATTTTGATTTGGGACTGAATTATGTCTGTAATCAAGATATAAGCCCCAACAAGATATAGCTTCCTACATTTCCTCATCAAACAAGAGAGGGAGAAAAAAAGCGATTTCCAATACAATTTTTCCCTTTAGTGTTCAGGGGTTTCCCCCCACCCCCTGCTGTTTACAAACGCCTACCAATGGACAAATGAACATCAGGAAAAGATCATAAATTGTACAAATGAGGTGCCCGCATAGACCCATTAGCAAGGGATGGTTGTTTGTTGTTGCTTTTAAAATGAAACTATCAGTGAAAGGGGTTGAATCAAACCAACGCATACAAATAAGTTATGCCAATCTGATTTTTAAGGAAGATTTGCTCTGCCTCTGTTCTTCAATATTCAAAACAAAACAAATTTGCAGGTACTGACTGACTGACTCTCAGGAAAGAGAGAGAGAAAGAGAGAGAGAGAAGAGAGTGTTAGGGGAATGGATGGATAGAGAATGGTACTGAAATTTTGGAACAAAGAAATGCATTCCCCTTTGTGAGCTACTATTAAGTTGGCCACTTGTGCATCTCCCCTCCCCCAAAGGGGACAACTGAGGACACATAGTTGCATAAAAATGCATACACTTTTTTATAATATAGATACTATTTTATTTATTTATTTATTTATTTATTTATTTATTTATTTATTTATTACATTTTTATACCGCCCAATAGCCGAAGCTCTCTGGGCGGTTCACAGAAATAATTAATATAAGTAGAAATTTAAATCACATTTCAACAGAGTAAGGAAGACTGTGACCAGGGCCAGATCTACACCAAGCAGGATATAACATTATGAAAGTGGTTTGAAAATGATATATGGAATGTTTAAAAGAAGAGGTGGTATGGCTGCTTCTAAAAAAGCCCTCCCTGGACCCCCAGGACCTTAATAACTACAGGAAGGAAAGGAAAGGAACCTCTTGTGCAAGCACTGAGTCATTACTGACTCTTGGAGGGACGTCAGCTTTCGCTGATGTTTTCTTGGCAGGCCTTATTGCGGGGTGGTTTGCCGTTGCCTTCCCCGGCCGTTATTACCTTTCCCCCAGCTAACTGGGTACTCATTTTACCGACCTCGGGAGGATGGAAGGCTGAGTCGACCTGAGCTGGGATCGAACTCAGGCCTTGGGGAGAGTTTCAGCTGCAGAAACTGCTGCTTTACCGCTCTGCGCCACACGAGGCCAGTGTCAAATATTCCGTTTTGGGGCAAGATGATTGAGAGGGCAGTTGCCTTCCAACTTCAAGCAGTTTTGGATGATACAGATTTTCCAGACCCATTTCAAAGTGGCTTCGTTGCAGGATACGGAGTTGAGACAGCTATGGTTGCCTTAGTGGATGATCTACGCCTGAGTATTGACAGGGTGAGTGTGTCCCTGCTGGTACTCTTGGACCTCTCAGCAGTTTTCGATACCATCGACCATGGTATCCTTCTGGATCGCCTGAGGGGATTGGGAATCAGGGGCACTGTCCTTCGGTGGTTCCACTCCTACCTCTTGGGCAGGTTCCAGATGGTGATGCTTGGGGATAGCTGCTCCTCAAAGAGCGAGATGCTGTGTGGTGTACCGCAAGGTGCCATCCTTTCCCCAATGCTATTTAATATTTACATGAAACTGCTGGGAGAGATCATCCGGAGGCATGGGGCGGGGTGCTATCAGTATGCTGATGACACCCAAATATATTTCTCTATGCCTTCGACAACAGTGTCACCTAAGGATAGTGTGTCTCCTCTGAATGAATGCTTGGAGGCAGTAATGGGCTGGATGAGGGAAAACAAACTGAAGCTAAATCAAGACAAGACAGAGGTGTTTACCATCAAAGGCCCCAACCTGGGTTTGGAGGTGTGTCAACCATTTCTGGATGGGGTTATACTCCCCCTGAAAGACTGTGTTCGCAGCTTGGGGGTGCTCCTGGATCCATCGCTCCAAATGACAGCTCAGATAGATGCGAGGGCTACTATCAGCTTCAGCTGATACGCCAGCTGCGCCCCTTCCTAGAGTTGGAAGACCTAAAGACTGTAGTGCACATGCTGGTAACTTCGAGGCTTGGCTTCTGCAATGCGCTCTACATAGGGCTACCTTTGTGCCTAGTCCAGAAACTTCAACTAGTGCAAAATATGGCAGCCAGGTTGGTCACAGGTACATCTAGGGGTGACCATATTACACCAACTTTAAAATCATCACACTGTATAAAGTGTTGGTTATTACCTTTAAAGCCCTACATGGTTTGGGTCCAGGTTATCTGCGGGATCGCCTTGTCCCGTACAATCTGCCCCGCACACTGAGGTCCTCTGGAAAGAATTTACTTCAGCCAGCAAACACTAGATTAACAACTGTTACCCAGAGGACCTTCTCTGCTGCTGCTCCCAGACTGTGGAATGACCTGCCTGGACAGATCTGCCAACTCAATAGTCTTTCTGAATACAAAAAAGCAATAAAGACTGATCTCTTCCGGCAGGCCTACACAGTTGAATTTTAAGACCACTGGCTGTTATTTTAATAATGTATTAATTTTTATATGTTTTATATGTTTTATATGTTCAGTTTTATGTATTTTAAATATTTTGTATTCCATATTGTTCCCTGCCTCGATCTAGAGGAAGAGGCGGGTAATAAATAAATAAAATAATTATTGTGGTGGTGGTGGTGGTGGTGGTGGTGGTGGTGTCATGGTGGCCCCAACAGTTGTCAGTACACTTCAATACCATTATAAAGCACTAGTGTAGATTCTGCCCAGGTGACCTGTGTGCCTTCTCAGTCTGCTGACTAGGTGCTCCTGATGAGCAACCTCAAGGCCCAGCTCTTTCTTCTGGTTGTTCTTTTTCATTAAAATGGACTTGGACTGGACAACCCTTCAGATTGAGGACTGTCCTCTGTAAGGGACACATGGCCACTCTAGATATTGTTCACTCTATGAAGAATGTTACATCATTCAGAAATACATATCTGCATAAGCAGAGGCTCACATGACATTATTCAAAGTAATGTCTGGGAGTGTGTGGTTGCTTTAATTAATAGATGGGATTTTGAAATATTTGTAAGTATGATGAATCATAATTAGTTAATCTTTGTGTTATGTTTTGCAATACAAAATAAAATATTTTTGAAGGATTATGTTTGTTTTTGAAAACACACTTTGTACTTTTAAAGAACTCTTAAATTCAATGGGAAATGTTTTAGGCTGACAGGCTTGAAATTTTTTGTGTCTCTCATGTTTTTTCATAGGCCTATCGCAGAGATGTTCAGATGCCTGAAGGTCTGTTCCAACATCCTGGCAGTTCACATACTTGCAAGAAGAAGAGGCTTACCTCTGTCTTTTTATCAGATGCTCTAACTGTACCAGGGAGTTCACCTTCACTCTAGAATGCATGTAGATAAATGCATGCACATGAACACTAAGGATGCTTCCAGATGAGTCTTTTATTGCACCATCATCCTGCCTCGTTCACAGAATTTTATGGGGTTACACATGTCATCGTCTTCCACTTGTAACTCTCCTACGTTTTCCTACCACTTCTATCTTTTTTCTTACTGCAGAAAATCTATTAAGTAAGAAAAGATGGAATAGTGCCCAATGCCATCCAACGGATAGTTCCAGAAACCTTCTGTCTGGAAGCATCCTAAAGCTCCATGCAGTAGCCAGCTTTTCATTCCACATACTGCAGCCGCATAAGGTATGTTTTGAATGGTGTGGATACTAGACTGTCGGACATAGTTATGTTTTCTTGGTATATTTTTGACCCCAATCACCTTCTGGGCTTTTCAATCAGTGCAGGGGACTTGATTAAAATGAATACAGCATGCAGCAAGTAGAGTCGAGTCTTGAACAATGTGTAATAGTGGAGTTGAGTGAGGCTCGCAAGCTGACCCTTGTGATGAGAAAAGGCAAATTGCAAGCATATCATCAGGGCCAGCCCAGGACATTTCGCTGCCTGAGGCGGAGCAGCGAGTGGAGCTTTTCCACATATGTCCGCAAGATATATAGAATCTAAGGCCGGGCAGGTTATTTTGGCACCTGAAGCTAGGGTTGCCACCTCTAAAGATTGGCCTGGCATCTCCAGAAATCAGTATTAATCTCCAGGAGATTATTGAAAGCAATCCTGAAGATTTTAATGGTTTGGTATTGTGAGGAGGTGAGAGGAGGGGTAGAAATGGAAATTGTGCTTCTCCCCATCCCGGGGAGTGAAAATACAATGATAATAAATAGCCAATAATTTACTGATAAACATACACACAAAAACAGCTGCCTCACTCTTCCTAACAGTAGGACCAGCCCTGGATATGTCTGTTTTCAACTGTTGGAGGTGTGTCTTCTTCCACTTTGCCTTTCTCCCCTTCCCCAATGCCATAGTATACTTGGTCATTTCTAGGAACTGGAAGAGATGTCACATCTTAGACAAACATCCAGCGCTTCATCCCCAGCTCACCTCAATGAGCAAAATGGTAGGCTGGGGCCTTTTGGAGGAGGGGCAGCACCCTCAAGGAGAGGGGGAGACTGCATAGAGGACCCTTGGGCTCTGAGCAATTGACTAGTTTTCTGCCTCAAAGTAGGAGAATATATTGCTACCAGCTTGATTGCTGGCATAAATATTGATTTGTAAATGTGAATCACAGTCATAGTAAAGCTCACAGATTTAAAGTATAATCAGTAAGGTATGAATTAGGATACAAGAATGGGATAGACTGAGAAATACCTATTGATTGGCTGATGAAATCATTAAGGCTCTTTTTGCACGACAAATTTAAACTAGGCTGACACAGTCATCCAAACCTATGGATCCTGGCGGGCGTCTATATGATATTGCTTTGCCTACTGATTCCCCCCAAACCCCACTGCATTGCTGCTGCAAAGTGGCATTGATAGGGTTACATGGCAGGAGTGAGCGTGGGCTATCCAGCCAGGAGAATTCGCAGCGCTGTTGTCAGACGGCATTAATGAGCAGCAAATATTGAAGGACTGAAAACTGTGAGAGTCTATTTTTGGGGTGTGTGTGTTATTTTCTGCCAAATCTGCTCAACACTGTACCTTTGAAAACCTGTAGCTGTGCATCTGCGCTGCAACAGTTCATTGGATTTATGCATTATACTTCATAACTGTCCTTACCTTCATTCCCCAGACTTTAATATTGCTGGTGTCATGTCTAGCCCTGCTTCCCCTGTTTTGGAAGAAGGTCTTTCAGGTATTCAATCAGAATCAGACTCTGAGGTAGAGGAGTCGGCCCCAGACACAGGCCAGCCTGTACCAGTGGGGATAGAGCTCTCACGCTTTCTTCTCCAGCTGGTCCTGATCTCTCCCCAGAGCGTATCTCCTCAACGGCAAATCATACAGAGGCTGCGGGAAGTGAACATTCATCTGAAGGAGAGGCCACCGACAGGCTAACTGATTTTAGGGTCCGGCGCAGGCTAAAACGCACAGAGCGAAAGGAGGGTGTGAGGAAGTCGGCCAGGCTCGCATTGCGCCAGAAACAGCCTCTCTGAAGTAACGCACTTTGGGAAAAGGCTTTCTGTTCTCCTTGACAAGACAATTGTCTTGCTTAGTTTGCATAGTTTTGCCTAGGGAGAAGTTTCCAAGAGGCTAGACTCTCTTCAGGTGGGAAGAGATGTTTATTGTTTAATAAAAGCTTTGTGGATTACCTAGCAGGCCTCGTCATTTGTCTCCCATCGAAAGCAGGGGTTTCCCAAGAAACACGACAGCCATGGCAGCCATTGCTAAATACTCACCTGGGGCTTGTCAAGCCTGCCCTGTGCCCTTGCCCTGTATTCCCTCACCCACCCTGCCCTGGGAACTGCCCCTTATTACACCTACTCCCTTAATCTGAACTGAAGCCGCCACTGACAGAGGAACAATCAACCATGGTGACATTAGAGGAATGTAAAAAGTCGCAGTAAAACAACACATCAAAAAAGTGCAGCTTTGTGGGGAATAGGATGATGTTGCTGCGAGTTGGCGGCTGCATCGTATAAACAACAGGGCGCAACTGTGCAGCCACGACAAGGTATATAGAGCATATAGACAAGCCCCTGGTCACTGTAGTTCCCTTTGAAAGAGCCCAAGAAGGAATTCTCAGCACCCTCTCAACACTACAGTTCCTAAGATGCATGGAAGGAAGAAGCCATAGTAGTTTCATGCGTGTTTAAAATTTGCAGTATAGATATGTCCACATTCAGCCATGTCATGTCTGTCCACTCACATTCCCCATGGGACAATGAGAGAAAAAGCAACATCAGTCAAGGATTTTGTTTTTCAAGAATGGAGGTCCACTGTTTTAGGCTGTCCTCTGTGGTTGAGAGGCTGACTTTGAAATCAGAGTGTTTTTTGAGAATTGATTGCGAACTCCTTGAGGCAGAGCCGTTTCCCATTGCTTTGTATCACATGTTGCCATTGACATCTGCCTCAGACAGTGCTCATAAAATGATATTCTGTAAGGAAACACAGCTGCAGCATTGTATTTTGTTGCATAAGGATAAATGAGGAATGCATCACAAGGAACAGAGTAGAATCAACATCTTTTTATAGGTTCCTAAGGAAATTACTCAGTCCGATCATGGGGAATTTCCCCCCAATCATGGCGGGCTTAGGGAAGTATGATTCCTTGGCCATAAGGAATGGCTTTCTAAAGCAGGGGTGTGGAACCTCATGCCTGGGGGGGGGGGCAATCTGGCCTTCTGGGGTTCCCCAGATGCCCCCTTTCCCTGCCCCCCTTTCTCCAAATTACAAATCATTTTGTGGTTTACCAGCTTTTGTGTAGTTTTTCCCGTATTCTGAAAGCTTGAAATGCTTCTCCTAAGACTTCCTGGCAGTAAGAACTTTAAGCCAAAACAGGCTGGTGGGTTTGTTTATTTGTTTTTGTATCTATGGCCCCAGACCCTTTACCTTTGGCTTTACCAATGTGGTCTTCAACAGCTTCCCTAAAATCAAATTCAACCCCCGGGCTGAAAGACGTTCCCTACTCCTGATCTAAAGTGTCTAAATGCAAAAGGACAGGGGCTCCTGTACCTTTAATAAGTTTGTGCAGAAGGGAGAGATTTAGCAGAGACAGTTTGATGGAAAGAGAAACCTGCTAAAATCCCCCCTTCTACAAATCTACCAAAGGTTCAGGAGTTCATTCCTCCTCGGGTCACCCTACATTTGCCCCAGTTCTGGCCCTATGAGACATGAACCAGTCTGGGGCTGGTGGGGAGTACAAGTGTCTCATACTGGGCTAGGGAAAGTCTGTGTGCAGCCACCACTGAGGAAAGAGGTCCAGATGGCAACCTTGGCTTAGAGTGACACTGCTCTGCTAATCCACCCCCCTCCCTGGGTGTGTGTGAATGTTTCAGTTATTTTCACAGACTTGGAAAGAACCCAGTGGCTCATAATCACAATATCCCACCCTAAGCCGAAGATCTTAACATTTAGGTTGGCTTCACACATGTGTTTAATATGCCAAACCATGTTTTTATTTATTTTCACTTATTTACAAATCACAAGGTTCCATAAAACAAGGCTTAAAATGACTTAATCAGTTACTGACTGGGGAAAGGCAGGGTAAACAAATAAGCTTTTAAAGAACATTGAAAACACATGTTTGTTGGTGCCTGACTTATCTCAGATGGGAGATCATTCCAGGGGACGGGGTGCCACCACAGAAAAGACCCATTGCTGTTGCATCACCACCACATGGAGCTCTGTGGGATATGGCATGGACAGCAAGGCCTTCCTTTAAGATCATAGGGGTCTTATGGGTCTTTACGGGGAATGATGATCTTTCAGGTGACCTGGTCCTAAGTTGTTCAGGGCTTTATATGTCAACAATAATATCTTGAACCTAACTCCTTCAACACAGGTGTTGAAAGGCAATCCACCCAACAGCTTGCTGCAGCAATCTGCACTAGCTGCAGGTTCCGATCCAACCTCAGGGGCAGCCCCTCAGAAAGCACATTACAGTAATCCAGTCTCAAGGTTACCAATGTATGGATTCCAGTGGCCAAACAATCTTTGGCCAGGAATGGGTGCAATTGGCATATCAGCCAAAATTGGTAGAAGTGCCACAGAGGTCACTTAAGGTTTCCAATTACTATGATAAGTCCAGGAGCACCCCCAAATTATGTACCTATTCCTTCACGGGGAGTGCAACTCCATCCAGAATAGTTAAACTCTCTAATTCTCAGATGTGGAAGCCACTCATCATCTTATCAGATTCAGCTTATTGGTCATCATCCAGTCTACTAGTGTGTTCAAGTACTAGCCTAGGTCATGTCCTCTCCTGATTCAGATGTAATGGGGAAATAGCACTGGGTATTATCAGCATACTGGTAACGCCTTAGCCACAAACTCTTAATGGCTCCTCCCCAATAGCTTCTATACAGATATGAAATAGCATTGGGGACAAGGTAGTAGCTTGTGAGATCCCTCAGTATAGGTGCCAGAGGCCTGATGCAGAGTCACTCAATGCTACTCTCTGGACCCTACTCTGAAGATAGGTGTGGAACTGCTGTAAACCAGTGCCCCCAATTCCCAATCTACAGAGCTGGTCCAGAAGGATACTATGGTCAATGGAATCAAAAGCCGCTCACAGATCAAGTAAGAGTAACAAAGTCATATTCCCTCTGTCCATCTCCTGATAAAGGTAATTCTTCAGGGCAACCAAGGATGAGTCTGTCCCATATCCAGGCCAGAATCTAGATAGGAATGGGTCTAGATAATCAGTATCCTTCAAGAATGTCTGCAGCTGGGTCGCCACCATCCTCTGAAGCACGTTGCCCAAAAAGGGAGTATTAGTGACCAGACAGTAGTTGTTATAAGTCTCTGGGTCCATGGAGGGCTTGTCCAGGAGCGGTTGCACCCCCAACCTCTTAAAGACCACATCACGCCAGTCCTTTTTCAGCTTCATTGGCTGCCAGTCCAGGTCTGGGCCCGATTCAAAGTGCTGGTATTAACATTTAAAGCCCTAAACGGCTTGGGGCCAGGCTATCTGAAGGAACGCTTCCTCCCATATGTACCTGCCCGGATCCTAAGGTCATCCTCAGGGGTCTTTCTCCACGAGCCCCTGCCAGAGGAAGTGAGGCAGGTGGCTACCAGGAGGAGGGCCTTCTCTGCTGTAGCACCCCGGCTGTGGAATGATCTCCCTAAGGACGTTCGCTTGGCACCTACATTATATGCTTTTAGACGCCAGGTGAAGACCTTTTTATTCTCCCAGCATTTTAACAGTCTATCAATACATTTTAACTTGGTGTTTTAAATTTGTAATTTTGCATTGCTGCTGTTTTTATCTGGTTGAGCTTTTATATTGTATTTTATATTATGGTTTTATACTGTTGTTTTATATTTTGAATGGTTTTAATTTTTGTGAACTGCTCAGAGAGCTCTGGCTTTCGGGCATTATAGAAATGTTATAAATAAATAAATAAATGGGCAACAGAACCCAGACAGCCAGCTCCCTTAGCTAGCTCAAATCAGGCAGCAGTGAAAAGGTGTATATTTAGTTAAGAACTGCTGCAAGCACCTTGCCAATATCTTCAGGCCTCAACAGTTGGAACTGATTTTCCCCCCCCCCTTGCCCCCAAACTGGTCGAGATGGTGTGCTGGATACCTCGCCAGGACCTGCCCATCATTTGCAGTCCAACACATCTGGAGGGCACTGGGTTGGGGAAAACTGCCATACACCCATCACAGTAATAATGAATAATTCATCCGGGGAAGTGTTTTCCTTGTAACACTAAAGTGATGGTGGAAGGATGTGGGTTTTTTTCTGTTGTTGTTATTTTGCAGGGGAGAATAGCCACATAGAAAGATATACTTAACCTATCCTGTGCCTGCTGATTGTCCCCTGCAAATGCCTCCCTCAGCAACATTTTGGCTGTTATCTGTCCCTTTCTTTCCCTCCCCACACTGCAGAGGCTCTAAGACCAGACAAATCCTGACCGCAGAGGAAATGGCTGGGGAAAACTATTTGCACAGGGGGAATTGGTGGGCACAGGAAGGGTTAAAGCACAGAGCTTTACACCTGCTGGCTTCTTCCCACCCCCTGCAAATGCCCCTCCTTCCCCTTCATTTACATAAACCAGCAGACACATATGGTATTTGGAAAATACATTAGTTCTGATGAAGACGTAGGCCTCAAAATCTAAACTCTGAATGTGACAGACGTTTGGAAACAGCTGTATCGTATACATGTAGAGCTGCCAGAAATCCAGGCATGATAGTAGCTCCCGTTTGAATGCACACTTGGTGGCAAGCCTGGGTCTGTTGCAGCTGTGTGGAACAATCTTAACAATGTGGTTTTGCTGTGCAAGAAGCTGAATGTGCAGAAAGGTTGTAAGTGGACCTTATGCATTGGGTGGTTGCCAGCAAGAGACATTTGCTTTCTTCTTTCTAAGGATCTTGTAAATATCTGAAAATGACCTGCCTGCTCCCACCCAGGGCTGGCCCTACCATTGGGTGGAATGAGGCAACAGATGCTTGTGGGGGCAGCAGTGAGGTGTTGGAGGACAGAGCTGTGTGTGCCTTGCAGTGGTGTAGTGGAGGCAGGGCTTGCAGGGATGCAGCGCAGGGATGCTGGCGTCCCCTGCCACCTCCCTCAGGCATCCTGGTTCCCTCCGAGCTTAGTTGCAATTCTCACAGCAGCTGGCTGGAGGGAAGGAGTGTTCTCAGTATTAATATGTAGTTGTGAGCTATTCCTTTTGTAATGCAAAGTAATTGGGGGTTGGCGGCATCTTGAATGAGCAATAAAGACCAACGACCTGCTCCTTGAGGGGGTGAAAACTGCTAGAGCTGGTCGGTCCATACGGCTCAACACAGCTGTCTGCATTTTTGGCCTCTCCTTGGGGGCATGGTAATGGGGGACTGTCAGGACACAGGCCAGCACTCCAAAATGTGTCCCTCACCATTGCTGCCTTGCACCCGCTAAGCTAGCCTTCAGCGTTTAGGGTCACAGCAGGTTCATTCAGGGGCCCTTTATTTCAAGCTACGGGTACATCTACACAGAATCCTCCTTTATGAATTGACTTCATGCATGGGTCAGCTGAACATCTCAAAATATAAGGGTGTTTCCGAAAAGCATTTAAAAGCAGACAAACTTACACTGTGGGCAGCCATTTTGCCATTGTTTCTGCACACCCTGCAAAACAACAATAACGAAGAACCCTCTATAGATTGTGGAGTGGCAAGGACTATTCTGAGGTAACCAGCTCCTTCAAAGATTTATTACAGATCTTTTGGGTGTGGGTAAACCAAAGAGTCTTGTACAGGCAGCAGCATTTTGTTAAATAATGGTCTTTTCAACACTCCACAGCCTGGATTTATTTATTCTTAGCATTTCACTGTGAGAGGAATAACTCCGCCTCCCCTTTGCTGCCATGTATACCTGGAACTATCTCCCAGAATCCATGATGGATGCCCCCTCCTCACAACCCATCTTTATCATGAAGCTCTTCCTCAACCTAGTGCCTTCCAGATATTTTGAACCACAATCCCCATCATCCATGACCATTGGCTATGTTGGCTGGGGATGGTGGGAGTAGTAGTCCAAAGAAATATGGGCGGCACCAAGTTGGGAAAGGCTGCTAGTACAAGGCCTTACTCCCCATATCCTATAGTAAGCAAGGCTAAGTACATGTCACAAAAAATACCCCGGGCCTATCATTAGGCCGAGGAGGCAACTTCCTCAGGCAGCAGATCCTAGCTTTTTCTCTGGAGTCTCCCAGCCCTTCCCATCTGTTGGAGGGTAGAGCTTCCACCCTGGGGCTCCTAAAATAGCCTGGTGCCTCAGTTGCAGTGGGGGATACCCTCCTCTTAACTGCCAGTTCAGTTGGCTTCTGTATGAGGAATGGGGAGGGAGTGCTATCTTGTCCTTTGCCTCAGGCAGCAAAATGTCTTGGCCTAGCCCTGAAAAAAGCACACATTCTTCCTGTTTATCCCTGGCTTCGTTTCCCTCCCCTTCCTCTGTTGTTCATCCTCCACTGAATGATAGATAGTAAGCTGTCTGGACAGGGACTTGTCATCTTGTAGTCTGTAAAGTTTCATCCATATTGATGGCGGTGGCGCTATATGAGTTCCACATCCTTATGGGAGAGCCTAGACAGTTCAATTTACAAAGGAAACATTAGTTGGCTTGAGTACCTCAGAGGGAGGGGATCTACCTCACACACTTTGAGACAGGGGAAAGGAACCGATCAGAGCACAAGACTTAAAGAGGGAGACATAGGTGAACCTGCTGCAGAACCCCAGTCTCTGACATATCATTTTACAAACAAACAAACAAAGTCTCCAGTCCTTGTAGAAGGAGATACAAAGGGAAATCTGAAGGCATCATTCTAACCAATCACTTTGTGAGAAATGAATCCACCCCTATCTTTCTGTGTTTTTAGCCAACCAGTGAAGTCATAGCTGTGATTGACATGTGGGGTAGCCAGGTTATAGAGAAACATTAGAATTTCTCGTGAGCACGTTGCCTGGAGAAGGGGCTTCCTGGTTCATTTTGAAGCCGTTTTTGGTTTCCCCTGGAAGGAAAATTATTGTTGTTCAGAGAAAATGATGGAGAAATCGAGGATTTTAGTACAGCTGTGACTGGATAGCAGCATGCCTACTAAAAAGCAAAAAGGTAGCAGCAAAGATGGATGCAAATAAAGTCTATCACTAGTGCGCCCATATTGTGTGTATGTGTGCAACTGTGGTTGATAAAAATGTGGGTTACATCTGTCCTTCAAAGTAGCTCAGTGTTGTTATACCCTTATTGCTGGGCGTGGGGGTGGGGGTGGTGGAGGTGGAGGAGGACTGTGGCAAGCCTGCAGTGCAGCCCAGTGTTGTTATCTCTTGGTGTATTGAGATGTTTAAGGATATGAAGTCGGGATGGGGGAATGTTGATTATGGCAGCAACATGGGGGAGTGATTAATTTCTTTCCCAGCCATGGGGAAAAACAAGGCGGCTCTTGTAAGTGTATCGCTGCTGTTTGTCTATATTTATGTCAAAGGCTCAAATCCTTTTTGCTCCAAAAAGAGAGAAAAGGGTGAATAACCCATCCTGATAACACACACACACACACACACACACACACACACAAAAACACACACACACACACACACACACACACACACACACACACACATATATATATATATACATACATACACACACACACACACACATATGTATAAATAAATAGCCACAACAAATGCTTTTAGAATACACTGTTTGCTTTTTAACAATTTAATCTTGAATATATCCAAGCATAGGCATCTGAGCCTTGGTTGCTGTAAATTTTTAATCTCTTTTGATCCCCTCCCCCAAAGTCCATGCTGGGTCTTGGACTGAACTTAGCTAGCCTAAGAGCAATGGATGAAAGGCCTATTGTAGCTCAGTGTGATAGAGCACATGCTTGGCATGCAGAAGGGTCCCAGGTTCAATGCCTGACTTCTCCAGGTAGGGCTCCGGGAAAATCCTGAAACCCTGGAGAGCTGCTGCTTCCAGTCAGTGTCAACAATACTAGGCTAGATGGACCAATGCTCTGACTCAGGATAAGGCAGCTTCGTATGTTCTTATAGTGACATAAATGATTTACAACTCATGAAACGTGAATTCTTTGCATGTTTTAGGTTTTGCATTGGGAGAGAGCAATACGTTGTGCCTTTAACAGCTACATGGCTGGCAGAAATTCAACAGGTTAAGCATTTTCTAGTACAGAAATACAATTATGGGAAAAGCTTCACCAGTTGACATTCTGTATGTCAGACATCTTATTATTTTTGTGAGGTCCCTTATTCTCCCCCACCCCATGAGCCAGTGGCCCTTTATAGGGGGAAAAGGGGGGTTTCTCACGCCTGCTTGAAACTTACCGAAGG
The DNA here is from genome assembly GCF_023053635.1 of Elgaria multicarinata webbii. Lineage (NCBI taxonomy): Eukaryota > Metazoa > Chordata > Lepidosauria > Squamata > Anguidae > Elgaria > Elgaria multicarinata. The sequence continues at coordinate 45,531,631 of NC_086173.1, read as the reverse complement.
AAAGAGGTCCAATAAGAGGTCATCTGACTTAGTGTTCCCCTTTCTGTTGAGGTGCATTTCTAGTTAAATTGTCTACTTTTTCTAAGACCTTAGGAAGAGATCTGGAGATCTCAAAAGCTTGCACATTTTTTTGGATCTTTTGAGTTGGCCTAATAAGATATTTTGCTATCTAGGAATTTGGGAAATTTGATTCTGGCTAACATGGTTGCCTTTGCTTTCATATTTAAATTAAAGTGATTTGCATCTATACAAATAAATTAGCACACAAAAAAGTTATGGAAATCTGCAGGTCTGGCAGAGGCCCCAATCCACATACAGTGCACTGAGCCCCCCCCCCCTCAAACTCATATTGACACCCTGGGGAGACTCATCATGTCTTTCAGAGGGACTGATGGATGGATGTGCAAAAATATAAAGGCTGCTGGGAAATTAAGGGCTTTGGGCCTGGATGGTTCTTCTCTGTCTCCAAAACAGTTCTTCACTTGGCAAATATGGTTTAGCTATGCTGATTGGGGAAGTTAGCAAGAAGTTGTTCTGGACAACCAGTGCAAAAATAGGTATGAGAACAGGCTCTTGACAGGTTACAACTCCCCCAGAAGGGGGAAAGGGGAACCATTGCATATTTGCATATGCATTTCTTTTAAATACATGCAGACTGAAAAGTTTCTATTGAGTGACATTGGAGCTGCATTTTTTTTTTTAAAAAAAGGTACTGGCTTAGAGGCAAAACAAAGCAGCAAGACAATTAAAAGTTGTTTACATGACAATTTGAAATTTAGTGTCAACCTTGCTCTCTCCTGCCCAACTATGGTTAGGTTTTCTCCCTCTTTGTTTTGCTTGCAAGATCATTGGGGGCTGGGGTCCATCTGCTGTTTTACATCTGCATAATCTCAGGGTTAGGCCTTTCTATTGGAATACCTTCTAGCTACATTAAAGGGGTTTGGAAACAAAACCTAAGGCAGTGCTAGCTAAGGGCCATCAGGAAGGCAGGCTTGGATGGTAAGGGCAGGGAACAGGTTTCGCTCCCACCCAACCCCAGTTGACCAGCCTTTTACTTTCTGCCATGTATATGAATGGTTGCCATTCACTCCTAAGTAAAGCTTTGCTCTTGGGGACACTGGTTTACAATGAGAAGAAAGCCTGGAATTACATGACCCAACTGTCAATGGTGGGGTCATTGGTGCAATGACAGTGAACCCCTCTGTAAGGGCCTTGCAAGTTACAAGCCTTCCCTTACTTACACACACACACACACACACACACACACACCACTAACTAAAATGACAGCTATTTTGCCAGTATATTAGGATGAACCCAGAAGAATGAAGGGACAACCATTTGTTTGAGACAGTAAGCAAAGGAGCAGTTATGAGTGCAACCCATGAACAAAATGGGTTATATAGTTTCCTCTTATGCTGCAGAGAATCCATCAGTTAATCTGAGGATTTGAAATAATAGATCCTCTAACTATAGAGGGGGAAAGGTGCACCTGTGTAGGTATTCCCAAGCATTATTGATAGTGCAGTCTTATACATATCTACTCAGAGGGACGTCTCAATGGGTTCAATGGAGATTATTCCCAGATAAGTGTGTATAGCAGGGATGGGGAACCTGTGGCCCTTCAGATGTTGCTGGACTGTAGTTCCCATCAGGCCTGGCCCAATGGGTTTGCTGGCTGGGGCTGATGTGAGTTAGAGTCCAAAACTGGAGGGCCACAGGTTGCGGACCCTGGTGTATAGGACTGCAGCTTAGGGATGTTTGCAACATCAGTTCTAAACCTTGTTAAGGCAGGATATAAAGCTTGCTTGCAGGAAGGGAGGCTGTTCTAAATGGATTATTTCTAGCCAAGATAGTTTTTTCATTAGAGGTATAATGCAGAGAAGGCAGAGACCAACTTAAGCATCTCTTAATAAAATCGCCTAAGGCAAAGGCAGCTGGTAAAACTGCAAGATGTAAAGACCTGGTCTTAGTTCTTATTTTTGAGAGCTGGACTTCTTTCCCAAAACCTTGGTGGTACATGATCAAAGAAGAGCACCAGTGGAAAAGGAAAGCCCACAGCCATTTGTGCCCAATGAATGGTTTGAGCTCCTTAAGAGAGAAATACAAGGAAAGAAAAAAACAAACAACATGGGGAACAGTCCATCAGTGTGTGTGTGTGTGTGTGTGTGTGCGCGCGCGCGTGCACGCATGCGCACAGACATATGTGATGAAAGAACACACACACACGCCCCAACCTTCCCTGCAAGCTAAAACAAGCTAAAAGATATTTTATTCTTGATTAATCAACAGCTGCCACTGCTACATTACATGCTCTAAAACTGAGCACCTGGAAAACCAGAACTGTGGTATTTTGGGGCTGGGGGAGAAGGGACAGATCAGAGCAATCTCTTTTCTACTAGCTAAGTAGCTTTAGGCATGAACATTACATAGATGAGACCAACCTTGTGAGATAGCCAAGTTATTCCATCAACTTCAGACTTACAAATACAAGGCCTTATTAAATGACTCAAGAGAAACTAGGCAGCAGCAAATATAAAATAAACAAGTAATTAACTCCCAGATAAACTTACACTGATACAATTCCTAAGGTTTCAGCAACTCACATAAAGCACAGCATCCTTATATGTAAAGAGACACATGCACCCAATTTGGAGACTGGGATGCACAACCAGAGATCCTCAGGCCAAAGGGCACCAAAGCTAAGTCTCCCTAAGTCTCTGTCTCTCTCTGTGTGCCAACCAACTCAGCCCCCAAATCTCCCTTTTCACCATGCCACTCTTTAATCCACCACATACAGATACACCTTAGCCACCACCACCCCGTTTGTCTCCGCTCCAGCTTGTCCTCTGAAGAGGATTCCTCCAGGGGCTTGTGGTGGTGGTGGTGGTGGTGGAGGTGGAGAAAGACAGTATAGACCAGCATTTTGTCTCCTGGGGGCTGTCTATACGTGGTCAACGCCCCACAGTGGCTGCAAATCTGTTCTTCGTCTGTTAAATGACACAGCTGCAGATTCGCAGTCACTGCAGGGCTTTCCCAAGAAGCTGCGCAGAAAAAATGTCAGTGACTTACCCTGACTTTTTCAGTGGGAGCGAGGTCACCTCGGCTCTTCCGCCATCTAGCCTCACTCTGTGGCTGATCTGGGGGATGGTCCTGGGGGAAGGTGACCAGTGATTGGTTGCTGGAAACCAAGAAGATGGGGGCGGGGGAGGCTCCAGTACCCGGATGTCTGATGGAAACCCTGCGCTCCTTCCTTGGCATCAGGATTACCTGATGCCATCCTGGGTAAGTGAAACTGCGGAGTTTTGGGGGACTGTCTTCACAGTGCTGAGTTGGCATCGCCTTCCCCCCCAAAGCCTGTGGTTTCATTTACCTAAGGACGGAGCATGGAGTTTCCAGCAGTCATCAGGGTACTGGACCTGTACTCCACCCTCTTCCTGGTTTCTGACAACCAATCTCTGGTCGCCTTCTGCCAGGACTGCCTCCTGGATTGGCCACAGAGCGAGGTCAGATGGAGGAAGAGCTGGTATGACCTCAGCTCCCACCGAAAAAGTTGGGGTAAGTCCCTGATTTTTTTTTCTGCGCAGCTTTGCGGGAAAGCCTCACAGTGGCTACGAGTATCCTAACTGAAGACTCATAGCACTGCCCAATCTGTGCTCTTCTCATGTAAGCTCCGTGCAGAATTGCAACTGATTTTCCACACTTGGTGGTGGTGGCATCACTTTTTTTAAAGAAATGTGTACATCCCACTATGTTCTGTCCGCACCAGTGAGCATGACATAGCTGGGTGGGTGGGGGAAGGGACAATTCAGCGGAGCATGCTATTTACAAAATCTCTTTTTTCAATCAAACTTTTCATTAGTTGTTTGAATTTGCACCAGAAGTGCTCCCCCTGCCTTTCTTTTTTTGGAGCGATTGCATGATGACCTTAATACTTTTTTTCAAAAAATCATTTTGGTAAAGGTAGACAAAAAAAGTATTTTAGCAGTAATTAAAAGATGGATGGGCGTGGAGAAATCAACTCAGTACTAAAATGGCACTGAGTGGAAAGTGCTTTTAAAAAACACAAAAGAAATGAAATATGTTTACATTTCTGCTCAGATGGTGAGTTTTTTTTTCATTTAAGTGCTATTGCTTGAATATTTTAACAATGTAAAAATATAGATGAAACTTTTTTTAAAAACAACAGCACAGGATTAAAAGATAAATTAAAAACATACCAAGAAAATAGCACCGACAAGAAAAGTAATAGTGATGGTATGCCAATATGTAAATGCAGGAGGATTATGTCACTCAACTAACATGTCACTGCACACATCAAAACCATGTCTCTCTTTTTTTAAAAATACAGAAGAGTAGCAGTAATCTTGGAGTAGCATCGCAATTTACTAGGGATATGCTTCGGATTTGGCCGAATCTTGAACCGAATCACACTGATTCAGAACGATTTGGGAGATATTGAAGCCCAAGCAGGGTTCCTCCGAAGCACACTGAATCCAAATCTCAGCTCTCCCGAAGCTTTGTTAGCAGTTCAGATTTGGTGGCTACATTTCTCTCCAATCTCTCTAAAAGACCAGCGTGGGGAAGAAGAGGAGGGTGGGGGAGAGGTAGTTTTGTGACTGACAGCTGTAGCTTCTAATCACAGTGGATGGTTTTACCAGAGCTCTCCAATCCCAGTGTTTTGGGGGCAAGGATGTACGTCATAGAACTAGTTCAGTGTTTCTGTGATCTTTGCTAGTTCACTCTTGCATTAAAATCATTTTTGTGGAGACTGTGGGACCTGGGAGGTTGCAGCATTGGGTGCTTTCTTGAAAAATGCTGGTTGTTTACGTCCTTTTGCCTCTGCCACTTTATGCTCCACATCTATCATCCGCCCATGCCCTATTTCACTTTCTGTGACACTCATGCCAACTGAGCAGAAAACAAAAAGCCTTAAACTACTTTTCATTCATCATGACTCCCAAGCTCCTGCACTTATCCTTCAGATATTTTGCAGGTTTCTAGCCTTGGGATACCTCTATGCTCTATGCCATTTTCATAGCAATTGCCCACAAAGAATGTAGGGGGGTAGGCACATCCTGCATCAGAAACCCCCAAACTATAAAGGTGGTTCTTGCAGAGAGCCCCCTGCATATACATATATTCATCTGAAAGCTTGCAGCCTAAATCCCCTCAGAAGGGACAACGCCTGTCCAATTTCCCAAGAAATTAAGGTTATTGGTAGTTCACTTTAAACATTAATTTAAAAAGTTATTTGTGTGAAATTTGGCAGATACTGTGCCTGCAAGTTTGATCCAACTTCATCAAAGAGCAAACAGGTTATTGCCATTTGTTGATTCCCAACGATAGTCACGAACAGATCAAATAAACAAGAGACATGAAATTTTCATTTTTATTTGTATTTTTTAAATTAGTATTTCTTTCCTTAACTTAGTTCCCTAGGCGACCACCAAGTTCGCTTATATGGACACGCCATCTATCAGGGCTTTCTTAACTGGGGGAAAAGAGTTTCTCAAAATGTATACACCATTGAATCAGGATCTCTAGGTACATGTTGCCATCCAATTTTTAAGCTGTTGCTTAGAAGCCTAACAAAAACTTTCAGGGCAGCATTATGTTAAAGGCCTTTCCCCAGCTGCTCTTGAGATCCTTCAGTTTAGGCAACTCTGCTGGCAGATTATCTTCAGTTCTTCAAAGGAAGTGTGTAGTTGCTAAGACAGTGAAAAGAGGCCGGGGCTAAGTACACAAACTCTATTTCCTTGTGAAAAAATGTGCATGTGCTCATTGTTATGGGCCATGTACACCACTTACTGGGGAACATGGGCAGGAGGGTGCTGTTGCATCATGTTCTGCTTGTGGGTCCTTGATCGACAGCTGGTTGGCCACTATGTGAACAGAATGCTGGAATAGATGGACCCTTGATCTGATCCAACATGGCTCTTCTTACGTTCTTATGTACTTTCTCCCAAAATTCAAGGGAGAAGGGAAGGTGAAGAGGAGACCATTCAGGAAATTGCAGGAGCCAAGCAGAACAATGCGACCTGTCTGGAAGGCAGGAGATGTTGATGGAATAGAGTGCCCATTTATGAATCACCAGAAAAAGAGGTCAGTGATTTGCATACAATTTACATGTGCTAATTTAAATAGAAACACAATACTTCTCACTATAATGCAGAAGCCTGTGAGCAGGTCACTTGTGTGCCAGGCTGCTTCCTGTGCTGTCCAGTTACTAACTGCTAATGGGCAACACCTCTTGTGCTTCTCTATGTTTAAACCTGAATTGGATAGGCCAGGCCTTCAAATAGAGGATGCCTTCAATAGAGGACAGTCCTCTGGCAGCTCTTCAAACAGAGGACTGTTCTCTGTAAAAGAGGACACATGGCTCACTCTACGAGGGAGGGGTTCCTATGAGAGGTGAATGGGGGGTGGAGAGGGTCAGAAGAATGTAGCTTGAGTGGTTGTTCCGGTGGGTGGGACCACCCTTGGGGGATTTCGTTGCTGGTCTCCCGATACCTACCTCCCCATCTGTGTTTATTATCATCGCAGACATTTGTGACGTAAATTATCTTCTCCAACATCAAAAGCTTCCCCACTTGTTGAGCGACTCAACAGAAGGCCCTTTCTTCCCATGGCTGCGGGGCAATTCCCCCCCCCCCCCAGTCTCAAGGGCAGTTTTTGCCTCCCAGTGAAACGCAAAGTGCTGACACAAGGCAGGCTTTGTCTCTCTCCCCCTCCTTTCAAATGGACCACGCCATCTTTCATTCCCACTGATCGGACGCTCCCCCCACCACATCCCTCCTCCCTCAGACCACGTACTGCAGAGCCTACAGAAACAGGCTGGCAGCTCACTGTCTCTTCACAGGGCTGAGCTGCTTGCGAGAGATGATTTAGGCAGAGAATGACATGCTCCCTGCGTAGGAATCATTTGTAACTGACAGGAGGGGCGCAGAAGGCCCTGGAGTCCGACTCTCAGAGGGCTGGAGACACAGGAATTGTCCTGTCCCCTACAGGCTCCCTCTCTTCTGTTTTGCTTCATAGTCGGTTTGGCTCCTACAACCCTCACAACTCAGGCTGTGATCTTATATCCACCTACCCAGCAGTACGTCCCATCATATTCAAAGGGTTACTTCTGAATCAATATGTATAGGATTTGGGGCTAGCTTTTGGAGGCCGCATCCCACAGGTGGGAGGGGCCAAAGACAAAAGGGGTGGGGCTACAACATCAAAGCCACCAGCCTATTTCAGCTTAAAGCTTGTATTGCCTATAACTAAGCCTTAGGAGTAGCATTTCAACCTTTTAGAATGGGGTGGGGGGAGGGAACTGTTCACAAGGCAACAGAGTTCCAACCTATCAGTGGTTAGGGGAGAGCAGATGAGGTCAGGGATGGTACTGCACCTCTGCCTTAGGTTCACACATTAATTCCATGCGCTGTTGTTGTTGTTATTGCAGCATTTATATCCCACCTTTTCTTCCAAGGAACCTAAGGCGGCGTACATAATCCTCCTCCTCTCCATTTTATCCTCACAACAACAACCCTGTGAGTTAGGTTGGGCTGAGAGTCTGTGACTGGCCCAAAGTCACCCAGTGGGTTTCCATGGCTGAGTGGGGACTAGAACCTGGATCTCCCGACTCCCACTCCAACACTTTAGCCACTACACCACACTGGCCCTGTTCAGAAGACACCTTAAACCATGGCTTCAACCATCCTGGTTAAAGCCATGGTTTAAGGTGTCTTCTGAATGTGTCCACTGGCTCTCTATGAAACTAAACCTAAGTACATCTGGGACAGATGGGGATCTGCACCTCCACTTTTGTGAAGTAGGACAGGCTGCCATACTGTTGCCTACTCCAGGGTAGTGCTGCCACATCTACATGAATAGAAGGATGAAGTTCTGGGAAACAATCAATGGACTATAATACTAGAACCTGGCGTCGACCCATGAAGCTGATTGGTGGGAGATTCAGGACAGATAAAAGGAAGTACTTCTTCACACAGCACATAGTTAAACTCTAGAATTTGCTACCACAAGATGTGGTGATGGCCACCAATTTGGATGGCTATAAAAGGGGGTTGGATAAATTCCTGGAGGAGAAGGCTATCAATGGCTGCTAGTCATGATGGGTAAGTGCAATCTCCAGGACCAGATGCAGTGAGCCTGTATACGCTAGCTGCTGGAGAATATGGATGGGAGGGTGCTGTTGCACCATGTCCTGCTTGTGGTTCCCTGGTTGACAGCTGGTTGCACCATGTCCTGCTTGTGGTTCCCTGGTTGACACTATGTGAACACAGCGCTGCACTACATGGACTTTTGGTCTGATCCAGCATGGCTCTTGTGTTCTTATGACCTAAACACTCTAGTACTTAATGGTTAATGGTTGTTAGTAAGTCTTATTTATTTTAGTAGAATTTATTTCCTACTACAGTAACATGGGCATGGGGATGCCTTCAAAAACTGTTCAGAAACTTCAGCTGGTCAAGAATGCTGCAGCCAGATTGATGACCAGGTAAGATTACATGGAGAACATAACTCCCTTGTTATATAACAGCTTCACTGGCTACCAGTCTGTTTTAGACAGAATTCAAACTGCTGGTTAGGACCTATAAAGGCCGCCTTCTCCAATACAGGTCCTCAGATCTTCGGGAGAGGCTCTGTTTTTGAGACTGCCACCTTCAGAGGTGCGTTTGGTGGTGACCCAAGAGAGGGGCTTTTCGGTGGCCATTCCCAACCTATGGAAATCCCTGTCAACGGAGGCTAGGTTTGCTCCCTCTTTGCTGGCCTTCTGCTGGCAGGCAAAGATCATTTATTTAAGAAGGCCTTTAGCATGTAAATAGGTCTGTTGGGATGGGTACTGTTTTTAATTTTATGTTTCCTGTAATTTTATGTTTTTATTCTATTTTAATTTATTGTTTCATTGTTTTAATCCATTTTAATTGTTTTGGTAAACCAGTTTGAGTGCCATATATGGTACAAAGCTGGATTACCAATAAAATCGATCAATCAATAAACTAGTTGTCTTGAAAATCGTGACCTACGTCAATTATTGCACAAATGAATTGACATTGTACATAGTTTGCTAGACTGAGCAGAGTGACATCATATTTTCAGCCATGGCTTTAAGCACATCCTTTTTATCCCAAGGAGTAAACGGTGGTGAACATGGTTCATCCCCATCCCTATTACCCTCACAACAACTCTGTGAGGTAGGTAAGTCTAAGAGTTAGTGACTGAGCCCAAATCATCCAGTGAGTTCATGGCTAAGAATGAATTTGAGCTCATCCCTGCAGTCTTGCTTGGCATTTTAATCCAGCCTTCCCTAACCTCCAGATGGATGAATGGGGGGAAACATGGCATCTTTGCCAAGAGGGAGAGGCAGTCTCACTCCTTCCTCCTACGTAGGACACAGGACTTCAGTTTAGAACTGATTGTGCTGTACATTAAACCTGAGGTGTCTTTCCTTTGTTTTTGACTTGCTTTCACCTTGGACAGAGTGCCAATTCATGTGATGACAAATTGAGTTCGTAATTTTTCAACCTGTGCCAACTCCTCATCCCCCCACACTCCAGGATTACATTTATATCTGGCAAACTGATCATGTGGACTTGCCGTTTGATCCTAAAGTACCCATGTGCTCACAATGAAGAGTTTGTGGACCAAGATGGAACAAAAGCCGCACGTAAGAATTAGCTCTTGCCCACACTGGGTTGAATCTGAGCTTTGAGTTATTTTTAAGGGTACAATCCTACACATATTTAGACAGGAAAAGGTCCTACAACTCCCAGCATTCCCCAGCCAACCATGCTGGGAGTTGTAGGACTTCTTTTCTGTTTAAACATGCATAGGATTGTGCCCTAAGTCAACCTTTTCAAACCCATTTGGAGACCCACTTCTTAGTATTTTTTACCATCTATTTGTATGGTGATAGCGCTACTATTGTGACCTATCATAGATCAGGGTGTAATTCATTAGATCAGTGTGCAATCCAGCTGAAGACCTATTTTTTAAGCAGTCACATCAACAGCAGAAGGAGTTAGTAGAATTTGGTCCTGTTTTCTGTCTGACATACACAATGTTGAAAGAATCCTCTTTACTCCTGCCACTGAATTTTACAACTTGCCAAATTGAACGCTTGCTTTGGTTTCCTAGCTGGCTCCCTCTCTCTGGACTGCAATGCTGGGAGGATGTCAAATTTCCAAAGTTCTTGCAATAGGAATATCTTTTTACAATAACTTGCCCTCCGCTTTATACACTGAAATGGGATCACCATGCATCCTGGAACTGTGCCACATGAGAAGGCTTGGATAAACTTGTGTTGCTACAAAAGCACTGGACACAGTAATTCTGCCGAAGTATAAACATGGAACTGGGAGTGAGTTTGTACACAGAGTAGAATCAAGTTGGAAAGCTTTTCAGGGATTTTACCACTTCAGACTGCCTGTAGAGGTTGCCTGTTTGAACGTTCCCCAACGATAAAACCTCTTTTATATAGTTATCCATGCTCTCATAACCTCTCATTTGGATTACTGCAATGCGTTATACATGGGGCTGCCTTTGAAAATGGTCCGGAAACTTCAACTGGTACGAAACAGGGCAGCACGTTTACTAACAGGGACTGGCCAACGAGACCACATCACGCCAGTGCTTTTCCAGTTTCACTGGCTGCCAGTCCAGGTTCAAGCCTGATTCAAAGTGCTGGTATTAACATTTAAAGCCCTAAACGGCTTGGGGCCAGGCTATCTGAAGGAGCGCCTCCTCCCATATGTACCTGTCCAGTCCCTAAGGTCATCCTCAGGGGTCCTTCACTGTGAGCCCCTGCGAAAGGAAGTGAGGCATGTGGCAACCAGGAGGAGGGCCTTCTCTGCTGTGGCCCCTCAGCTGTGGAATGAGCTCGCTAAGAAGGTTCGCCTGGCATCTACACTATATTCTTTCAGATGCCAGGTGAAGACCTTTTTATTCTCTCAGCATTTTAACAGTCTATAAATTTAATTTTAACTTTGCTGTTTTAAATTTGTGTTTCTGCACTGCTGCTGATTTTATCCTGGTTGTGTTTTTATATTGTATTTTATATCATGTTTTTATACTGTTTGTTTTATACTTTGAATGTTTTTATTTTTTGTGAACCACCCAGGGAGCTTCGGCTATTGGGCGGTATAAAATGCAATAAATAAATAAATAAATATGCAAAACGCATGTAATAGGAGAAATATGCACAAAAATGCATACACATTTTACACAACCTCCTCCTCCTTCTTCTTGGGCTCAAAGTTTAGGACAAATCAGGATATGACTGGGAAAATTCTCAATGCTTGAAATTTAGATTTGAAAATTGAGAAACTGAAATTGATAGATTAGTCTATCCCTCGAAATTCTTAGGGATCAATACTATGCATGTTTAGACAGAAAAATCCTACAACTGCCAACTGGGGCATACTGGGATTTGTAGGACTTTTTTCTGTCTAAACATCATACATAAGATTGCATCCTTAATGACTGATGAACTGCAGAGTGAGGTGTAAGGGACGCTTTACCCATAACGTATTTGTGGAATACATTGAAATGTGTGAAAGTGACAAATACAGATTTAGAAAAACATGGATCACAACAGGTAAAGGAAGACATGATGGGCTGCCATTCCCATTTGACTGCACACTTGGGTAGAAAAATGGCTTTGCTGCTGTTAATATGTGAAATGGGCTTCAATGGATACATGTGGGATGTGGAAGTCTGTGCTAGCATATAAAGGGTAGGTGTGTGTATGTGTGTGTATATTTTAAGCCTGCCTGTCATGAGCACAGCCTTAGGGAAAAATTAAAGCAGGAAAGCCACTTGTCATTCTCTCTGGAGTTGTCCAGGAGCTCCTCTGGGTCCAGATTAAAGGAAGTGACCCTTATGTGGATCAGGAAGCTCCATCCCACTGGAAGCAAATTTCCATATATGACTGGGAGTTGGCAGAGTGAGGTTGAGCTCTCAGTTTGACAAACAGACCATTCCGGAGCTCTGAAGGGGATTTGAAAAGTCAAACACAGGAGTCAGACGCCGCCTGTAATGGCAAAAATTACATTGCCCTTCACCTTTTTAGCAAAGGACTCATTTCAAACAGCAGTAACTTACAGGGTCTATTCTACAGAGAATTATTTCATATATTAGCTTTGCTTTAGACACGCTACAGTGATAGGCAGCTGCATGAAGTGCGTAGCCACTCAGGGGATTTTGCTCAGGTTGTAGCATTTGGGTTGTAGTACATTTTGCCAACAGGAAGCCTCTGTAAGAAAAGCCATGGAAAGAAATGCACAGACTCAGGGCCGGCAAAATCAGAAGCATTTTTTTTATTCCTTGGTTTAAGAGCAAGACTTTACTAGAGCAGACCTTTTTAATGTAGCCACCGCTCAGTAATTCTCCGCCTGTGTGTTTGCCCCTCATTACTTCTTCTTTTGAAAGAGGAAGTAAAGAACTTGCACGTGGCCCATTCCGTGGGCCGTTTTGATTGCGTTGCTTCTCCTGCACGCAGCAGGAAATAGTGGCAACTTCCACCTTTAAAAATAAGTCAGACTGGGGTGAAAAACACTGGGGTGTTTTTTTGTGGTGCGAAGAAGGCTAGAAGGGCGGGAGGCACATGGGAGGCAGACTACGTTGTGAGAGGGACCCGAAAAATCCATGAGTACCCAGTAATGAGCGTGTAATAAAACACTCAGCAGGAAGCCTCTGTAAGAAAAGCCATAGAAAGAAATGCACAGACCCTGGTGCTGGCAAAAACGGAAGCATTTTTTTGGTTCCTCAGTTTATGAGCAACACTTTACTAGAGCAGGCCTTTATGATGTAGCCACCGCTCAGTAACAAATCCTACAGGTTGTGTAGATATGTTATAATTTAAAAACACAATATTATTTGAAAACAACAAAGAATATTGTGGAACCTTAAAGAGCATCATTGCACAGGGGGAAATCGCATTTGCTTACTGTCGCTTCTCTGCCTGTGCGTTTGGATCACATTAGGCAGTATGTGGGATAATGCAATGGGGATATATTTCATACAGATTTGGAAATCAAAAGACAAATAATATAGGGTTGCTCGTCTATAATCAGTGCCTCCTTTTGTCCCATATTAAAGACAGGAATTTTATATAGTTGAGGGATGCCTTTCCAAGCAGAGGGACAAACTTCCTGGTAAGTAGATTCCATGGTGAAGAAATCAGGAATAGAACAGGCTATTTGCAAGATGAGGAAACTTCTTTCTCTCTATTTGATTGTCAACACTGATAGGAGTGTCAAATTGACCATGCTGACTGGGAATGATAGGAGCTATAGTCTGACACATCTGGGGAAGGCTGGTCTAATTCAACTCCAAAAATAATGGGTCTATGCAGAACCAAGTTTGTTTCCAGCATGGATTACAAAACCTCTAATCAGGACTGCCTACTTATTCACTTTCTAATGTATTCCCACCACCCCGCCCCACCCCTATATTCATGAAATGCCAAACTTAAGTGATTTTAATTGCTGCAGGAGGAAACTTTCTTGTTGCTAGAAATCCAGCCCTTGTCTTTACTTTATTTATTTATTTATTTATTTATTTATTTATTTATTTATTTATTACATTTCTATACCACCCAATAGCCGAAGCTCTCTGGGCGGTTCACAAAAATTAAAACCATAATAAAACAACCAACAGGTTAAAAGCACAATTACAAAATACAGTATAAAAAGCACAACTAGGATAAAACCACACAACAAAATTGATATAAGATTAAAATACAGAGTTAGAACAGTAAAATTTAAATTTAAGTTAAAATTAAGTGTTAAAATACTGAGAGAATAAAAAGGTCTTCAGCTGGCGGTGAAAGCAGTACAATGTAGGCGCCAGGCGGACCTCTCTGGGGAGCTCATTACACAACCCGGGTGCCACAGCGGAGAAAGCCCTCCTTCTAGTAGCCACCTGCCTCACTTCCTTTGGCAGGGGCTCACGGGGAAGGGCTCCTGTAGATGATCTTAAGGTCCGGGCAGGTACATATGGGAGGAGGCGTTCCTTCAAATAACCTGGCCCCAAACCGTTTAGGGCTTTACATGTCAATATCAGCACTTTGAATCGGGCCCGGACCTGGACTGGCAGCCAATGAAGCTGGAAAAGGACTGGCGTAATGTGATCTCGCCGGCCAGTCCCTGTTAGTAAACGGGCTGCCCTGTTTTGTACCAGCTGAAGCTTCCGGACCATTTTCAAAGGCAGACCCACGTATAACACATTGCAGTAATCCAAGCGAGAGGTTATCAGAGCATGGATAACTGTAGCTAGGCTATCTCTGTCCAGATAAGGGCGTGGTTGGTATATCAACTTAAGCTGATAAAAGGTGCTCTTTGCCACTGAGTTCACCTGTGCCTCAAGTGACAGTTCTGGATCCAAGAGCACCCCCAAACTACGGACCCGATCTTTTAGGGAGAGTGCAACCCCGTCCAGGACAGGGCAAACATCACCTCGCCGGCCATTCTCGTGACAGCAGGAGGATTTCCACTAGTGCTGTCCCCATATATTCCTCATTTCAATAGTATGAGCACAAAAGATGAAACTCGTACATCAGGGTACCCCAATTCAATTTCTCCCCTTAGCAGGAATCTGCATCAACTAGAGGAAAAGATTACAGGGGAGGGGGTGAAGAGAGAGAGGAAAGCCTTAGCTAGACCTAAGGTTTATCCTGGGATCGTCCCGGGGTCATCCCTGTTCATGTAAATGACACACAGGATATCCGGGGACAGGCAGGGATGATCCCGGGATAAACCTTAGGTCTAGCTAAGGCCAGAGAGAGAGAAAAGGTTCTCCTAATTCAGCTTGCGTTCCAAGTAACTGGAACCTGGGTGTGGAGCAAGGTCAGGTGTTTGGAATGGCACTTCAAGCCCACAGTACTTTTTTTAAAAGCAGAATAATAATAATAATAATAATAATAATAATAATAATAATAATATTTCTAACCTGCCTCTCCACTCTGATCGAGGCGGGGAACAAGAAGAAGTATAAAATACATAAAATATATACATAAAATATTAATCAGAACACAGTATACATTGCTAAAACTTCCTAAAAAACATACTAAAAGCATCCTAAAATTCCACTGGATAGGCCTGGTATAACAGGAATATAAATGCTCTCAAATAATAACCTTTCATAATATATTATTTCTGAGTAACTGAGCATAGAAATGTGGAGCAGCCATGACCATGAAACCACATTTTTGAAGTAATCCATTTAGGACTTTTATAGTAATTAATTTCATTATTTTGTCTGCTGTTTACCTCCCTCCCCCACCCCCAGAAGGATTCATAATGTTTTGGAATGGTTACAACATTTGGGCTAGTTTAAAAGGTGCAGGTGCCCTTTGAAACTCATGGAGGATTCCCAGGCATGCAAAATCACTAGAAATACACATTCAACTGCAGTGAACAGTGTATGCATTGAAGTCTTCTTGGGACAATCTGAGGCCTATATATGAAGAGGCAAGCAGTGGGAAGGGCCAGGGATTATGACAGTGCCTATATACTAGAGCTAATGGGTCAAGTGAAGTGTCTGGACAGAGAACTTCTGCTGTAACTTGAAATTTACAGTGGAAAAGGCCTATCCAATTATGGATGGCACCAGGCTTCGCCGAAGAACACTTGTGCTGCCAAGAGCTAAGAGGGCTTGACCATTATTTGACCTTGCCAAATGCTGATCTCTTCTCTTACCAGGTAAGCAGCTAGGCTGCCAGCTGCTAAATCTTCTGGAATTGATTAAATGGACCATTTGCCCCAAACAAAGTGTCATCTTTCGGTGGAAGCTTCAAGCAAATCTTGGCCTCCTCCTGTCCATCTGTGCTTGCTGAACCGGCCTGAAGCAGCCTTTGGTGCTGCTCTTTGTAAGCGCAAAGAGTTCGGCGCTGCTCCGACATCACGGCTGTGTTTACTCCGCCGTCTGCGCTGATGGGCAGGCAATCGCTAGCTGACGCCACAGCCCGAGGGCTGCAATATTTCCTTAATGACACCTTGTGAGCCCGTCAATACAGAAATGGAAAGATATGTTTTTAATGAGATGCAACCTCATGCTGGGTCACAGGTCGCCTCCTTTGGGGTTGACCCAGCCAAGCTGCCTTTCATTGTCAAAAATGTCAGAGGAGTGTCATGGACTTAACCTCCCAAGACAAGGGGGTCAGGCTTTGAGGCTTGCCACTGGGCCCCCTGCCCTTCTGGCCAGTAATGGGGCCTGCCCCATTGTCAGTTTCTCTGGCTATCAGGAGAAGGAACGCTCATTGGGCTTTTCCTCTTCTGAGCAGGCTCATTTGTGTCCTTTATAGAGTGCTGACTATAAGAAGAGCCCACCTCTGCCTCTGCCTCCGCATCCCCACCCCACCCTTGGCTTTCCAAGCCTGCCTGCCTTGAGATTAACACTGACGCACGCACTACCTTTCCTCAGCCAACTTTTCTCACACAGCCAACTGTCTTGAGAGTTGCAGCTCTGGCGCTGTAATGGAGAGAGTGTCTGAAACGTGCTCAGTAGAATTAGGGACTGAGAGAGACATCACTGCTCTGATAAGCTAACAACTAAGAAAGGCACAGTACCAGAGGCCTGTTTGCTGGGAGCCCTGCTTAGATTGGGCCTTTGTTGCTTGACTACCGCCAAGGTTCAGCGGGGCCAGCTTCCCTCAGCCTTCAGCTTCCTCTTGCTTTCTTGACCCACCTACCCCACTCCATGCTTTGGATGGCCTCTAGGCTCTCTGAGCTCAGCCATGAGTCTGAGGCTCAAAACTGTCAGGAAAATGGGCTCACATCAGCCTTATTGGCAGTCATGGAGGATAACTTGAGCTCAGAAGTGACACACTGCCTCCAAAAGCAACCCAGTGTACTGCAATGCAAGGAGCATCCTCATGCAAATAAGTTTTGGGAACTAACGTGTTTGGGCAACAATCTTGGGAGTTCTTGGAAAAGGCCTGTCAGGACGGGGTTTAACACTCTGTAATTTCCCCCATGGTTAGTCAATCATTGCATGGCATCCAAACTGTCTTTATTCTAACAGGCAACCTACATTTCCCAAGCACTCAAGTTCAATATTTAGTAGCTGGAAAATGCAAACAGTTAGTACATCCATGGCATCAATCCTACAGTGCTGGTGGGCAAGCCACAGAGCTCCCTACATCCATGCACACAATTTTTTGGTCAATTAAAAAAAGTTTTACTGTATTGTTGTTATATAAATTCTTATATAAGGATACAGTGGTATAAGGCTTATTACTTGAGATGTACCAGACTGACTTTGCTCAGTTTTGTTTTAAACTGCAGCTTAAATAGTGTAGATGTGCAGAACATTTTGAAACTTCAAAAAAAAAAAAAAAAGTTCAAAGTTTAAGCTTTGGGCAGCTCAGGAAAGGAGAAGGGAGAGGGGTGAGGCAAACAGGAGGTTAGTGCAAGTGCATACGCCCCACAGTGTGCATGTACTGTGTGCATGTACTGCGAGCTATTCGTCCCGTCCGGCGCGGAGGAAGCTGGGTGGCGGCGGCGGGGACGTGTCTTCCTCGTCTCTTCACCAGGCAAGTTACACGCTCGTTCTTGGGGTGCACTGGGGGCGGATGGAAGTGCCCCGAGAATGACGTGTGGAAGAGCCCTTGGTGATTGTTAGAGGAGCAGGAAGAGAAGCTGAAGTGAAAGCTGAAAGGACACCAGAGGGAGACAAGAGGGGAAAATCTTATATCACGTGTTTCTACCTCAAACTTCAAGAAATGGTAAACAATGTTTTTAAAAAGAACATATTTTTTTCACCTTTGCCGGTTTATTTGTAGTACATTTATTTTAAAAGTGTAGAGTTGTTCCAGTCACAAGGGAAAGTGGCAAACATGTTTTTATACAATCGTTCCCCGACTATTAGCCCTGTGGCGACACAAGATTTCCACTAGTATTTATAGAATGAGTGCACCACCCTCTCTTTGCCCCTCAACCACAGGAGCACTCATGGCTCTGTGGGAGGGGCTATAGATCCATGGTAGAGTACATGCTTTGATTGTGTGCAAAAGTTTCTAGCTTCAATCTTAGAATCTCCAGATAGGCTTAGAAAAGTCTATTCTCGAATGCTGGGAGGCTATGTAGATAATACTGAGCTAGATAAGATCACTCTTCTGACTTGGTATAAGTTAGCTTCCTATACTCCTACCCCTTTAAAACACAGTTTGAATATGACAAATCCCTAAAAAGTCACTCCATTTTCCTGCAGCAAAGCCCTGTGGTTTTTGTGCCCCCCCCCTTTTTTAATGAGTTGAATGTTATGCACTCAGCCTCTCCAGTATTACAATGTCCACCTCCATTTTGTTTTTTGAAAAGTGGATACATGGGCAGCCGGCCTTTGCTGAACCAGTGTGATTCCACCTTCAGCAGGAGTGTCTTCTATACAGTGGTGTAATGGTAAACATTGAAGTGGAGTCACTCATTACGGCAATCCCTGTAGCCACACCCCGAAGAATAAAAATAAAAAATCCAGGCAGCTGTGTTGATCTATATCAGGGGTTGGCAAATGGTGGTCCTCCAGATGTTGGACTACAACTCTCTTCATCCCTTTTCCCCTGGCTATGGAGTTGGCAGTCCAGCAACATCCAGAGGGCCACAAGTTGCCCACCCCTGCTCTAGCTCAACAAACCAGTTCTAGTAGTTTTCATCTCCACAAGGAGGAGGAGGCCATTTGTAAAGCCAATGGATTGTATTTGCCCATTCAAGACCAAGCCGCCCCCAAATACTTTGCATTACAACAGGGAACAAAATATTATAGTGGGGGAAATTCACACACACACACACCCCAGCTACTGTGAGAATTGCAGTTAAGGGAAGAGAGAATTCTGAGTGGGGTTGTGTGGCACATGATAGCAGCACGTCTACTAATAATAAAAAGTCCCGGTGATCCCTGGCACCACTACATCACTAGTCCTAAAGCCACAAGTGGCCCTCAGTGTAATTTCATGCAGCTCTTGGCCTAATTTCAAAAGCAAGTGATCAGTTCAGACCTCTGACAAGGCCAATCTGTCTGTTCCTTGGCAACCTGCTGGGCAAAGAGGAAGAAGGAGAGAAAGGGAGAGAGAGAGAGGGTGACCCTGTCCGCTTTGGCTCTGATGATGCCCACCACCCAGATGTCTTACTCCTTGACAGAAAGAAGGTTCCCCACCCCTGTTCAGAAGATACACACATATTCCTTCTACTGGTGGGATATTGCATCACTGGCATTGGATAAGGCTTAGCATGAATGTGTTGCACCAAGAATATAGTGATGCACACCTACTTGGAAGAAGTAGGTGTGCATTGACGGCTCTCTTGTCACCTGTGGTGGGAGGAAACATGTGCGATCACCACATCACACCTCCATTCCCTCTGTGGGGCTCTTGCAAGGAGCCGCCCTTATCCATTGAATAAAGGGGGTCCTGCTTCTGAGTGTGCATGTACTGGACCGGGCAAAATGATGTGATTGTAATTAATAGGCCCGGCAACTGGAGAGTGTTTCTAGTCCCCTGGTCTTCTTCAGTCCTGAACACATCACAGAATTTGCCTTGACTGTGATAACTCTCAACATGTTTTTGTTGTTGTTCGTACTGCTGGGGAGCACGGGGTTACCCCTGTTCTGCTGTAATGGAGAAGAAGGGTCACAGGGAAAAAGGGTATCACTCCAAGGAAGGGGGAAATGATCCCTTAGAATGGACCAATTCCTGGAGGGATAGACAGAGATCATCTCACACCAGGGATACACCTCTGAGCAGTGGGGGCTTGGGGGAGTGGGAGGCATGTGACAGGCATGTAGACGACATGGTGAATTGCTTGCCTGGTGCAATGGTTGCAGAGACCATGCGTCATTGAGATAGCCTGGTGGACATTGCTGGGGAGGTGTCAATGCTCATGGTGTACATCAGCACCAACGATATGAGGAAATGTAGTTGTGAGATCCTGGAAGCCAGTTTAGATTGTTAGGTGGAAAGTCGAGACCTCCAAGATAGCTTTCTCTGAAATGCTAGCTGTTCCACATGCAGGGCCAACTACACAGGTGATGCAGAAGGGTCTCATCACATGGATGAGTCAGCAGTAGAAGTTCAGATTTATTAGGTCTGGCGAAGGTTTTAGGACAAGCCAATCCTGTATGATCCTGTATTCCACTTGAATGAGAATGGAACCAGACTGCTGGCACTTAACATCAAAAAAGAGCTAGAGGCAGGCATACAGCAAAACATAGCTGTTCAAAGAGATCATAAGAGGACAATACACACCCCAGACACATTTGAAGAGGGGCATCATGTATAGGTGTTTCTGTATGAATGCTAGATGTCTCCAAGCTAAGCTGGGGGAACTTGATGCTTCATTTTAAAGAAAATATAGTGGCAAAACACTAATCTAGTGGACAGGAGAGAACCAGTAAGACACAGTAATCTATAGATGGAAACTCTATAGGAAAGAAAGGCAAAGGAGTCCTGGGGGTGGTGTCATTCTGTATGTCAAAGAGGGAATAGTGTTAAACAAGGCAGAAGCTTCAAAAGGGGCTCCACAGAATCACTAATGGTGAGTCTATCAAGCCCCCAAAGAAACTGAGTATCGGGGACATGGTCATCATCCCTCCCCACCCAAACAGAATGCTCAAGGTGATCGATGGAGAATGGAATCAGGGAGGCATTCAAAGGAGAAAGTGTTGCAGTGATGGGTGACTTCAATTATTCTTACACAGGCCTTATCTAGATGGGGCTTTATTCCAGGACGAGCCCTGGGATCGTCCCTGTGCGTCCACATGACACACAGGGTATCCTGGGATCAGGGAGGGATCACCTCTCCCTTACCCCGGGATAGAGACCCTCAACTTTGGGCCTGGTTTTTCCACAGTCTCGGGCTCAGCTCGAGACCGTGGAACATGTGGCCCGTTGCTGTGGGTTGACCCGGCTCCACACGATTCCTTGCACGGAGCCGGGAGCTGCGCATGGGGCGCAGCACTCCTTAGGAGCACTGCACCCATTGGGGATAGGGTGGGGGGAAGGGGAAATTAAAGCTTTTTTTAAAAAAAAAAAACTTACCTTTCAGTGCTTGTGCGCTCCTGACGCTTTAAAAAAATGGCGGGCATGACACTTCTCCTCCTGAAGTCATTGCGCCTCATGTGTAAACGGAGGAGGGATCTTGCGATAATCACATTGCAGGATCTTCCCTACTCTGTTGTGGATTAAAAGGTAGGTCTAGCTAAGGCCAAAGATTGGGTAAATGTGTGTTCTGATAATAACAAAGAGGGGAAAATTCTAGGTATCGTAAACAGCTGTGCCCTAAAACAGTTGGTCATGGTACTGACCAGGGGGGTGTCTTGATGGCATTGCTTTGCTGTTCATTCCTTCAAAATTACAGAATTACAGCTTCAGGGTGGGAGCAGCAAAGCCTCACGGCAGGAGGGAGCACAGAGTTTCTGGGCAGCACCAGCAGCTATTCAGCTCATCAAGTCTGTTCTCTGCCCTTTGCCCAGCCTTCCCGCATGTCCCCTCAACCTACCATGGACCTCAATCCACTGCCAGAATGCCCCCAGCCTTGATGCAAAGCGAGGACACCACCAACAGATGAGCAAAGAAGGTGAAGACCCCCAAGAAAATGAAAAAGTTGTAGGAAGTCAGCAACTTTTAAAGTGCGCAGTTTGGGGGGGAAAGCCTGGGGTGAGTGTGAGTTGGCAGCTGCATCGTATAAACTACATAGCACCACTGTGTAGCCACCATGGGGTATACAGGGTGTATAGACAGCCCCCAGAGGAGGTGTGACTTTGGACTTAATCCTGAATGATGCCCAGGACCTATTGTGAGTGAATGTTGTTTAACTGATTGAAAACAGGAACCAGCATGCTATCAAATTTAATTTATATGTAGGTGGGAAATTGCCAAGGACTTTGGATGCCAAAAGAGGAAACTTCTCAAAAGTGAAGGAATTGGTCAAAAGGAAATTGAAAGGGAAAATGAAGAGAGTAAAATCTCTCCAGAACACTTTGGGGGTTACTCAAAACCACATTAGTGGGGCATGTGTGATCAGATGACCAGGAAAGGCCAAGAGTAACCATGTCGGAAAGCCACGATCCTATGCACACTTACCTGGTAACAAACCCATTAAACTCATGGTTAAATACAGGAAGGAGGGGCAAAATAACCTACAACTGAATAAATGTCTACTACTTGTTAGAAGGAAAGCCTGTCATTAATACTTTCTTTTAAATCCCCCACTGTACTATCCCATCAGAGCCAAAGCAGCCTTAAAAAAATAAACAAGCCTGCCTTTAACTCATAGCCACAGTGATTAAAATTGCCCTGCACTGAATAATCAACTAAACCTTTAGTTGTGCATTCTGCCAATTAAACCGATTAAAAGCTCATGGCCCAAAGAATATTATTATCATTTTAAAAGAAAGATTTTTCAGCTGATCTAAGCACTTGGCATAGGGTTGGTCTGTTTTCTCCAACAGCTGAAGTTGGCAACATTGCATTCTTTCTCACCCTTCAGTCTGAGATTAAAAACTGATAACAATTTCAGCTTCGTATCGTTGAACATGGTTGCGAATAATGTTCCCGCTGATGAATGGGTCCCAGCCAGACTCTTCCTCCTTCTGAAACATGCTACTGTTCTGCCCGTGGAGGACCGGGGTGGGTGGGGGGCAATGGGCTGCTGCAGCTCGTGTGTGGTGCGGCTGGTTGTGAAAGTCACAGCGAGACGTAGCAGCACGTAGCGATGCTAGAGCAGGTGGCATGTTGCCATGGCTGGAGGCGGTTTGGATGTCACAGCAATTGTGGTGGCTGCCGAGGGGCGTGGTGGATTGTGGGGCTTGTGATGTGGTGTTGGCACAGGGGCCGGGCTGCTGCAGAGGGCTGAGAGTGCGGCTGCGGTTGGCTGCTGCTACCGCTGCCGCCGCTGTCTTGTTGCTCGGCGGAATATTGAAGAGTCCTTCCCCACTGCCAATGGGAACAAGGCACTCATTTCATTTTCGGAGTGTCAGTGTCCGGGGAGGATCGATGGGAACACTGTGTTACAAGTGGAGTGGAAGGGGCCAGTTGTCATCCGCTGTAAATCTCTGCTCCACTTGCACAGATCGTTTGCTGGGAGGAACAGCACTCAGCGTGCAGCGTGGAGAATCGATGCAGCCAAACAAGACGTCAGCGCACATCGGTGTTGGAGAGGCTCCTTTCCCGGGTACCTTTGGAGAAGGACCGACTGGCTGGTGTTCATTTCAGAGGATTCTGTTGCCCTCTTCCACCTGTTTGAGAAACAGGCTCTTGCTGCAAGGGATAGATACCACACCAGATCATCTTGGGGTTCATTATACTGCGTGACAGACTCGAACTTGAGTCAAAAAACCACCTGAATTGTACATTCATTGGGCAGCAGGGCTTTGTTTTGAGCGCTGGAAACTTCAGTGCAGCCTTTATAGGTGTGCTGGCTGAGCAGGCATGACAGATGCACAGCAAAAAGGATATAAGCAGGCAATGCTAATGCTCACCCCAAAGCAACATTGAGTGCTTCCGGATGAGGCTTTTGTTGTGCAATTGCCCTGCCTCCTTCACGCAATTTCTAGGAAGTCATCTTCAACGTATAACCATCCTGAGTTTTCCCACCCCTTCTTCCATCTTTCTTTTCCCCTCTCTGCAAATGTTATGGAGGAAAAGACAGAATAGTTGCGCAGTGTCTTCTGATTGGTCATGCTAGGAGCATTCTGTCTGGAAGCACCCCTTTAACACCTCCAGAATCTCCTTCCCCTCCCCATTGCATCTCCCCAGAGAATGCTTAGCAATTCTGCCAGCTTAGGGCAAACCTGGCTAGAGATGGGTATGCCTTAAAGTACATTCAGGGTGACTTTACACAACAGCAGCCAATGTGCCTCGTAGTTTCATTGTCCCCTGTTAATGACAAGGCCATGTCAAGCCAAGTGAGAGAGCCAGAGCTCCATTTTCCATAATATAACAGCCTGGTTCGCAACAAATATCTTACCTTCAGTCATTTGCTGGTACAAGTAGAAATACGATGGCATGCTGCGGAGGGTTGTGTTGTGATGCCTCGAGTGCACTGATTCATTGCATGTGATCTCTGCAAACCACACGGTTGCTATATCAGTCCCTTTGCTGATTCCTTCTGGTACACTCAGCACACCACCATTGGCAGGAAAATATCAGATTAGGTGAGGAAACACTGCACAAAATCTCATGCAACATGGCATCTCCTTTCCTTTTTGGGGCTGAGAGAGATTCTTCTTCCTGAGTTTCTGGTCTAATACTAAAGCATCAGACTGGTTCACAGAGCAGATAGTTAAACTATGGAATTCATTAACACAAGATGATGTGGTGGTGGCCACCAATTTGGATGACTTTAAAATGGGGTTAAACAAAATCCTGGAAGAGAAGACTATCAAAGGCTATTAGACCTGATGGTTATGTGCTACCTCCAGTATCAGAGGCAGTATGCCAATGTACAGCACTTGCCGGGGAACATGGGTGGGAGGGTGCTGTTGCACTCATGTCCTACTTGTGGGATTCCTGTGAGCAGCTGTTTGGTTACTGTGTGAACAGAATGCTGGACTAGATGGACCCCTGGTCTGATCCAGCATGGCTCTTCTTATGTTCGTATGGTAGTATAGAAAGCTCCTGTGCAAGCATGTTGCTTACTCTCCTTCCTAACTATGCTGGAGTTGAAAGATATCATGATTGTAATGAACTGTGTTTACTTTGTAAAATGACATAGTACTTAGCAGTCAGAACCCAACAACAGGCAGATGCTCCATTTACACAATGTGCATGTACAGAGGCTTTATCAATACACATGACAGTCAGGCAGCAGCAAGTACTCCATTGATTCCTATGAGGTCCTGCTACATTGTGAAAATCATGCGTATGTGGATTTCAGGGACATTGGTTGCTATGCTGGAGCATGTTCTGTTGGGATGAGCATGATATCTTGAAACTGTCAGGAAGGTGGGGCTGTACCACCCTCTCCTTAGTAAGATGGTGGAGCTTGCCACCAATATTCTTTAGAAGAGTCACAGCCTTTTTATATTGTCCAACAATCTTAGTCTCTGTTATGTCCAGTATCAGAGCATTCCACATGCTAAATTATCCCTACATGACAAAACACCTTTCTTTGTTAGGTCTTTGCCATTTTTCTGTGCAATAATACTTGTGTGCTAAAAAACAGAGAGAGCAATAGCTCCTGATCTGCCTTCCTGATACCATTCATTATTTTACAGACCTTTAGCCTTGCCACTTTTAATTGTCTCATCATTAAAGTAAACAATCCAGATCTTTCAAATCTCTCTCTTTACTGGAGAGCTTCTCCTGGTCCTTAATCATTTTTGCGCCTCTCCTTTGAACACTCTCCAATCTGACAATATCCTTTCTGAGAAGAGCTGTCTAAGTACATACAGTATTTCAGATGAGGGAGAACTCTCTGTTTGGATAATAGCATATAAAACACTTCCATCTGACAGTGTAAAGTTCTATTGCATATCAGAGGCTTCTAATGTTAGCTTAGACTCCTTTATTGTACAGTTGCAATTTGTCCCTCATATTTAAGATAGTTGGGACTGGCACTGAGGCCCAATGAGAGGGGAGGTAAAGAGAGCAACTTGTACCCCCCATTCTTCGGATAAATTGTATTTATAATAAAAGTAATTTGGAGGAGTTATCCTGCTGTATAACCTCAAAAAATACGTAGACACGAAAAGTGAAATATCCAACTCTTAGTGAAAGTTTTTACTAATACTTCTAATATTTGTGCATATAAACGTTTAGCCCAACGTTTTATTTATATAAAAAAACTTGGCATCATCATCACAACAATTTTAGAAGTGTTCAAAGCAGTTCACATATATGTTCAATAATCTGTATAGTGAAAACAATCTGGCATTGTATGGCAGTATTACTTACCCTTCTTTTGCAGATAGGATAGCAATGGAAAAAAAAAGAAAAGAAAATGAGAGATGAGAAGTGTTTCATTTTCTCGCAGAATGGCCCTGTTCAGAAGACACCTTAAACCATGGCTTTAACCATGGTGAATAAAGCAAAAAGCCTTATTCATTGTGGTTAATGCCATGGTTTAAGGTGTCTTCTGAACATAGCCTGGCTTTCTGGCTTAACCACTATGGTTAAAGCCATTGTTTAAGGTGGCTTCTGAACATAGCCTGGCTTTCTGGCTTAACCACCATGGTTAAAGCCATGGTATAAGATTTCTTCAGAACGGGCCCATTGAGAAAAAGTAGCTTGCCCAAAGCCATCTAGAAAGTTTATGGCAGAGCTGAGATCTTCTCTGTGGAATTGTTGGAAGTAACTCTGGGGTGGGGGGAGGTTGGGGGGGTGTATCTGTGTGCATGTGTAGACATGCATGTATATGTGGTTCAAGATCAAACCATTTTTCAAATTCAAATGTAACATTTAACTAATTTGGGAATATAACAACAAAGACAATAACAAGAGCTATTACTGCCAACACTACCATTGCTACAAATTTTGCTTGGAGTAAGTTTACATGTTTTATTTGCGAAACCTACCAAATAAGTTCCTTTGAATGCTTGCTTTGTGAATGGCAAGAGGTGTGGGAAATTTTCAAAAAACAAATGAAGAACTGAAAAAAAACCTTCCTTAATTCCCCCCCCCCCCATTTTATAAAACAATAGAGGAAGGTCCTGCTTGAAAACACACAACAGGACTTCCCCCCTGTTGACTCATTAGCACACCCTTGCTATCAGATACAGTTATATTTAGGCTGGCCACTTGAACCTTTAAAAGCCACACAGAGAAGGGAATTTCAGCAAGTGTAGCTGTCCTCTTTTGCTTCTTGCCATCCTTGTTATGTCTTTGACAACGAAGTGATTTTACAAGGCGATTATTAGGCATTTTGTGCACCACCATAGAGTGCTATAATAAGGTACCCAATTTGGAGAGTCTGCTTTGCAGTGGTGCATTTAGTGCTAGCGTGGTACTCATAGCGTGGTGCCCATGGGCACCAATACACCCACAAACACCTCCCTTAGCGCTCACCAGGCTCTCTAGCTCTCTTGGTTTAATTTTTTTTAAAAAATAGTTTTAATTATTATTTTTTAAACCATGGGAAGCTGGCATGCTGCAAATACACTATATGTATTTCCAAGAATGCCTCTGGGCCACACATGGACCCCAGAGGCATTCTTAGGAAATAAAAATAGCGGTTTGCTTCGGTCCAACACTTCATTTTGAAGTATGGCCAGAAAAGAAAGAAAGACAAGTACATGTGGGAGCATCCCGGGGACTACAGGGGTATTTTGCCATGTGTCTCTGCATGTCTTGGTGTTTTGCCTGGTTATCATTTGTTTTGTTTCGATGTGGTGCGTCCTTTGCCTGTTTTTTGTGCATTATCTGGTTTTGGGTATGTGGTGTGTGTGTGTTTCTCTAAGCATCATTAGTCTGCTTGCTGTGAAATGGGAATTTTATTGTGCTTTATGAAGACAAATAAGTGACTTTGTATTTGGGGCTCGGACCCCACCTCTGCCTTGTATTCACTATCTTTGCCAAGGTACTTAACTGACCCTCATCACTTTGCCATCTGTGAAATGGGCGTTGCAGCAGAAAACTGTGGGTTCAAAGAATGAGTTTGCTATTAGTATATAGCAGCCTCCCCCAACCTGATACCTTCCAGATGTTTTGGATTTCAACTCCCATCAGCCACAGCCAGCATGGCCAATGGTCTGGAATCCTGGGAGTCATCATCCAAAACATCTAGAGGGCACCAGGTTGGGGGAGGCTGGTATATAGGATAGACAGCGATTTGTTTGAAGGCACCTTGAGACTAACTTTTTATTAAAAAAAGGGGGGGGAAATGTAGTCGACAACCTCCTTCATCAGATAAAAAGTTAGCCTCAAAGTGCCATTGGACAAATGTCTTTCTATTACAGAAGACTAAAATGGTTTTCATATTAAGAATAGGATGGAGGTAAGGTGTTTTGAAATAAAGGCCCAGGGTATCAACTGGATGTTCTGAATAAAGCGTTATTCTATCCAAGCAATAGACTTTGAAAACAAGAGAATGGATACTGGCCTCCTAGCACTTAAATGGGTTCCACCCTAAAAGGAGACCTAGAAATAATTTTAGAGAATTATTCTCTTGTGGAGCAAGAACTGATGCTGTAGGGACCCAGCCCCACAGGTTTAAGGCTCCCATCAGAACCAAACCAATCTTGCTTCCTTTCTTGTCAGGCATCTTCCACTGGCCAGCCTGTATCACAAGGGTGGGAAATTTGTGGCCTTCCACGTGTCTTGGCCTACAACTCCCAGGATCTCTCACCATTGGCTATGCAGGCTAGGGCTGATGGGAGTTTTAGGCCGAAACATCTGGAGCTGAGGGCCACAAGTGGCCTACCCCTGCCATTTCCAGTGCTGCTCCCCCTGACTCTTCCCCCGCCTAAATAAAGGGTTATTTAGAATGGGGGGAAACCCCTGTCGTCCTCACTCCGGAGCCGAAAGGGTGCCCAAAAGGTTTCCCTTCGAATCATTTCCAGCTGCTCTTCTTCGCACAATGCGTCTGGGGAGCCGCCACTCCTACTGGCTGCGAGTTCTCAAATATTTACCCATGCAGAGGACGTGACACGCCCTGGCTGGTTCGAGAAGCTGCTCTGCGGCCAAGAAAGGAGGGCGGGCGGCGCGGGGAGTGTGTGTGCACGTCTATAAATAATGCTCGGTGTCTACCGTACCTGGAAGAACGTCTGGATTCTCTGGGCGTTTATTCACCCTCCAGGAATCCACGAAAGCGAGGATGCTGGGAAAGCCGGCTGCCCGGCCGGCGTGCGCCCCTCCCCTCCCCTCCCGCCCCACTTCGGGCACTCAGCGTGCTGACGGCCACTCTCTCGGTGAACCCGCCTGCGGTTATGTTGGCAACTGGGCTGGAACAGGAAGTTCGCTTTGTAAACTGGGGGCTCTTTCAAGTCCTGACAAATTCCGCGAACAAGCCGATCGCTGGACAGGCACGCGCACGCGCGCACGCAGTGCTCCGGCTCGCTCCGCCAGCCCTGCCTTGGATTCCCAGCCGCGTTCGTGCATCTGCTGCCGAGAGGCAGGCGGCCCTGCGCCCTTGGCATCCGACCGCGACCCACAGGTGTGAAGGAATCCCGGGCGATTCCCAGGCACCTCCGGGCTGCATCGGACCGGATCCAACGACGGGACTGGCTGAGGTGGCTGCGGCTGCTCCTGAGCTAAACGACAGATCAGTCTCGGCTTGCCGCGACAGAGCGGGGAGCTGATGCGCTCGAGATGGGAAGCTGCGTTTCCAGTAGCTACAGATGGGCAGCAGAACCGATCTCCCCCGCCGCCCACTCCGGCGAGCGTGGAGGCCCTAAAAAAAAGAAAAGAAAAGAGAGAGAGCCATTGGAGCAGCAGCTTCTAGGATCCCGACAGGCTGGCTTGCTGCCTCGGATTGTTGCGGCTTCCCATTTATTGGAGCACTTTTACGTTTGCAACGCGCGTTGCTGTCTGTATGGAAGGTGACCATGCCTTATTCCTATTTTACAGATGGGGACCTGGAAGTCCCAGTGGTGGCCCTAGGCCTGGACCTTGGGCTGAAGTCCCAGGCGCCCTAACCCAGGGGGTCCCCAAAGGACCACCCGGAGAGTGGCCGGTGACAAACAGGCCCAGCTTCTGCACTTGGGCGGGCAGCGGCAGCAGCCTTCCTTTCTTATTTTGAAAACATCTTCTAGATAGGAATGCCAGACAGGCATGTTCACAGATGCTTCTTTTATTGTTTTTACTTTAAATATTTATTATCCTTTTTTCTACAACAAAATGGTGTTATTTGGCATCAGGGCAGCAGAACCAAACTCCATTTTATATCTGTAGCCATGAAGGTGCTGTGATATAACAGAGTTTACAATGTGCAACTGCACATGCTCGGAGTCTTTCTTATAAAATCAGTTTTGGCAAACCATTTGTTGTTGCTCTAACTGTTAGTCTTGGTTTGCATGTCACAGTCATGTCACAGTCACAAATTGTGATAATTTGCCAAGATGTGTGGGCCATTTCTGGTTTGAAAAACAACCTATGAATGTCTCATTCAAGGCTGTAGTGTGATGTCCAAACCCATACTCTGGGTTGTTTATGGGTTAACCTATGATTAATTGCTAGGTTAATCCACAATTTGCTGCTGTGATGTGAGAACCAATCTTTAGAGACCCACATATCAGGAACGTGAAAGCAACTGTAAAGCACGGAATGGCAGGGCAGTGGGGTGGGAAAAGAAATGTTAGCTGTGTGCTTCATAACTGAAGTAATACACATGGCCCTCTAAAGCTGTCTCCACTCCCATTAAGTCCAGGGTCTAAAATTAACTAGCTGCATCACTGCCTGTGAATGAGATACAGTGAGTTGCCAGAGGGCATGCAATGGCCCAGTTTGCATGATCAGTACAGCTTTTGTTGGGTTATTTGGGGGTTGTTTCCCCCTACAACAAGCCATGTCATCCAGATTTGGATGACATGACAAATTGTGCCCTGGTGGGTAATTAGGCAAATGATGCCCGGCATGTGCTATGACGTAAAACAAGCCTCTAAGGCTTGTTAAAGTCACAATGATCATGTGAACCAGACCAATGAGTCCATGGAATAGGTGTGATCTGAAACACTCTCTGACTGAATTTGGATGATATGGTGTGGTTCATCATGGATTATTTAACCCACGATGAGCCATAGTGCCCATGGGCACCATATTGCACGTCCACCCAGTGCTTGGGGGTTGTTGTGTCATGTGAACCTAGAGAGTGTGGGTTATACGAGGATAAAATAACCCAAAAATGGACCATGGATTATTGTTTAACTCTTACATAACCCATGCTAGCCAGGTTTGCATAACATGACAACCCATGAGCAGAGGTTGGATATTCAAAGTGGTGGCTGCATGTGTCATGCACACACTGCAGCTTCACTGTGGGTTAAATAACCCATAGTGGTCTGTTGTGTCATGTGATAAGTGTCCTTGGATAAGTTGTTGTAGTTGTTGGAGATTTGAATTTGTTTTCCTTGAGAGAAGCTTTTATCATGCAATTGCCCACTCCTGCCTCCTTCATGGAATTTTAGGGGGAGGATTTTATCCCCATTTGTAACCCTCCTCTGTTTAACCTACCATTTCTTCTGTCTTTTGGGAAATGTGTTAAGGAAGGAAAGATGGAATCGTTTCATATTATGTTTTTGCTTGGTGCTAGGAATTGTCATTCAGAAATTGCCTCAAATAGGAGAGATGCTTCGTTGTTCAGACATCTTTGTGCTGGTATAGCATTTCTTCTCAGCAAGAACCACCTCCTTAAGGAACTTCCTTCCGTGTAGGCTGGTGGCTCCTGTGTCAGAGGGGCAGTGAATCTGCTCTGGCTTTCAGTCAAAACCAGTAGAATTCTAAAGGGGCTATCCAAAGGTCTTAACCCTATTACTAAAATGGGTTCAGAGCTTTGGATAGCTCCTGTAGAGTTCTGACTGAAACCTAAAGCGGATTTATTGCCCCACTGCCATCCGAGCCACCAGCCTCCACTGCTTCCTTCTGTGAACTACCTTCTTGCAAACAGTTAATGGGAAACAGAGCAGCTGGACTACATGTGTTGCTCTGATTCTGCCTCTATAACCCTTTCGTCTCCAACTGTTTCCAGCTGTTTACCCACAGCTGCTGCAGCCAGACATATTTGAACCTGGCTTGCATGCTTTCCCTCAGTTACCATCTGTGGCGCATGGGGTTGTTGGTAGGCCCACATTCTTTTGTAGTGAGGCTGGCCTTACAAGACAAGATGGGACATCTCCCAGGTTTGCTATTGAAAAACATAGAGGAGAAATGGAAGATATCCTGAGGAAGAACTAGGATTCTTCAGTGAGCAACCTTCAGGTTTTAGGGTGTGTGATATTAACACCATCACCCTGGAAATCACCAGGGGCTGCTGCCAACATCAAATATGCTGCAGCAATTTTCCAGGGTAGTAAAGCATGCAGTAAGTGTGCACCTAGTTTCCAACTATAATCTGGGAGGCTTCCAGGAATGCATTTTTTAAATAAATAGTACAGTTATATCTAGGGTGACCATATGAAAAGGAGGACAGGGCTCCTGTGTCTTTAACAGTTGTATTGAAAAGGGAAGTTCAGCGGGTGTCTCATATATATATATATATATATATATATATATATATATATGGAGAACCTGGTGAAATTCCCTCTTCATCAGAACAGTTAAAGTGCAGGAGCTATACTAGAGTGACCAGATTGAAAAGAGGGCAGGGCACCTGCAGCTTTAACTGTGGTGATGAAGACAGAATTTCACCATGTTCTCCATATATACAAATGACACCTGCTGAAATCCCCTTTTCTATGCAACTGTTAAAGATACAGGAGCCCTGTCCTCCTTGTCATATGGTCACCCTATTATATCCCACCCTTTCCCCCCTCTTGGTAGTTTACATGGTCCTCCACTTCTCCATTTTATTTTCACAACAACCCTGTGATGCAGGTTAGGCTGAGAGTCAGTGACTGGCACAAGGTCACCTGGTCCTCTTCTTGGCTGTGTGGGGAGTAGAACCCAGATCTCCTGAGTCCCAGTCCAGCACTCTAACTCCTACACCACACTGGCTCTCCATGGCCCTGTTCAGAAGACACCTGAAAGAAACCATGGCTTTAACCATGGCAAAAAGCCTTATTCACCATGGTTAAGGCTGTGGTTTAAGGTGTCTCCTGAAGAGGGCCAATTGTGCTTGCAAGCAAGGTGCACACTCCCCTTGTGCTTTGTTTCCCTACAAACACATTGCAATCTTTACTGCTGGTGCCGCAAAACTTGATGTAGGTGGGCGATACAGCCACTTTCTTTGGGTGGGGACATCCGTACCCATGGTGGCAAGGGTGCACAGCAGGAGCTGCAAAACTGGCCATGGGGAAGGGGGCACATTCAGCCCATGGGTTGCTCACCACTGGTCTAGATGGATTAAAATGTTCGCTCCCGTTTCTGCTTAATCTCTGCTTAAGAGGCAGACTTGGGATAGTGGTCCTAAAAATGTACATGATGACCTTTCAGCTACTATTTGAAATTAATTGTCTAACATTTGATCCATTGCCATCAAGGTGCTTCTTTGTGTGATCCTGAATTAACTTGGCTGTTTCTCCTACAGAAATGCATGCAGCACAACGTTAGACAGGGTAGATATTCATTTGGCCAGTTTCTTTCACTGATGTCCTCTGAAAGAACCTCCTCAAGAAGAGGTGTTTGTGGGAAAATGTGTGGGGCGGGTGGGTGGGGGAGATGGAACACTTTACTGGATGAAAGAGACATCAGCACCCTCGGCACTATCAATATCTACAGAGAAAGGGCAAAGACTGAAATGGCTCCTCTTTTAACTCTTAATTTTTGAAGAACATGTGATAGGAACATAGGAAGCTGCTTTAAACCAAGTCAGAGCACTGGTTCATCTAGCTAGCTCAATATTGTCTACTATACTGACTGGCAGTGGCTCTCCAGGGTTTCAGACAAGAGTGTTCCTTTGCTTTACCTGGAGATGCAGGGATTGAACCTGCAACCTTCTGCTTTCAGTGCATGTGCTCTAACACTAAGCTTTAACCCTTCTCTCTATGATGAGGATGTATGAGGATGTATGAGGATGTCCTCTGATTTAAGGCAGTGACCACTGGGCAAACTCTACCTGTTCTTTTGATGAAGAACTGAGATACACTTGCAACGAACAGTCTTGGGGACTAGGATGTGAAAGCATAGAGTGCCCGCTCAGATTTCCATTCCATAGCTTTAACTACCACCTAAGCTTAAGGAGATCATGATGAATCAGTGTAGACACATTGGCAAACAAACCCATGTAGGCCATATGAAGACATCTGGGCAGAAAGCTGAAGAGTACAACCAAGAAACTTACCAAGCCAGATGGAGGAAAAGGCATTTTAAGGCAATGGCAACAGATGAAATGACATTGTCCGTACGGAACCCTAGCTGATGAAACTACAAGGGGTGCAAAACCGGGCCAGAGGTGGAAAGCCCCAGTTTGACCCTGGGGATCCTGAAATGCTGTGGGCCTTTAGCACTGCTACCAAAAAGTAGAGCTCTGAGTGACAATTGATGTCTTCTTTGGACCAAGGGCATTCCACACAACCCTCCTCTCCAAATCCCAGTAGATTGTAGTATCTCCATGGATCTTTGCCGCAGTGTAGCAGCAGAGATCTGACACTATTAAGGATTCGGCAGGGGTGGGGGCATTTTCTGATTACTTGTTCTTGTCTTCTACTTCCAGCCCATGTTCTGTTCCCAAAAAATAGAAGTGGAGGATTGTTTCCTCATGGGCTCACTGCTAATCCTGACAAAGGTCTCCATAAAGGCTGATTCAGTTTGGCCCAGCAGGCTTGCCCTTCTCAAGCCTAGCGCTTGGAAGCTTGGTGATGGGGGTTATTTGTCAGAGGATGGGAGCCAAAATATAGCAGACAGAAGAAAGACTTTCAGGGAGAAACGGAGACCAGTGTTCTTTGATTCTGTCCTTCACCCCCCCTTCTGGCCCCCACTTCTCTTTGGCTGATCAAAGGGCCTGATTGTATGCCACGGCAATGAGAGAACAGCCTCATCTTGCAGCTTGCTTGGGGTGGGAGGAAGGGTGCCGGATTAGGGGCAGGAAATGGGACAACACAGGGAGGGCTGTGCAACAGCTGATCTCATATGAGGAAGCAAGGATCATGAAAGAATGTGTGTATCAATTAGATATTATTATGCTGTGCTGTTATAGTAATAGCTCTCCCTCCTTGTGCTCAACCCTGAGGTATATATAGCCAGCTGGGCTTATTGCCACCCAACTAGTATCTGCTCTGAGATACTGCCTAAGAGACTCAAAGCAAATATTGTTCTCCATCACACCTACTCCCCCCCTCCCTGTTAAGCATCCACAATTTCCACCTCTGTTTCATTAGCACGTCAAGCGCTGGTCACGTTCATATGTGTGCGTTCTTGTGCTAGTTTGCTTTGTTTACCTTTTCACCTGCACCGGCTTGTGCTTCCTGGTATCGCCACTGCGCTCATGCCTTCCTCCTCCAGTTCATTGGTTCTTGTGGTTGATGGACATTGTGATGGACATGGGCACCTTCCCCCCTCACTCTGGTTTTGTTGTCTACTGTTTTAATGATTTATCATTTGATCGATTAGGCGCCATTTCTGCCTTTCAAGGAGGAGAAATAGCAATGAGAGAGCAATGAGAATGAGGTTGGAGCAGCAGACATACATTCAAGCGATGCAACAAAAGCCCGGTTGTTTGAGTAACTCAGCACTCCCTCCTCTTTTGTCAGCAAGACTACCCTTCAACGCAGACGCCCCTAAGAAAGAAGGTTCTGCGACATAGCGTGAGGACGGCAATACACGAGGACGGAAGGGCAGTTCTATCCTGTGTGGAGAAAAAATGCCGCACTTTCTCCACCCTAGAAAAACATGGAAAATGGAGGGAAAGAGGCAAGATGACTGCAGCACAGGGACGAGGTTGTGTGAGGGTAGCGGGGCAAAACGGTAAACAAGGCAGGACGACAGCGCGATAAAAACACTAGTGTGATGGAACTCATTATTTCCATTTTACATCTAAGGGACTGAGGTAGAGAGAGATGGGCTGGGTTTGATTGAGTGGAATTTTTTTCTCCAAACTACTTCAGTCTCTCTGCCCCACTTGTTCCTAGGCCAGGGATCAACAGGTGCATTGCAGTTTCTAAAGGAAGCACTGTCAAGCTGGAGAGAGTTCAAAGAAAAGGTATGGGAGAAATAGTTGTGGACATAGAATGTATGATCTGTTTGGGGAAACTGGAAGAACTCCCTGGTGGAGAGAAGGCTTAGATGGAAAATCATACATCTTTGTGCCTTCCCCAATTATATTTAGAACAACCACTGTATTGTTGCTATTCAGATGTCCCCAGATGGCTTTCTCCAAAGTAGAAACTTAGAGAGTCATCTAGCTAATGCAGGAAATCTGTTGCTACATCATCCCTGATGGGTGGCCAGCCAACCTCTGCTTACAAACCTCTAAGGAAAGAGAGTCTACCACCCTTCAGGGCAGTCTTGCTTCTACTGTCAGGAACGTCTTCCTAAAGTTCAGTCAAAATCCTTTTTCTTGTCATTTGCCTCCCTATCCACATACTCCACACCAGGCATAATTTTGTAAACCCCTATCATGTCTCCCCTTAGCCTCCTTTTTCCCCAAGCTAAGCAATCCCAGCTGTTGTAACCTTCTCTCATAGGGAGTTCCTTCACTGTATGATTCAGTACACCTCTGAATACCAGGGAACATCGAAGAGAGGAAGGCTGTTGGCTCCATGCGCTTGGTTGTAGGTTTTCTGGAAGCATCTGGCTGGCACACCTGCTAGGTGTGGCTGGATCACTCAGCAGGGCTTTCCTTGTGTTCTTTCAAGTACAGGAGTGCTTGCTCTCCCTGCTCCAGAATCAGTGTCCCCCAACACTTTGCAAAAATGTTGCTTCTCCCTTTTTAAAATATTACATTTTTGAGAGCTGCATCCCCCTTTCCTGCAGTGCATGCTTCCGGCAGAGTAGGCTAGCAGGGGTGGGCAGAAAGGAGATCTCCAGATGTTTTGGACTCCCGGAATTCCTGACCATTGGCCATGCTGGTAGGGGCTCCTGGGAGCTGAAGTCCAAAATATCTGGAGATCCACTTTCTGCCCACTGTTGTGCTAAAATATGACTATCTCCACGAAGCAATTAAGAGGAAGGGCTTTATCCCCCTGGCTTCTGAATAGACCTATGTTATGGATGCCAAAACAGTTACAGCAGGAAATTTCTTTCATTCACTCAGCAGTAGATGGGGGTGGGGGAGCAGCAGAGATGAGTACCAGATACTGGGAGGGAAACAGAGGATGGGCAGGACTCTCTTATTTTGTTTGTGAGATTCCAGGGGGTTCTAGCTGACTACCGCTGGAAACAGAATACTGGATTAGACAGACCTTAGTCTGAACCAGCAAAGCTGTTCTTCTGCTCAGTCTTGAGGAAGGCTTTGTTGTTGTTTAGTCAGGAATTATGGGAACTGGGTAAACAGCAAGGAACCGTGTTTTCTGCCTCCGTTCATGTCTGCTTTTTGCAGCTATCTTTGTCTCAGAAACAGGTTTTCTGTATAAATTAAGTAAGTTATACACTAAATAGTCTAAAGAGCTGTCTCTGCATTTTCCTCTCTGCTGGGAATCTGACCCAGGACCCTGCTGCCACTCAGCAGACGAACAATGCTCCTGCCAAAAATTAAACGCAGGTGTCAGAAGTAGGGAATAAAGTATGAAGCACCTTCCATTTTCATTAGCTGTTGCTTTACACTGCTGTGTGGGAACAGATCCCATAGCAGATACTGAATTGTACTCTCTGTTGGTGCAAAGAAGAGAGATATGCCTGAGTCGGTGCGATGCTGTATGGAAAAAAAGCCCTTGATAGAAAAAAAAATTAAAATCCAAGATTTTTAGCCTGGGCATAGGCTTGATGATCTAAGTTCTGAACAGACATGCAGAAAATTTGCTGCTAGATCTCAATGAAGGCAATGTCAGATATAGGTGAGCCTTATCTATAGTCTTTCATTTAGACAGGTTGCGAAGAGTGTAATTGATTGAATGTATTCAACGTTCTTTATAGTTGCCACCTTCTCTTCCCTGTAATAGGAACTGCGATGCTATGGGGAGGGAAGCTAGGTTGCTTGTTCCACATATATTGAGACCAACACACTCCTTCCGCTTGATACTAGCTAGGAGGTGGAGAGAAAAGTGAGGCAGTCACAGGTGAAAACAAACACACACTCCACCGCCCAATTGTTCCCACGTGCTCTACAAATTGAGAGAGAGAGAGAGAGAATAAGAATTGTCAATAAAAAGTATCTTAAACCACCATTATGGTAGGACTAGAATCATAGAATAGGAGAGTTGGAAGGGGCCTACAAGGCCATCGAGTCCAACCCCCTGCTCGGTGCAGGAAGCCACCCTAAGGCATCCCTGATAGATGGTTGTCCAGTTGCCTCTTGAAGGCCTCTAGTGTGGGAGAGCCCACAACCTCCCTAGGTAACTCATTCCATTGTCGTACTGCTCTAACAGTCAGGAAGTTTTTCCTGATGTCCAGCTGGAATCTGCCTTCCTGTAACTTGAGCCCGTTATTCTGTGTCCTGCACTCTGAGAGGATCAAGAAGAGATCCTGGCCCTCCTCTGTGTGACAACCTTTTAAGTATTTGAAGAGTGCTATCATGTTTCCCCTCGATCTTCTCCAGGCTATTGTTATAACTAAACGAAAACATTCCAAGACAGATGCAAGAATGACTGAATAAAGTTTATGATTTTTATGTAAAAGCCTGACTTTACTATTAAAACAGAAGAGTGAATGGAGGAATGACTGATAGGTGAGGCTAGAATGGAATGGTGGGTGGGAGGAGTGGCAGTTAGGGAAAGACAGTTGGAGAAAGGAAAACAAAGACAGCGAGAGGTCAGGAAAGTGGGGGCTGTGTTAGGACTGAGAGATAGTGACATGCCAGTACTACACCTCCCAGCATGCCTTTGGCAGCCCTCAGGTGTCCATGTCCTCAGCTCTTAGTGGATGCCCACAACTC
Organism: Elgaria multicarinata webbii; assembly: GCF_023053635.1. Classification (NCBI taxonomy): domain Eukaryota; kingdom Metazoa; phylum Chordata; class Lepidosauria; order Squamata; family Anguidae; genus Elgaria; species Elgaria multicarinata. Next base: position 45,493,079 of record NC_086173.1, on the reverse strand, counting down.
TGGCCAAATCCTGCTGGGACTTCCTCTGCCCGCACTTCTCACCCACAAAATGCTCCATCAGGAGCCTCTACTGAAGGACTGGGCTGGGCACTTCTCCTTCATCAATCTTGTTTCTGGGCATGCATAAAGTGCTTCCCTTCCCTCCCTCCCTCCCTCTTAAGGATGAAGGCTGTGCGTGTGCTTCTCTCAGTTTCTGAGAAAACAGCGATAGCATGTCCAGAGTTCAGCCTCTCAAAGACACACTGTTGTATCTAGTTATGATTTTAAAACCATGCATGGCAGGTGGGAGGCGGCACCGCAAATGGATGCAGCCCATTTATGTGGGTTGTTTCCTTTTATGTGGAATTGGTTTTACTGATTTTAGGAATCACAATGGCCACCAAAGGCCAGTAAATCTGGCAACCCACCCAAGGCATGCTGGGAGTTCCACCCAAGGCATGCTGGGAGTTGTAGGCGTAAATCTAAGTTTTTATTAAATTCTTTAAAAATACTAAAAACTCCAAAATTCATGTTTTTAGATTTTTTATGATCCATGTACACAAAGACCTGTCTGGGTGAACAGCACTAAGGCAGTCCCATATGTGGAAGTGGATAAACACTTTTGAACATATGTGACACACACATACATTCCATTTCATAGGTAGAGATAATTTTTTGTGTGTTTGGGAAATTTATTTGGTCAAAAATCCCCCTTTCGCCCCTTGGCAATAAAACAGTTTCTGTTTAAGTCTTTTGGTTTCAAGAGATGCAAAGCATTTCTAGAACATTTGCATTTTTGTTTTGTTTATGTAGTGTTTTTTTTTAATGTACATGGCCCTTTCCTGACAGCAAGCAAACCCACATCAGACAACAGCTCAGAATCCTTTTTCTCCTTTCCAACTGGCAATTGTAGAGAGACAAAAGAGGCTTCTGTGGAACATAAATGGCAGCCAAAGCCTTCCAAGTGCCCCTCTGGTGCTGAAAGAGTTAACCTGGCACCCACCCCAGTTCTCTACCAGGGAGTAGCTCCGTTAATTGGGCAGGCCTCTCTTGTGCGATCCATCACCGAAGGGGAAACACGGGACGGACGGGGGTAATAACAACAAAGTCTCTGCTAATTTGGGAAAATTGCTCTGATTTGGGAAAATTGCAGTGTTTTCCCCCAGGTGATTGACGAGCTATGGAAAAGGGAGGCTTTCGGGCCCCGTGCCTGTTTGTGTGGCATTCATGGCGGCTCCGCTCTGCTGCCTCTCAGAGCTCTGAGTTGGCAGGGGCAAGGCAGGACGACTCGGAAGCCAAGGAGACGGTGACATCGTTTTTGGAAAGGTCTTGCTCCAAGTGCTGGGGGTGGTTGGTCTCCACCCTTGGCCAGGCAATCTACCTCTGGCCTCAGACCTGTTCTGAAAATCGCACATCCTTCCCTTCCCTGAGCTGGTGTCAGGAGGGAGGAACTTGCTGGTTGGAGCTCCTGGAAGGGAACCAGGGCTGTTTAGTCTGAGGCAACAGTTCCCCACCATTGATCCATGGCCAAGTCTTTGCCAATGACATCCTGGCTGGGTCTCTGGAATGGCTCCCTCGGCTGCAGTCCCATATGTGCGGCAGACACGCGCTCTTTCCTACCGCCTCTTCCATCATTCTAACAGTCCCTTGCCTGGAAGCAGGCAAGAGACAGTGCGCTACCAGGCTCACCATTTCCTGTTTCACGGAGGAGAACTATGGCTACATCCCACCCTCAGCAAGGTTCAGGGGCCAGTTCTTGGATACATTCAAAGTTACATTGTGAGCCAGATGTCTTTATTTAGAAACATTTTTGTGATTATATTTCTGCTTCGCAGATAGCAACTCCACAGGAATGCTAATGGCTCCTCCTCCTTCTCCTTCAACAGTCATCACTGTGGCAGCCATTGCAGCTGGCTGGAACAGAGGGAGATGAGAGGGGAAGTGGGGTCATGCCCCTAACTCTGCTTTTTTCCTCTTCCCTCCCCATCCCTTTTTTCCTTGTGTGTTGTATCTTTTTAGATTGTCAGTCCTGCAGGACAGGGCCCCGATTGCTTGTAAGCTGCTTTGGGAGCCTGTTTGGCTGTGTGATAAAAAGAAAATACATTAAATAAACAAACAAATACATATAAGTACAGCAATTCCATTGAGATTAGAAAAGTTTGTCATGCTAACCATAGTAAGGATGTACAAAGGGGCTGTACAATTGACCCCATCTACCCTTTTCTGACTAGAATTTGTGTCATCTTCTGAACTTGAGCAACAGGAGCTCAGAGCAGCTGTAGTGTAGTTGCGGTTGCATGTTTACACTGAGAAGTACCCAGCCATGAATTCACTAGGTAGCCATGGACAAGTCACTCTCAGCCTCAATCCTTGCCTATTTTGTACAATTGCTGTAAGGATCTTTGGGATAATGTAGGTGATTCAGGCAATATAGACCTTGTTCAGATGACATGCTAAGCCATGATGGTTAAGCATTTTTGAGCTAAATGTTATGTCTTAGCATGTCATGTGAACCATTCCTAACCATGGTGGCTACATAATCATGGTTTAAACTTGCTTACTAACCATTTGCTGCAAAAGGGTTAGTGGTCTAACCATGACTTTCATGCCGCTTTCATTGTGCAATATTCTGCTTGGTGTAGATTAGGCCTATCTACACCAAGCAAGATATTGCACTATGAAAGTGGCATGAAAGCGGTATATAAAAGGCAAGAGCCACACTACTGCTTTATAGCAGTAGTGAAGTGCACTGACAACTGTTGGGGCCCACTGACACATACCATATACCACTTTCATACCACTTTCCTAGTGCAATGTCCTGCTTGGTGTAGATTAGGCCTTAGTGTGTTGTCTGAGCAGGCCCAAAGTGAGCTAAATAAATGCTTGTTACTAGTGTTATGACTACAACATAGGAAACTGACTTATTCCAAAACAGACTGTTATTTTGTCCAGTGTTCTCTACTCCAGGGGTGAGCAACTTGTGGCGTGTTGGCCTACAACTCCCATGATCCCACCTATTGGCTTTGCCTGCCCTATGTCTACTCTGGTTGGCCTCTGGCAAATGCATTTCCCATCCCCTGACACCTGATCCTTCCAAATGGTGGAGATGTCAGAGAGTGAACCTGGGACCTTCCTGCATGCAAAGCATTTGCTCAGCCAGCCTATAGACAGACACACAGCCCTTGAGCAAGATTGGTCTGGGATTTGAACCTGAGACTTCTTTCACCCAAAGTGAAAATCCTACCCCAACAAGCCAGATAAGTAGAAGCAGTAGTGGTGGTCCTTTCATAAACCAATCTGAGGTCTAGTTTATACAAACAGCAGAAGTGGTAGTAAAGTGCCCTGAGCTACTTCATTTTGTTTCTCTATTATTATTTTTAAAATGTCTTGCAATACTAGCATATTAGGGCAGGGGTGGGCACCTTGCAGCTCTCAGCCTAATTTCAAAAGCGTGCAATCAGTTGAGAGATCTCTGGAAAGAGCATCCTGTCCCTTCCCTGGTGTGAAAAGGAAGGGCGAGGGGAGAGAAACGGGGGAGGCAGGAAGAGAAAAGGGGGACCCACTCACTTTTGGCTTCAGCCCTGCTCACAGAGGAGGAGAAGGTGATATGCCCCAGAGACTCATCATCATCTTTCCATTTCCATCTTCACCTCTTCTATTTTATATGCTTTATATGTTTTTAATCAGTTTTATGTATTTTATAGTATTTTTGTATTTGATGTTGTTCCCCACTTCAATCCAGAGGGGGAGGCAGGTAAGAAATATTATTATTATTATTATTATTATTATTATTATTATTATTATTATTATTATTATTATTCTTTGCTTTAAATTGCATTGGTTTTTATTGTGCTTATTTTTACTATTTATGTCACCCTGAAAGTGTCGGCTATAGGGCAACTTGTAACTCAAATGATGATAAAAGAGTCCCTTCTTTCCCCCCTAATGCTCCCCTTTCCTCTTCCCTTCAGTGCTCTACCCATCTGCCATGTTGAGCTCTCACCCTGGTTGTCCTTGGCATTCCTTTCCTCAGCAACTTGGCTGTTCTTTGGGGTGTGGGCTAGGGGGAAGGTCTTCTCATTTCCCTCTGGAAGAGTGCATTGTAACCTACTATAGAGAATAGAAAAGAGGTTTAGATAAAATCAGGGTTGGGGTCAGATACAATCTTTTAGTTGGCTGTTCTTGACCTAATCTAATGGGCAGGCCAATGTCCCAGAACTGGGAGGCTACTAGGAGGAGGGCTTTCTCTGTTGTGGCACCCCAGCTGTGGAATGAGCTCCCCAGAGAGGTTCACTTGGCGCCTACAGTGTACTCCTTTTGTCGCCAGCTGAAGACCTTTTTTATTTTCTCAGTATTTTAACACTTAATTTAATTTAAATTTAAACTTTGCTGTTTTAATTCCATATTTTAACCCGTCTCAATCTTTGCTGTGTAGTTTTAATCCTGGTTGTGCTTTTTATATTGTATTTTGTATTCATGTTTTTAAATTGTTGATTGTTTTTATGCTCTTCATGGTTTTAATTTTTGTGAACCGCCCAGAGAGCTTCAGCTATTGGGCTGTATAAAAATGTAATAAATAAATAAATAAATAAATAAAATAAACTGAAACAGCATGCCAAAATATGACCTCCCCCAAACTTGATGGGCAGGTTAATAATGTCTGACCTACAGCCAACCATCAACTAAACGGTAAAGTCTGAGTTGAGAAGGAATTCTTCCTCTCCTCCTCCCTATGGAACCAGCAGAACAACAGCTAAGAAAGTGAAAGTGGGAGGGGGGAGAGAGCTGAGCCCCTTTAAATACATCAGGCGGTGTGTTTTCAATTCATCTATGCTTCTTTCCCTTGTTGGGTCCAGGTATCCCCATCCATCTGTATATCTGTCTCTGTTTCCATTTGTCCATCTGTCAGGAACTAATTGGCTCTGCATTTCCTCACTTAGACCAGATCCCGCATAGCCAAGGCTTCCTCTTGAACTACCTTTCAGATCCAAAGGATTTATGCCTCAGCGGCATGTTCTTTGCCTTTATAAAACCGCCTTCCAACATCAGGAGATTCGGACTCCAGTGCATGGGCTGCCTGTGATCACATGGGCTGTCAAATAACAGGGTGTGAGATGCCTGTGCTCAGGATCTCCCAAAGAAACCAGAAGTAGTGTATTTTTGGACCATTCATCATCATGAATAATAATGCCAGATTTGTGTTAAAAGGCATCCATTTAATGTTACAGAGTCTTTACTGGTCCTCAGTTGGACTCATGTCTGCTTAAAACAGACAGAGGGGGGTGTTTGGCAGAGATGTCGTTTCAGCTGTTACTGGACTGTACCATTTCAGCCTACAGGTGGGAAATACCTTTGAATATTCACCCACACAAAATGCTCTTTATATACTAGGAGTGGTATCCAAATCTGGCCCTCCTGGAGTCTCAGTCATGCCCTCTGGGTTTCTCACAATGGCCACATCCCCTTCCCTTTCTCTCTGATAATGCCAACTGCCAGATTTTGTCAAAGCATCAATGCACCTGGTTTCCAAGTTTTTAATGATTTCCATAGGGGCAGCTACTAATGAATATATAGAATAACCTCTTCATGCATTATATGAGACTCACTCAGAATGAGGGATGTTGGAGAAATCCGTAATAGAATCAAATGAGTTCAGAGTTGTATGAATCTGACCCACACATTCTGCAGCAGACTGGCTTTTTCCTAGTCAAGCAAGGAAAACTTTCAAACTTTCCGTAATAGAAAAATATGCAAAGAAATATAAGCCGAAAATGTACATTTCCCCCATAGGCTAAAGCATGAAAATACACATTTTGGGGGATTTAAACATTTTGAGTGGTTTTGCACATTTTCTCAAGTGCGAATTTACACAAATGCAGAAACTTTAATAATATATATATATATATATATATATATATATATATATATATATTTCCATCGATGAGCAGATGACAGAATGAAAGGCACCGGACCATCTGCAGAATGTACCCAGAACACAGATTTTACACCATTGCTACATTCCCACTCAAAATCAGAAGTGCTAGCGTTGGATTGGGTAGAATTATTGCTTTGTCAATATCAGCGCTAACCTCAAACAGGACTCTTGAACTCACTGGCAGTCCCACCACATTTGGAAAAATGGGCCATGCACATTGCATCCCCCAACCTTTGTGGGGATCTATGTGCTGCAATTTCACTGGTGTGAGATGCTACTTGGGAATCAAGTTTCACACAAGACTCTCTGGTTCTTGCTGAGATAGTATGCAGAGACAGCTTAGGCCAGAGAGCTGCCTTCCCTAACCTGTTGCTCTCCAGATGTGTTCAGCTACAACAACAACCATATCAAATGTTTGCAGAGTGCCCAAAGCACACTACTACACTAATATATATATATATGGATAGAAAGTGATCATTAACCTGGATAGAAAGTGATCATTAACCTTATTTATTCACAAATATACCTGATGCATCAACCTGCACAGTCATAAATGGCAATCTACTAGTTGCCTAACAAACTGTGCATGCAACAACAACAACAACCATATCCAGCCAGCATGGCAGTTAGCTAGGGGTGATGGGATTATAGTACATCAAAGCCACAGGGCATCTGGTTGGGGAAAGCTGCCACATAGCCTCTGGGTTCTGGCACTTGTTCAATCAAATCAACTCCCCACATCACATCATCAACACTTTGGAGACTCCAAAAGAGCCCAAAGCAAGTGTGTTGTCAATCAGCCCTCCCCAACCAGATTCTGACTTGAAGCCCTACCAGCCCAAGTCAGAAGGGCCAATGGCCAGTAATGCTGAGCATTGTAGTCCAAAATATCTGGAGGGCAACAGGTTGGGGAAGACTATTTTAAATCATCAAGCACACCTCGTCTCTACCTCTTGCTGTGCACAGACTATATTAACTCCCTCTCTTATAATACTATACATTGAGATAGGGGGCAGGGTTTACCCAATGCAAGAGATTTACTATCACAAGATGTAGTGATGGTCACCAGTTTGGATGGCTTTCAAAAGGGGTTGGATAAATTCCTGGAGGAGGAGGTTATCAATGGCTACTAACCCTGATGGCTAACTGCTACCTCCAGTATCTGAGGCAGTAAGCCTGCGTGCACCAGTTGCTGGGGGACGTGGGTAGGAGGGTGATGCTGCACCATATCCTGCTTTGTTGATCCCTGGCCAACAGCTGGTTGGCCGCTGTGTGAACAGAGTGCTGGACTAGATGGAACCTCGGTCTGTTCCAGCAGGGCACTTCTTATGTTCTTTTAACAGGTACAAGGAAGTAAGACTTCATGCAATGCACAATTAACTGATGGGATGCTCTTTTACCACAACAGAAGGTGGTGATGGACACCACCAGCTCTGAGAGCTTTCCCCCTGCTCCCACCAAGGCTACAGAAGACAGACTACCAACAGCTAGTAGTCGTGATAACAAAGCAACTTCGTTTTCTTTAAAACTTTTGATAATATTAAGATTTGGGGTGGGGGGGGAAGTGTCATGGGCAACTTACAGATAAAGGCTTCAACCATCAGCAAATATAACAATATAAAGTTAAATGGAAGAACAGCAAAACCAGCAGTAGCATGAAGAACAAATCTAAATCAACAAACATTAGAAAAGGCCAGGGCAAAAGAGAAGCTGTTCACTGAAGATATTTCCATTCAGTGCCAAGTCAACATCCCTGGGGAGAGAGTGTTCCAATGATGCAACACCACAACTGAAAAGGCCTTCTCCCTGGTCTCTATACCATCACTACTACCACCACCGCCACCTATTCTCTGAAGATGGAGTCACTCTGTGAAGAGCCTCAGAAGATGACCTTAGCATGTGGACATGTCATGTTCATGTGGAAATGCAGCCCGTCATCTCAAGCATGGAGCAGTGGTTCCCAACATTTTTGATTTGGCAAGCATATTTGGAATTTTGAAAGAGTGCCATGGGCATTCTCACAAAATGACTGCTATTGGGAGGGGGGCTTGACCATTCACAAAATGGCTGCCGTGGTGGGCATGCTGGTGACAAAATACTTGTTTCCCATAAGGCAAACTAGTGAGACTAAAAGAAAAGTAAGTTGGCTACACATCTAAGGACAAGGCAGCGGAGGGCTATGAGTGCCAAAACACAAAAAACCACTCTTTTGAACTATGTTTTCTGCTCCAGCACCCATCTCACAGAAAGCAAACTGATGCCAAATCACATATTTGCCTCTACAAAGCACAACATAATACTCATTTTCACAGGAGGTAAACTGGTGTTTCTCTGAAAAAACATAAACACCCACACAGGCAAAACACCCACACCAATTAAAAATATGTAAAGCAGAGAAAACAGCACACATAAGACTAAGGCAAAACATACCCATCCATCCAAAGGACCCCTTTTCATTCCCCACTCCTTCTAGCCCCCAGGACATTCTCTGCCACTCTACACTGTATTTTTCTGGGTAGCTGGGCTGCAGCTACCCACCATTTTTATTTTCTGACCATATCTCGGAGGCCAAAAGCATTCCTGGAAATAAAGACGACACTGAAAACTAGCACTTAATTTTGCAGCATACTAGCTCCCCAATTAAAAAAACACATTTTTTCCTGTTTATTTATTTTTACATTTTTAATCCACCCAGTAACGAATGTTCTCTGGGTCGATTATGAACAGTTAAAAAAAACCACTATTATATTTTTAAATGTTTTTAAAGAACATTTAAAAATATAAAATAAATACAAATATTTAAAAGAATAAAATACAATATAATGCAAAACAATAAACAGCACAGTAATCCATAAAATAGCCAAAAAAAAGAAGAAAAAAAACACCCCCAAACAGCTAAAGATATAAAATAAAAATCAGGGGGGTCAGTGGGCAAGAGACCCCAGGTATAAAGCTTTCAAGGATAAATGGAACCTCGGTGAATGTACAGACTCAATCTGTCTTTGAATACTAGATGTTGGAGGGGGGGAATAAATAATGGGTGGTGATCATCTCCTTTATTTATTGATTGATTGATTGCTTTATTACATTTATATACTGCCCCATAGCAGAAGCTTTCTGGGCAGTATACAAAGGTGAAAAGACTGAACATTAAAAATCCATATACAAAATTTAAAAACATAAAAACAGCTAACATTTAAAACAATTTTTAAACACTCAGCTAGGCCAAAGCTAGTTCTGGACTCAGTTAAAACTCAACATATGCTGTTAAATGCCTGGGAGAAAAGTCTCGACCTGGTGCCGTGTTGGCGCCAGGTGGCCTCATCAGGAGATCATTCCACAATTGGGGGGGCCACCACAGAAAAGACCCTCTCCCTTGCTGCTGTCCTCCGAGCTTCCCTCGGAGCAGGCACCCGGAGGAGGACCTTAGATGGCCTCTTTCTCTCTGAGCAACTCAAATCTACTCAGCTTGTGGCTTTGGAAGCTGAGTACTGAACTTTGGGACTGATTGAGCAAGGGCATCCTTATATTCTTGAGCAAGACAGTGATGATATCCTTGTGGTGCGGCAGTGAGTCTGTGTGCAAAGGAAGCCAGAGAGGGCAGGGCTGAAATATGCAATGCCAGAGAGAAGCCAAGCCAGGAGCCATGATGCAGTCCCTTTGGTCAGAAGCCTGGAGATCAGAGACAGAAAGCCAAGGGAGCTGTAAATCAAGCTGAGGTTGGAGTAAGAATGAGAAGGAAGAGCGTGAAGATCATGATGTTGCTGGATGGTTGGAATGAAGAACAAGTTGAGGAGACAACTAAAATTGACATGAGAAGCAAATGGGCCTGCGGCTTCCCACACACAGACTCGAAGGATCCCTTCCATTTGACAAGCAATCTTTTCTTGTTGCCCAGGCTTTATGCAATGACCTTGGGCCAATCAACGCTATGAAGGCGAGAAACCAATCAAGATATTAGATCTAATGACTTCTGTGATGGCTGGCCAAAGGTGGAGACGAGCTTCCAAACAGTAGTGTGATTGGGGGTTCTGTTTTGCTGACCCTGTGGTCTTTCTTTTCATTATCATCAGTGTGAGCTGTTGTAAATGTTTAACTGATGCATTCCACATTTGGCTGAGCCAGAGTTGTCTTCAAACAAACACCATCACCCTGGAGAACATCTTAACCTTCAGAAACTTAATGCCACATTGCAAAGAGTTCAGCAGGCCAAGTATGTTCCAAATCGAGTTTGAATTTAGAAATAAAGGTTTGGACTTCTTTTTTTAAAAAGAGCTGACAAGAAGGGTGAGTGATTCTGAAAACATTTGTCTTATCAGTTGCACAATTCTGCATAATGGAGCCAAGATTTTGGCCAACTGTTGAACAGACTCGCATCTGTCTCTTTAAAAACAATAATTGCAATATATAATAGGTAAGAGTCCCCTACTTCACTTTTTATCTATTTGGAAAATTCTAGACCACCCAGAAAGTAGCTACCTGAAGATAAAAAGAAAAAAGAAAGGTGTTGTGACTCACTAACTTCCCTGATTCCTGAAGTCAGTAACTGGAGGCCAATCATACAATATTTTACAAAGACTTCTATTTACTCCAAAAATGAACTGATAACTCTGGTGTCAAGGGGGTGTCAATCAGTCATAAAAATGCATTTACCTATAAATAAACCCCATAAAACCCAAGAAAGATCAAAGAAAATGGCTAGCAACACTGAAGAGAAGTGAAGGTAAGGAGACACTGGTTAGTTCTTTATTGCACTTCAGACATGCTACATAATTCAGCCACAAAGTTTAACAAGCCTTGTCTAAAAGCATAACTGAGTTCAGAAAAGGATAAGACAAATTCACAGAGGGCTGAAGTAACAAGACTAGCTAAGAGACAAGGCCAGCTCTGTGGTACAGGCAGAGTAAGCAGTCCCCCCTGGGGTTACAATTGAAGAGTTTAGTTACTCCTAGTGCCGGAATCACTGGCTGAGTTCACACAACATGTCAACCCACACTCAACCCATCGGTTGTTGTTGACACCTGGGTTGTCATGTTGTGTGAACCCAGCTGCGCTAAAAAACCATAGTTTGTTAAATATGAACAACCAACGAAGAGAACCCATGTTGTGTTGTGAACTATGGGTTGTTCATAGTTGACGAACCACGGTTTGTTAGTGTGGCTGGGTACAAACAGAACAAGAAGCCACACTTCAACAACAACCCATGATTCAATGACAATCCACACTCAACCCCTACTCAACCTTGAGTAAGGGTTGAATGAGGTTTGTTGTGTTATGTCAGCCAGGTCATTTTGTAAGAGCCTGAATGCTTGTGTCAGCCTCAAAAACTTCTGTAACAATGCAAGGGAGTCGACAGATACATTTCAACTGGCTGGAGAACTGTATCCAAAGAGTGCTCATCAATGGTTCCACATTAAACTGGAAGGAGGTATTGAGTGGGCGCTCCAAAGAGCTCTGCTGGCCACTCTTCTGCTATGGAAAAGGTTGTAGCAGGAAATCCACCTTTGCGGATCTCCAGAACAACCATTGTGGCCCATCCTACAACTCACTCTGAGTAAGGTATAAGCAGGAAGCCATTCTGCAGAGCCATGCCAGCTGTTCCCCTGCTGCAGCTAAGAGAACACTTGGGGCGGGTCTCCACAGACCCCACCCAGCCAAATGCCTCACTCTCAGGGGTTCTTTTTCAGAGCTCACCTGTGCTGCCATGGCATAGGCAGTCTCCAGGGCCACCTTCTTGGTTACGTATCCTCCTGCCTCAAATAGAGGGAGGTCTTGCATCAGCCCTGAATAAATTGGAATGTGTTCAGAGAAAGGCAACAATGATGATCAGGAGATTAAAAATGAAGTCCTGCTAGGAAAGATTGAATGAACAGGATATGTTTAGGCTTGAGAAGAGAAGACTGAGGGCGGGGTGATGGTAGCCCTATTCAAGTGCCTACATGGTTGTCACTCAGAAGAGGGCTGCAACCTGTTCTCTATCATCCAAGACTCTAGGACATGAAGTAAAATAGGCAAGTTACAAGAAGGCAGATTTCAGATGAACATCAGGAAAAGCTTCCTAATGGTCAGAGCAGTCAGATCATGGAACGGACTGCCCAGGGAGGTGGCGGGCTCTCCATCGCTAGAGGAGTTCAACCAAAAATTGGACAGCCATCTGTCAAGGATGTTTTAAACTGGATTTCTACACTGAGCAATGGCCTAAATGGCCACTTCCAATTCTATGATTCATAGGGCAGGTTGTCATGTTATGAATATGATGAGAACAGAATGTGGAAGAGAGACACTTTAAGCCTGAAAGTACATTCTAGGGTGTGTGGTTTTTGGTTTGTTGTTGTTGTTTTTTTAAAAATTGCATTACAGAAATACGAAGTACACTGTTAGGAACTTGTATAAAAAGCTCTGATGAAAGAGATGCATGAAGGCTAGAGGCAATTTCTGCAAAGTGAGGGGACATTTCCCAGCTTCTAGACTATGAACAGTGTTGTCCCAGCTCTAGAGCCGATGATGTTGCACAAATATTGGTTTACTCTAGTTCAGTGTCATTTATGCTGGCACTGGGACAATGTTGGATACTACCCATTGCCACAGCAAACAATGTCACATTTCCTACAATTAGGGAAGTTGCTAATACCGGTAATGGTGATTTACCAAGTGTCATGTGGCAAGTTCTGATTAAGGGATGGCTTGGAGTACTCCTTGCACAAGTGGGAGAAAGTATTCAGCCCTGAAAGTAAGCAATAAAAAGATGGCTGTTACTACACAGTAGAGTCATACATTTCCTCAGGCATCTGGATCTTACCACTGTTGGAGATATGATACTGAGCTTAGTGAACTGTTGGGCTTACTTAGTGCAACAGCTGCTCTTTTGCACTTAACAACCATATTGAAAAAATAGATAAAGGTGGAGTTTGCCAAACAGGATTGGTTTAATTGCTTCTACAATTCATTTCAATGCAAATACTTTGGGTTGGGTAGGTCCTAAAGAAGAATTGCCCGACCCAATGATTGCAACATTATGGCAGTAGCTCCTGGAATGAATGAATGAAAGAAAGAAAGAAAGAAAGAAAGAAAGAAAGAAAGAAAGAAATGAAACTGGTTATTTGGATGGAGCTGTATGGTTTAAAAACAAACAAACAGGTCCCTTGACATAGGTAAGCAGCATAAATGCTGAGACGCAATTTTAAGGAGTTCAAAAATGTTTGTTTTCAATCACCCAGGACAATATTAGTAACTTTCTGCTTTATTCTAAATAAACAGCTCACCCATTCAAAATGTGCTGTATTGGAAATGTTTTAGCTACTTGCAAAATTGGAAGTAACAGCATTTAAAGAAAAGGAAAATATCCCGTGGTATTTCAGTTTGCTGACTTTGGTAACTTTCCCGTGAAGGGTCCATCAATGCAACCTTGAACTGGCAAAACTTTTGCCAAAATTAAAGGGCCTTGTTGCAAGGGAGATATTGGTGTGTCTCATCCATCACAAACCAGGCCTGGGGTGTGCCATGTTTGTGAGAACCAGGAGGTGTGTAGTGATGACCCACTCCCACTCCCTAGACCATACTGCACTGAAAGAGGCAGCATTAAAAATTCTGCAATCTTCTATCATGTACTAGAGGAAGAATTAGACAGGATTTAGCCAAAGTCGTATAGATTTCCAATGGCATGTTTAAAAAATTTTTTTTTTTTTTTTTTAGAATGTAGTGACACAAGCACTTTTTCTAGGGCTGGGAAAATATTTCACATTCCAAAGAGTGAGGAACAAATATTTAGGGACCAGCCCTGTACTGAGCTGAGAAAAGATTTAAATGCTTAGGCACCATCAGCCAATGGTTAAGCCTCCAAGTGACAAAGTGTCTGGAATTGTTTTCCTGGCCCTGTTGCTTCCAGGGCTTAATTTCTAAAATGAGAGGCAGCTGCCGTGCAGATTTTAGAATGTACAGCCAATAATATGTAGCATGTATCTAGCACATACAGGCAGCAGTGATACACTCTATAGCAGATGTTAAGCAAGTACAGACAGAGACTGCCCAAGACACGCTGGTGCCTAAGGCAGAAAGTCCAAATCCCTCCCCCCTCCTTTACTGGTAAAAATAAAATAAAAATATTAATCACCAATTTACTGCCCTTTAATGATACCCCCAAATCTGTTTATGGAGGCAAGCCACTGTATCCTGCCTGGCCCTGGGTAGAGTTACTCTAGACTGAATACCTAATGTGAATGGATCCTACTGTGGATATTACTCTGGATTAACATGACCAGAGATAACAATGCCATGACCCAATTTCCTTCTGTCGAAAACACTTGGAATAAATGCTTTCTGAAGTTTATGGCTGATTTCCTCCGATCACGTGGCATCTGTTCGCTTCTAGGGTGAATTCCAAAGTGCCTTACCCAGGGGTGGGGGGAATCTGAACCAGGAATTATTACCTCAAAGAATGTATGTAAAAGGCAATCATAACATTCATGTGAATGGATTTAAGGCAGGTGCCCCCCCCCCGCCCCCAGCTCTGCTTATTGAGGGATGACAATACGGAGTCAACTTCACTCCATCAACTATGTCCAACTTTGTTCTTTTTGCTCTTCTGAATTGATGCATGCAGGAAGTAGGTCTCCCAATGGCTGGGAGAACTGCTTCAGGCCTTCTGGGGGTAATTAAAGAGCAAAACCAAGGCTGATTAACTGTGGATTGCTTGGAATGTTTCAATATTCTCTGTCTAGCTTCTCCCCCCCCCTTCCATTGTGAAAGAATTTTTGATTACACAAAAATTATTCCTGGATCCAAATAAATTGACTACACCTGGTCAGATGTTCAAAATAGCTGTGCAATACTATAGTCTCATTTAATCCAATGGGATTTACTCCCAAGGAACTCTAAATAGGATTGCAGTCTCATACTGGACTCCTTAAACATGTTTACTCAGAATCAAGCCCCATTGTATTCAAGGGGGCTTACTCCAAGTGAGCATACAAATGACTGCAACCTATAGATAAAATTGCATTGTCGGGTCAAATAACTTATTTTGCATGGTCCTCACCAAAATTAGTATCTACATTTCAAGTAAAAAAAAATCACAATTTGCGTGCTGTCTTCGAATTTTCTAGTCTACAAATATGGGGAGGGAAAGGAATATTATTTTGCCTTGATTTTGATATATCACGTTAAATTTGAATTCTGCTGTCTAATTTTTAAAAACAGATGTTTAAACCTTACAATTTTTTTGGAACTATATTGATTCACCTCTACTAAAAGTATTTTGAATCTTACAAATTATAGGAGTAGTATGTGGGTTTATGACTGTTAAAATGTAACTTGCTTGCCACTAGAATTTTTTTTTATTTCGTATGAATCCTCGTCATACATGAGCGTTCTAGAATTTTGTCTCATGAAAACATGTAATTTGCACACTTTTGCTGTTGTGGCTTTAAAATGCATCATGGAAATGCATCAATAAAGAGATCGAGCTAAGAGCATGCATTTATTGACATTTCATTCAGTAATCGAAGAAAATACGAAATTTAATCAATGCTGTTTCCCCTGAAAGAGTATTCAGACTGCATCACTTCCTAAAACATCATTTTTTAAAAAAAGAACTCTACTTTATAAAGGAGAAACTTTCCTTTCATCAAATATTCTCAAAGTGTCACCTGGATTTAGATACCGTCTTTGTTTTCACTGCCCAACAGTACAATCCTATAACATTTACTCAGAAGTAAGTCCCATTAAGTTTAACGGAGCATGCTCCCAGCTAGGCACGTAGGCTATATTCCTATGCATGCTTACCTGGGAGTAAGCCCCGTTGAAAACAGTAGGACTTCATTCCGAGTAGACATTAATAGGATTGTCCTGTAATTAATCTATTAATTGGCTACAAAAAGCAAAAGGGCTGATAGACTTAAAACTATTAACTGTTTCGACTGTCCAGGTGTGTGTGTGTGTGTGTTTTAAAGAAACCCAACCCCACTCCCCGCAAGAACAGACGGATAGATTAAATCAGAAATGTTAACAACTCTCTTAACTTGTTATTCTCTTGAATGGGATTGATTTGGAGCTGACATGGCTCTTCAAAATAAAAAGGGCGCGCGCGCGCACTTTCCTGCTTTCGCTTGCAACCAGGGGGGTTCAGCCGAGGGCCGGAAGGTTGCCGTGGGGAGCGCGGCTCTAAAGGAGACCCCCAGCTCAACTCGTATTACTTTCGTAACCCGGCGGTGTGGCCTCTTTTAAGAGACATATTTGAAATATCAATCATATGCCTTCCCTTGAAATGGTCCTTGTTTAAACGGTCACAGATTGGAAGGCCTGTTCAAACATTATTGCCCTAGACAGACAGACAGCCTAATAGCTCCTTGGATGAGTTGAGTTTGAAAGCCCAGTATAAATAAGCAGCAGCAGCGAGCGGGAGATTTCGGGCCCGCTCGCCAGGGCATCCCCAGTCCAGACAGGAATTTCTGAGCGAGCTGCACACCCAGGCAGGCCTGCCCGCCGATTGGCTCGGGGGCCTCCGGCAGCTGGGCCTCCCTCCCCCCAACTCCTCCCCGCCGCCCTTGATCAGATTGGAGAGATCCTCCCTCCGCAAACAAAGAACAAGAGTCATTCAAGCGGGACCAGACGTCTCGCTGATTGGCCGAGAGCTGGTCTGTGTGCGAGGAAGCAGGGCGGCGGCGGAGGCTTAAGGTGGACGCCCCGGCCGTTCACGACGTCGGAGGCCCGCCGCGGGGCTTGGTGATTTACGCCGGGGGATGGCGCGCGACGGGATCCATCTTCGGCCACCACGAAGGAGAGCTGGCGCGGCGAAGAAGACCCGCTTCCCGTCCCCGGCTCGCGTGCACCGGCCAAGAGAAAGCCGAACCTCCTTAAATGGAGGCGCGGCGGCGGAGTTCCCATTGATTAAAGCTGCAGGCGCGGGGGAGGGGAAGGGAAGGTTCAGGAGGCGCTTTCCAGCGAAACCCTCCGTCCCTCCCTCGCTCCCGGTCCCCCACCTCCCTCTCCTTCCCTCCCTCCCTCCGGGCGCTCGTTCTCCCAGCTCCGTGGCTGCTTCTCTCCTTTCGTTGTCCCTGGGGGTGAGACCTGAAGCAGAGCCGGGCAGCAAAGACTCTCGGGCAGCCTCCCAATGCAAATCATTATTTACTATGATCTATTCGGTGCACCTAGCTAGTCTCGGTACCATGCCTCCCTCTCTCTTCGCCCTGAAGTAGCAGGAGAAGGAGGCACAGGGATCCCGGGCTCTGCAGTGCAATGCGACCGCCGAGGATGGCCGCAGGAGGGGAGGGGAGGGGCGCGGGCAGCGGGAGGGAGATGGAATTCTGCGAAGAAGGAGAAGGAGAAGAAAGAGCTGGCGGAAGCGTTGGGGAGGTGTTGTGAGACACAGCCCGGAGACGGAGGGAGTGCTGGCGAGGGATCCGTGGCTCGAAATAACTTTTATTCTTTTTTCATTGCTGAAGATGGCAGCCATGGATCGCCGGGCAAGGAGTTCGTATGCTTTGGAGAGGAGTCGCCTCCTCCGTCCGCGCCGCTCCTAATGCACCAGGAGTGGTTGCTTTTGCCGATTTCTTTTCTGGCTGGTTTGCAATCTCCTTCCTCACCACCGAGGAGACTGTCCTGCTGCTGCAGTTGGGTTAGGAGCTGCGAGTGGCGCGCGTGCTCCGAAGCGCGGAAAGGAGCTGGGCGATTGCAGGGCGGAGGAGCCCCGAACCACACGCAGGGGCGGCATATTAAGGCGAGGCAGAACAGCTCTCCGGGGCAGCGTGCGCTTTGCCTGCTGCCGGCGACGAACTGCAAAGCCATGGGAAACGTAGGCATGGCGAGCCGCAGACCCGGATGTGCGAAGACCAGGGACTCCCACCCCCACCCCCAAAAAGCACACACGTGGTGATGGGAGCGGAGAGGGATCGCCTGCAATTTATATGCTGCTTCAATTCTGCTCCACCTCCCAGCTGAGGCTGTAAAATATTTTGGCCGGAGGCGATATCCCAACGAGGAAGCAAGGCTACTATGCTTGAAGGCTGCAGAGAGATCCGCGTTGAAGTTTTATGTTTTATTGGGGGAGGGGAATGTGTTTGTGTGTGTGTGTAGAAAAGGGTGTGTGAAAAAACCCAACCACTTTGGGCAGGTTTCTCCCCGCCCCCTCTCCGTGTTAATAATTCTTTGGGAGGGGAAAGGGGCCTGGCTTTCTGGATTTGCAGGTACGTAGCTTATTTTTATTTTATTCCCCACCCCAATTCTTCCTCCCCCGGTGTTTGTCACAATCCCCCCCCCCAATATGTTTTTAAAAATGGAATTACAATTTATTGAGAGCCAAAACAACAGACTAAACCTGACTGAGTCAAAGGTATGGGAAATTGTTGTGCACACAAAATCTAATACTGTGAGTTAGTATCACCTCTTGCCCAAATGTATATAAGCCCCTCCAAAAAAAAAAACCCACCTAATAATTTCAGAATAATGTTAAACTGCAAAATACGGAAATTCAGAATTTTAACAGTCTACACTCTCCCCCCCCCCCACCATGCGCAGTAAGAAATTATAATAGTCCTAAATACTAGAGGTAGGGCATTTTTAACGAGTTTTTTTTTAAAAAAATAGTGGGCTCAAGACAGACTTAAGCATTTGATTTCTAAGCGTTA
This sequence comes from Elgaria multicarinata webbii, assembly GCF_023053635.1. Classification (NCBI taxonomy): domain Eukaryota; kingdom Metazoa; phylum Chordata; class Lepidosauria; order Squamata; family Anguidae; genus Elgaria; species Elgaria multicarinata. Next base: position 45,474,545 of record NC_086173.1, on the reverse strand, counting down.
AAAACATTTATTAAAATTCACTTACCTTGAGAGAAGTCCCCAAATCCAGATTTAGTAAAGACTTAATGGTGCAGTTGGCAAATTTTACCACTACAATACTGGTAACATTCTTACTACTTAAATTATATTAGGCTACAATTCTATACCTGCTTCCCTGGGAGTAAGCCCCATTTAACTCATTGGGACTTATGTCTGAGTAGTCGTTTCTAGGATTGCTCTGTTAATGAGGTATAAATAAAAAGTATAATTTGGAACAGTTGCATCTTTTGATTTCTTTCCTCGACTTTCAAGTGATTTATAAACATTCTTTATTGAAAATTTCTTCTTCAATAAACTGAATAATTTGATAAATATTCAAATATTTTAGATCAAAGTCTTAATTTAGATCTCTGGATGGACAGATGGAAACACTTATCAGACTAAGTGAAGGGCATAGGTAATGTAAAACGAAAATACCTCATATTAAGTAGGAAATCACAAAAGAATAAGGAATCTGTCTCCTTAAATTGAACAAAAAGTTATTTAACATGGGGAAAGGGAGACAAATTCTAGATATCCTAAATTTTCTGAATTTAAAGGAAGCACACTTGAAGTCAAAAGAAATAACTGTTACTAGCTTGGAAAAAAATAAAGACAAGTCAATTTCTGTTCATAGTTTTTTAAAAATGCCAACAAATAAATTATGATTTTTTTGGAGGTGCTTTTTCTTTTTAAAGGGTTACTTGTATATTTATATAAAATGCAGAAATTACGCTTACCAGTTCCCTCTGAAAGCTGCCCACAACTTTAATATTTGGTTCCAAGTGTTCATGAATATAAATGTTAATGGTTAGCGGAACAATGGCTGCATCATATACAAATACCATGGTCTTTCTAACCATTGTACTAGCTGGACATTTTAAAGAGATATTCTTTCCTAAATGTGTGGGAAATTCCACTTGAATATATTCCAGTTAGAAGTTCACAAATATTCTATATTATCCAAAGCCCTTGGTGGGAGGAAAGTCAGTAAAAATCTGACTATTAGGTCTTCACAATAAAATTATATAGTCTTGATGATAACATATTTTAGCCAATTCTTCATTTAAAAAAAAAATCTGGTGATTGCATCAGATATCATAATGATTTGTCTTTCTGTGAACTAAATATTTTGTATAAAATGCATAAATTCAATGATGAGAGGTAGGAGCTAAAACAAAACACACAACCAGTGTTTTGTTGTTCATTTCTTTGCAAGGATCCCGAGCCTTGCAATTATTTCTATTTTTGTTCATGGATGTCATGTACTTCCATTTTTATTTTTCTCCTGCATTTTAAATGAACTATGTATTTAAAGATTACAGCTCTAATTCTACACACGATTACTTGAGAATAAATTCTGTTGGCGTCTATAAGGCGTAAATGCAGTTGAAATCAATGGGATTTACTTCTGAGTAAATATTAATTGGATCGGACTGTAAATCTTATATTAAAGGAAAAATCCAGTTTTCACCTACTAAAATTTCTATCGCTTTAGGCCAGAACAACAATTAAGCCAGACATTCTTTTTTCTTATTTTTGTTTCTTCCCCTTTTCTTGGTTTGTGTTTAAATGATTATCCATTGGCTTCCCTTCCCCCGCCTCACCCTAAATGGTAAATGGGTTTTCCTTCCACAAATTGCCTTGAACTGTAGATCAAATAAATATAAAAACTTGTTTTCACCCCTGTATTGTATCATGGTCATCATTATTCTGAGCGATATAATGTGAATATTAATTATATTAACTTGCCCTACAAACATTTTGATTTAGAGTAAGAGTTTCTGAACATTCCCCATTCCCCTTATTATTATTATTTTTTTGGTCATTCTCGCCTTACATTTCATTATACGTACATGTTTTGTAAAACGTTTGGATTTTGAATATCTTTGCAGCTTAACTCTGGCTCTTGGGGTTTCCTCTTACATATTTTTTTCTTACTCCAAGGTTAATATCCTAGTAATGTTCCTTGGCTCCATCCACACCCACCCACACACCCAATATCCTTCAACCGTTCAGTTAAGATCAGTTTGATCCCCGCCCCCACCCTCAAATTTGTCTATTGTGTTGGACTTGTTTTGAGAATCCTTTTATAGTTTTCTGTAACTGGGTTTGGAACATTCAGGTTTTCAGCATCGTAAAAGACTCTGGAGATTTTGCAGAGTTCAAATTGCATGCCTTCCCCCCCCCCTCCCTGATCTCCTTTCCCCCCTCTCTTTTAAGACTTGAGTTGGAAGTGGCAGGAAAAAAAATAATTAGATGGAAATAAAAGATTAGACTAGGAAATCGGGAAGGGCTTTAGGAGGATATAACACTGGGGACATTAGCCACACATTAATAAATCTTTCTTACAAGATCTGACAAAAGCTACATCCTACAGAACCTCCTCCTCCCCCCACTTTCCATCCACTTCTCCTTTTAATAAATAAACTTTGGTGGATCTGCTTTATAATTTTTGTCCGTATTCCTGGGCTTGGAATTACTAGACACTCGAGGGCTATTTCCTTGAGTATTTTTACATTTCTTTTGAAAGGTAAAAGTGTAATCAATTGGTGTGTGTGAATGTTTCCCCTTTTTGTTTTCCTGAAAGACATTTCTTTGAACAGGATAAAGCAGGGAGCCAGACCAGTATTCTCATTCTCCCCTTTCAATATTCAAATTTTGATGGGTCTATTGGCTCCTCGCCTCTCCTCCCCTCCCCCCAGTGTTCTTATATACTCCTATAGTCTCTGCGTTTTAAGAATTGGAGAAGATTTTTGCTTTCGGTTTTAAGATTCCTTTATTGATACATGTCAATCCAGCCAGCATATCCCTTTAAAAATTGGCCCACTTTTGATAGTTGAATTTCATTCCTGGCTTAGATCGCTCTAGATTTCTAGCTACACATGTATCTGTAATGCAGTTTCAGGAAGCTCAGCTCTGTAGCCTTACCTTGATACATATGCCTTTGTTGTGGGTGAAGATATATATATATATATATATATATATATATATATATATATATATATGAGATTTTTTTTTGGTGGCCCAAATTAATCACAGAACCTTAGTTGCAAAGGGTTGGAATAATTTTGTGTGTCTTATTCTTTCCTGTGTTGTTGTTGCCAGTTTATGACCTTTTCATGCTGTTAAAAGGGACGTCTTGCCACATTTAATTTTGGTTCCAATGAGATATGGAAAAAGGGGAGACCGGCGTTTTGAAGTAATTTGATAAGCCATCAAGTAGCAAATCCGAATGGGGAGGGGGAGGAGAGGGGGAAATTGTGGGGGGAAACTTGACTGCTCCAGGTAGAGTTTTCTTTATAACCTGAATTTACAATGAAAGCATTCTCCTTTATGGATATAATAGATTAGATTTCACAACTTAATTCAGCGGAATGGTAGCGTTTAAGGATCTCCGACTGATTTTATTACACTGAGCCAAATTGGATGTTTGTGCTTTTAAAAGGAAAACGGTTGTGACATGAAGATATATAATTTTTAAAGTAAGAAAAGAAGACGGGGGTGAGGTAGAGTGGGGGGGGGGATCTAGGGGCCTGGTAGAGTCAGGGCGCAAACTACTCAAATGTAGTTTATACACAGGCAAGGAGCTGGAAAGGGAGAATGGATTTGCAACAAAACCCAAACGAGTGGGATGAAATTGACGAAGGTTCTTTGGAGTCAGCCGTGAAACCGACCAGCGCCTCCTTCCCATTGCTGCAAGTCGAGCCCGGGGGTGATCTCACGTTAGTTTCAGCTTGAACAGCTCCTGTTCTTAAGGAGATGTTGAATTTAATTACAGTGTTGTTTTTTAAAAGTTCTTGTTGAGATGTTACTTCTAGGAAAACTCTTTAAATCTTGCTTTATTTTATTTTAAGAAAATAGTAAACTTGGTGTAGTTGTTTTCTGCTGAATCGGGTGATTTTAGCTGAAGCATTAGGAAAAGTTCAGTTCCTTCCATATCGAATTTACGTTTTGTAAAAGCAAATATCTCTTTATCGGAGGAGAGCAGCAAATATAAAGCTCCTTTTAGTAGCTGTTATTTCCAGCTTAACATCGGCCGGGGGTGGGACAGCTTAGGCAATTTGAAAAGATGGATCTAGTGCTTGGATTCATAAGGGCAAGAAAAATACCGGGGGAGAGGGCATTTTCTTAGTGGTGTCTCTCCTCAAACACCTTAGAAGGGGAAAAAGGGGGGCTCTACATTTTCCTACTACCTCACCCCCCCCCTCAAAAAGAGAAAGGGTCGTCTTCCCTATTTGAAGCATAGGCCCCACACTGAGAATTTGAGAGACCTACTACAGAAAAATGGATATTCACCTTTTTCTTTGGTTCGATGGACTTCCATATAAATTGCTGAATCCACCTCCGAATGGATTCTTTTAATAGTAACGATTAGTTTTGTGTGTCTCTATTTTAAAATCTGTACTATCAGCATTCATACAAGGTCCCCCCATCCCTACGCACGAAGCCGCGGGGAGAGAGGAAGCGAGGCCCCCTTTAAAACCCAAACAAAAAAAGTTTTCTTTTTATTCTTCCGTTGTAAACAAAGGCTTGGAATCTGAGAAGGTAATGGATGGGTTTGAGCTGCCTCCCCTCTCCGTTGGGCCGGTTGGCGGCGGCAGGAGCGGCAGCGAGAAGAATGGCGCCCTTTTGGAACGGGCGATTTGGCTGGTGTTCTTAAGAGCTGCCTTGCTCGATCGGACCGACGGTCCATCAAACCCAGTATCCTGTTTCCAATGGTGGGTGGCTAGGTTCTTCGGGGGAAGGGGGAGCACCCGATGGCAACAGCCTTCCATGGCGGGGGCAGGAGGCTTGGCCAGAAGAGCAGCAAGCCTGTGCAGCCAGCCGACCCTTTCTCTAGGGGCGTGTGCGCGTCTTTTCCTTCCGCGGCCCTCGAGGGCTCTCCGGCTTCTGCCGCCTCTGAAAGGGGGCCGGAGCAGTTACCGCTGCCTTGGCTCGCTGGGATCCGAGCACGCCTGACCTGCTGCGATCCGGGAAGCGGGGGGAGGGGGAGCCGTGCAGAGCGCTACCTAATTAAACGGCAAATGTGTGGTGTGCGCGCCCAGCAGAGGGACGCCAGCCAAGCCTCAAATCTATATCTCACCGGCACGGCCGGGCTTGGTGTCGCTTTTACGAACACGCGCGCGCGCGCGCGCACACACACAGATGTGAAGCCAGAAACACGCTGGGCATTTTCGCCTAAGGCTACCAGCGAACGGAGTCCAAGATCGTACAACCCCGTTTCGGAGAAAAAGACCAATGGCCCAGCAAATGATGGTGAATGCGTGTCTTCTTTGATAACATACAGATAGAGGCGGGACGAACAGGCGCATACACATCTGAATCCATGTGGCTTAACCACTACGTGCCCACCTTTTAATGATTCACTCAGAGGCCTTTTCGCACGGACAAGGTGGGAGTCTTCCCAGATGGAGCACTTTTAAGTCCCTTCGATTTCAGTGGGAGACTTAAACTTGAACTCCCCTGTTTCCAATTGAAACCCAGCCTTTTAAACTTCCCCTGAGGAGATGGCCATGGAGAAGCGAGGAGGAGGTTCCACCATTTACAATGTCCCTGACTTAAAACCAGCGAGGGCGCCATCAGTGACTCTATGTGTGTGTGTACACATGTATAGGTATATATATATACTCCTTTTTAATTGCTTGTGGGCTGTCCAGACAGGTTCTTTATCAGGTGCCTATGGGAACAAATTCTGTATAAGTCACTGTGCCTGGCAAAGAACTACATGACTGGAGATTGCATAGTTATGGGTGCAGAGTCAAAAGGATTTTATTTATTTATTTATTTATTGCATTTTTATACCGCCCAATAGCCAAAGCTCTCTGGGCAGTTCACATGAATGTATTCCATAATCATGTATTGCAATGTGCAATATAGATAAGCAGTGCCTGTGTCCAATCTACATTATCTAATCTATCTCAGACAGATACACTCTGAACACCAGTTAAGCTCCATCGTTTTCAGTTTTACACGATTTGGTCCTTCCACTGCACACTCAAAACTGGCCTGCCTGCCTAAGAGGCTATATTTTAAAACCAACTCACTATTAGCTTAAGTACAAACAACCCAATAACCTCATGCAGCTGGATCTTTTCTTTCTTCACATGCATGTATGCACAAGTGGAATTTTAGGGGTTTGCCATTTGCAATTATGGGTTCTTTAAACGCTATGTTGCATGTACACAAGTGGGATTGGTGTCTTTGGGGGAGTGAGAGAGAAGGTGAGAGCACTTCAGGGCATTCCAGCGTGTTTTTTGGGGGTAGAGAGAGATGTTTCTTTAGCCTCTCTGTAGAATCCCCGTCTGTCTTTTGCCTCCCAGCCCTGCAGCCTAGCTGTGCTGAGGCCAAAGTGGAGGAGGAATGTGTCTCTCTCATTGCTCCAGTCCGCTGCGTGGGACCGCCTGTTTTGCTGGAGTCCATATGGAACATCGAACGTGAGCCGATTCCCCCTTTCACACCATTAGGAGAACTCCATGCATGCTGGCTGCTCTTCTCCCTCCCTTGGATATTCCTGCTGTGTCTTGGATTCCATACCCACCTACGCACCCTTTTTCTAAAACTCAGTCAACCTGGCACTTGACTACATCTCCCACCAGACTGCATCACTTCATCTCCAAAGTTCCATTTTTCTCTCAGGCCTCATCATTGCAACTTCCCCGCAGTGATCGCTGGCTGCTCCATTGCCTCTTCCTCTCCTCTGATGCAGATTTGGCTTGCGGGGGAAGTTCTGATGACTGGGCCAGAACATGTCCACTCTTGAGTTCCAGAGCAGGACGAATCAGGCAGCTCCCCTGGCCTGGGCAGCAGAAGGCCGCTGCAGCTTCTGTCAACTCCAGCTTTTGCATCTTCCCTCTGGCCAAACAAACAAATCATCCCCCAAAGCCCTCTCAGGGACAAACCTTGAGCTGGGAAGGCCAGTTCTAAATACACAAAATAAGGGGGGGGGGAATCACTCTCCTTCTGGAGGAAATCCCCCCAGCTTTCCTCTCCTTCAAGGCCATGTAATCTCTCTGTGGAAATGTGGGTTTAAAAATTCCTTTTGTCAATGTCAGGATGCCTTCCTCCCAAGCCTCTGAAACCTTTTGCCTTTTCTCCCTTTGTTGGCAAAAAAGACTTCTTATCAATAAAATAAAATTAAAGACAACAACGTCCTTTCATTATACAAATTCCAATTGTCTTTGTCTCCTTTCCCCACACCACTTGACCTGCATCCCAGTTAAGCAGGCCAACATGATCTGTCTAATTCACAAAAAGAATTTATTAATCCATGGGTTACTTCGTTTTTCCAAAAAATTAAACTACTTAAGCACAATTTTCAGCCCATTTTTAAAACACAATTTATAAATGTTTCCCGAACAGGCACAACCATCTTCATTCTGATATCTTAGTCTTGAAGGTATATATTACACTAAAGTGTGGTTTGCATATTTCCTTTGAAAATGTGTGTATGTGCGCGCAGTGTGGGGGCGGGGAAACCAGGTGTTCAAATGGAGAATTAGATCATAAATGTACATACATAGCATGTTTCACCATATCTGCTTCAAGTCAGGTGGGTCTGAATCTACGGGGATAGATCGGCAAGGATTTCCGACTCCCAATTGTTTAAGAATAGCAGCAACAATAATACTGAATGACCCCATTTTTATTGCACTACTAAAATGAAGAAAGTTTGGGGTACCCAGGAGTGGATTTTTGTGTGGAAGGACAGTGACCTTTGTTAAGTTCTGGTACTCCTTACCAATCTTTGGCTCAGAATCTTTTAATTCTAACTACTGTATATCTCTTGCACGTGGGTGGGTCTGGTTGGTGGATCTCAGGATTTTTGTAAAAACAAACAAACAGAAAATCTCACAAGCCTACAATCTACCCATCCCTGACATAAATGGGTCTGTTCTATATCTTTCCCAGTCCCCTCTGTGTTCCTCCCAACCCAAGGGAGATAGCCTGTTGGGTTTTTTTTTTTTTTTGTTATCTTTTGAACTTGAAACACAGAATAGTACCCAGAATGTGTGTACCAAATTCCATCGTGATATTGTGATTTCCTTATCATGCTTGAGTATCACATGATAACAAATAAACTGATGCATTACCTAATACTGAACCATACTGGCCAAGTCTCACCGTACTTGGCCAGCTGGGTGTACCTGAGCAGTTTGGCGGCATCCCTAGAACTGTCGATATCACAGCATACAGAGTGACCATGTATCAAAATCCTAAGGAAGCAATAATGCTTCTCTAGAGCTGCTTGGAAATAAATATTCTGAAGGTGGCGGCTATGAAATACCAGTTAGCCCACTGAGTAGTGTATTGGCCTTGGCCTAAAAAGTGTTGCTTCAAATCCTGACTGACCTATTGTTTTATTGGATGCTCCTGATCAAGTCATCTCAAAGTCCCCCTCCGTAAATTGGGGGTCATAGTGATCTACACAGCAAGTTCATTAGAAGAATAACCAAAGCTCTTGGTACATAATGGATCAGTTCCAAAGAGATTGGCCCTGTAGTCAGAAACATGCATGCTTGGGAGGAAGCATGACTTTTGGACATGACTTTTAGTACATTCTTCCTATTGAATTCAATGGGACTTACTTCCAGTTAAACGTGCTTAGGATAGCATTGTGAAAATGTTAAAACAAACTTGACTCAAAAGGATTGGGAGGGAAACTGCACCCTCAACACGGTATAGCACCACCACAGCAAACAAGAGGAACGCACAGATATTAACTTACAGTGTAATGCACTTCAATTTTATTTGCTTAAGCACATCTCACTTATGTATAATTTGTATGTTTATAATATAAACTTCACAGCAAACAGCTTTTTTGGCAGGAGACTGATGATTGGTTTTTTTTTGAGAGAGAGAGCTGCAAGTGGTTTGAGAGACACATTGCTTCCCACTGGGTGCATACGCACGTGTAACCAGGTCCTGTCCCTGCTCCTAGCCCATTACTTCTGATCAAACAGGTTTGGCAGGTTTTTGAAACGATCTAAAAACCTGCCAAACCTTTTCCCCAGAGGCAAAAGTGAGATGAATGTACACGTCACACACAATGATGTGCCTCTTGCAACACTCTGAAACCACCACCCCAACACCAAGATTGTCTGTCTCCAGCTGTACTTAATTAGGATGTGCAATCTTCCATACACCTTGCGCTACTAAAATAGTGCAATGAATTTCAGTCAGACACACAAGAAGACGTCACTTTAATTATTGCAGTTTGAGCTTCAGTTCTGATCCACTGAAACCAGTGGACAAAACCATGAGTGGTATTTATTACACAGGCTTAAGAATCAGTCCTTGAATCTATGATAGTTTGTTTCAGCAGATTAAATGGGTCAATAAAAGTTTAATTTCTGGGGAAGGAAAAGTAATCCCAAACACATTCTCTGAGTTTAAACTGGAACAAGATGTATGTCTCCAAACAAGATGGACTGAATTTGGTCTTTTTTTCAAAAACTAAAAACAAAAATCTCCCTTTCTTTTGCAAGGCTGAAATAGGAACCTTATTCTTAGCTGTTCATTTTGGAAATAGCTCCCTGGCCTGGGCTAAACTAAGCCATTTAGACTCCTGAGGTGGAATATCCAAACCCTACCCCTAGATAATTTGCAATTCTTTAATGCAGGGTTGGAGAACACATTTGGCTCTCCCAATATTGGTGGACCACATCACTCACCAGCCTAGCCAATGGTGAGGACTGCTGGGAGTTGCAGTCCAACATCATCTGGAGACATACACAGTTCCCCCTGCTTTAATGCCACTCATTTATGTTGCCTAAGGTGCCTGCCTCTCTTTTCGTAATGACAGCACTGGTTCTGCAGGCTTTTTCATGAATCCTTGGGAAACTTTGATAAGCAATGAAATAGAGCAACACCCGTTGTATTGGGGTCTTGCATAGGAAACCTGCAGCAATGGAGGGTCTGCCTGGTGGGGCGTGCCCTTTCTTAGCAGGTGAGCCTTCTGAGGAGATGCACATGGGCCTACTTGTAGGCACATCATCTCTGAGTGCACATCTCACTGTGTTTCTGTTAATCAGGTTGACTGTTGCCAATGTTTAAGCTGTGTATTTTCAAATGTATTTTCAGAATGTATAACTCACCTTTCTTCTTAAGACAAAGTGGGAGAAATGCTCTGAAAGTGTTCATCCAAGGCAGGGCCAGCCCAAGATATTTTGCTGCCAGAGATCCAAGATGGGTGCTTCCAGATGGAGGCTCCTTGTGTTAAACTAGGGTGACCATATGAAAAGGAGGACAGGGCTCCTGTATCTTTAACAGTTGTGTAGAAAAGCTGAGCAGCTGCCCTTTGTATGCATGCAGCACCTGGTGAAATTCCCTCTTCATCACAACAGTTAAAGCTGCAGGAACGGAACCCTGCCCTCTTTTACATCTAGTCACTCTAGCTTTAATGGTTAAAGATACAGGAGCCCTGTCCTCCTTTTCATATGGTCACCCTATAATGCGTTATCAATTAGAAAGCATCGTGCAGCTAGACAGAATAGCTACACAATGCTTTCTAATTGATAGCACAAGGAGCCCTCCATCTGGAAGCACCCATCTCATCTTGGACCCAGGCAGCAAAACATCTTGGGCAGGCCCTGCCTTGGGTGAGCACTTTCAGATGTGAATGATGGTGCAATAAAAGACTCACCTGAAAACAATGGATGACTCCTTCAGCCAACAAGTACAGAAGTTGTGGTCTTGCAATTGAATTGCACTTCAACATTGGCAACAGGACAGTGTCCTCCACCACACTTGAAGTTCATTGGTTACCTTTGGGGGTTGCAGTGCAGGCTGTGTGGCACACCCAGCTCTGTCCTCCAACACTGCGCTGCTGCTACCTGCCTCCAGCATTTGCTGCCTGAGGCAGCTTGCTTCACTCTACCTAATGGCAGAGCTGGTTCTGGTTTCTAGTCTTGCATTCTACAATTTTTTCAGGAAACACCCTCCCACTTCAAAAACCCCTCCAAGGAGCAGATTGCACTTAGCAGCTTGCTAACCCACACACGAAACTGGGTCTGAATTTAATGCAGGAGATGAGATGTCTAGATTGGTGAATGAGTGGGGGGAAAGCAGCTTAAAGCCTTGGTGCCCTTCGCTTAATCCAGTGGATGAGATGATTCTGGGACAGCACTGACAATGGAAGACCCCTTGGGATGGAAGCAAAATGTGGGGACGCTAGGAAAATGCTCCAGCCATTTTGAGTAAAAGGCAACATAGACAACGTAGTCCAGAGGTTTGCCTGGTATAGGGTGACCATATGGCAAGGAGGACAGGGCTCCTGTATCTTTAACAGTTGTACTGAAAAGGAAATTTCAGCAGATGTCATTTGTATATATGGGGAACCTGATGAAATTTCCTCTTCATCACAACAGTTAAAGCTGCAGGTGCCCTGCCCTCTGTTAAATCTGGTCACTCTAGTATAGCTCCTGCAGCTTTAACTGTGGTGATGAAGAGGGGATTTCACCAGGTTTTCCATATATACAAATGACACCTGCTGAAATTCCCTTTTCTATGCAACTGTTAAAGATACAGGAGCCCTGTCCTCCTTTTCATATGGTCACCCTAGCCTGGTATCCCTTCTACCACAGCTGTGAGCAGCTGGGGAGTTGGTAATTCACCCTTGACTCCTTCCCCACTTCACACTTTTAAAAGTATCTGGAAACTACCTCTCCCCCACCCCTTTTTTTGCCGTGGGGTGTCGAAAACCCCTGTCCTCCTTTTCATATGGTCACCCTAGATTCCTGGGCTTGTGTTCCTACAGTGGATTGCTTCCAAATTGTTTTTAGCCCAACCCCACTGGTTTTCATGGAGAGGGCTGCCCAGAGGGTTTAAGGGGCCGGTGGCAACTGTGACGTTGGGGCCTGTGCTGCAGTCCCCAACAAAGACTCATGTGTAGGCATGTGGCTCTGCTGAGCAGTGTGGCAGGGCCAGGTCAGGGGCTACCAGCATGCACAGGAGCGGAGGCAGGGCGCCCCTTGCTTTGCAAGGCCTGGGGCAAATGGTCCCGGTTCCCCTGCCTCCAAGCATCCATATTAATGGGACTTCATCAGAGATGACCTTTCAGTGAAGGATTTGGGGCTCACTGCTTTGGAACACAATCTCCTGGGATGGTTTCCAGCTCATTCCAACGGGGCTTGTGTAGGAGAAACTTCCCAGTAAATTGAGTCCGACTCCTAAATGGTAAGGCAGGGGTGGAGAATTCGGTTTTGGAGAAGCTCTTGGGGGCCACATTCCAGTAGTGGGTGAGTCCAAAGACAAAAGGGGTGTGGCCAAATTTACCCCAAACAATTAAGCTTAAAGCTCTTATTTCCAGGAGTTGGACCTTAGGAGGCACAAAAGCCAGGAAAGCGCCCAATGATCAGCACTTGGGAGAAAGGGGGCGTGTCCTTCTGGGGAACTCCAGTCAAGCCAAATTTGGCCCCTGAGCCTGAGGTTCCCCACTCTTGCAGTAAGGGCTGCGCAACATTCAGCCACTGCTTTCTAGAAGCAGTAGGATGCAATATAGGCAGCCTTGAAAGTCTGGTCGCATGTAACTTGAAACACAAGTGTGTGTGTGTGTGTGTGTGTGTGTGTGTGTGTGTGTGGAGGGGAAGGATTACTCCCCCACCCTGATAAAGTTCACCCCTGTTGGTTAACATTATTCACATGGCAGCTTTCCATCTAAATATTACATAAAACAGCAGACAGATGTAGACAATTGATGGACAGATAAGCGGGGAGGGGGAGAGGATGAAAGAACTGGATCAGCAGTTCTCAAACTTTGCCTTTGTAGTGAGCCTTCCTTGGCAAGTTAAAACAAATAGTTTGACCGTCCCCAAGGGCATGTGCAATCCATACAGCAGCTGCCTGCGCTGCCACCTCGGTGCTGCGGTGTAACACCAACACAGGTGTGGAACTTCTCCCTGAAAAAGGCAGGGACTCCCCCACCCCGAGACTCCCCTGTGCTGAGATCAGGTAGCTGGATATGTTGTCTGCAAGGCAGAGGCATCCCTGTTTATTATATGGACATATGAGGGGCCAGCATAGAATAACAACATCACCCCGCAAGAAATCAGGGCTGGATTTGAATCAGGGCTGGCCCTACCATTAGAATGAGATGGTTGTCTGGTGAAAGATTTTGGACAGTGTTAAAGGAGAGCAAATATTTATTTGTGGAGAAATATTCCTTTGTTTATTTGTTTATGTCTTTGTCAAGGGAGGAGTATCATTTGGATTTGCTCCCCTAGTCATCAAAGGTCTTGGGCTGGATCTAGGCCAGATCTACACGGCAAGTCATATATCGATACGAACCCATCAGGATGATGCTATATCCTCCTCGCGTATTTATATCCTGTAGCACACATAATGACATCTGTTGGGGTATTTGGGATAGTACGGAATAAAAAGTGGGAAATAATGCTAGAAAAGCGGTATACGGAATGTGAAATGTGCCCCAGTAGTTATAAGTACATTTCAGTACCACTAAAAAGCACTAATGTAGATCTAGTTCTGGGAGGGAATAAATTTGTTTGTCTATACAATTTATACACTGCCCTTTGGCAATGCTTCCAGGACAGTTTACAAAAACAAGATTAAAAATCCAAAATCAATCTAAAATATATACTCACAGCATGTTAAAATAGCAATATCTTTTTTTAAAAGTCTTGTGGTTTTTGTTTTGAATATTTTCCCCTGGCACCTAAAGATAGCAGTGTTGGTCACAGACGGGCCTTCTGGGTGGAAGGAGCTCCATAAATGGGCTGCCACAACCAAGAAGACCCTCTCTAAGGGCATATGCTGGTCATGTCACCTTCTCTAGTCTTTCCTGTTAACACCAACACTATTCTTTAATAAAAGCCTTCTCAGATTTAAAGGCAATAACAAGCATGGGAACTACAGTTTTATGTTGCTAACCCTAAACAACCACTGACCACCTTCAGGAGGACTTGCTTGTTGCTATGGTGGCCTAATGGAAATCTTTGCTTAGAAGATTTGAGGAAATGCCCCAAAGGGAAGAGGACATGAAATAGATTCAGATGATATTTTTAATAGACAGATTTTACCCATTTTTTAAAAAAATGGGAAGCAAGCTTAAAGGCCATCAGGCACAGGAAACATTAATTAGCAATTATACCCACAGCCCTCCCCAAGTCCCACCCTAACAGGGACTTTGTGAGAAGGGCGAGAAGGGGGAGGGGGGATCCCTTTGTTGTTCCTGATCACAGATGGAGGATAACAAGGGGTTTGGGGGAGTGGCAACTTCGCCTACCCTGCATCCTCTTCCCAGTGGGAGAAGGGCACACAAAGCGGTGTTGCTGCATGTGGGCCTTCTCCGATGGACAAAGACCCACATGCGGTGAAGCAGGTTCTCTGTGGGTGCACCAGGAGGAATCCTCCTCCTGATGAATGAGGACCTGTTGAGGACCAAATGATGCCAAGGGGTGTGGCTGGGCCCCTTTGATTGATGTAAGGGATGGGCACATATACCCCCGACATCATTCTGCCTGCAGAGGGCTGGGGAAGGTGTCATCTGCCCCCACCCATCCAATTCTAGCTGTCCATCCCTTTTATAGGGTGCTTTAAAGGAAGGGGTTGGACAGAAGGTAGATCTCCAGATGTTTTGAACTTCAACTCCTAGAAGCACCTGCCAGCATGGCCAATGGACAGGAATGCTGGGATTTGAATTCCAAAACCTCTGGAGATCTCATTTGTGTCCACCCCTGCTTTAAACATAATCACCTGCATTCTATCAGTAAGTCTTACAACAACCCTATAGCAGAATTATAATCAGAATTATAATCCCCACATTGCAGATTGGGGTGTGTGCAAAATAGGAGCTGTCTGAAGGCCACCTAGTAAGACGTTCATGGCTAGGATGAGATTTGAATGAGAGATTTCTATGCTGCCATGTCAGAATTAGCCACTCTGGTACACTTCTTAACTGATGACAGAAGAAATTTAAAAATTGTGTGATGTTCAAAAGAGAGGTCTCCAAGTCCTTTCATCACTGGAGAGTTAGTATGAATCACTAGATAAAATGTGGCCCTGTGAAACCCAGCTCAAGGGAAAGTACAGGAAAATGAAAGATGCCTGTTGTCAAAGAAATGATAAAGCAAATTTGAAATTATCCATATGACAATCCTAAGGACTGATCTACCATACGTCGTAGGTGGAGCTGGGAATGGGAGCTGCATCTGCTGCAGTAGTTTAAGATCTCTGCTGCTAAAATGGGAAATTCTTCTGTATGCTAGAAATATCTCTAGGCTGCTGCCTCGCACCATTATTCTAAGTGCCGCTTCTAAATTCTAATCTCATATAAATATGGAATATGGAATATGCAGTGTCATTTTTTTAAAAAAACCTGTCATTATGCAATCACTCTCAGAGTGATGATCTGATTGTCTCCCTTACTCCTGTCAGATCAACATTTCAGTTAAATATTGTTCCCATTTCACAGAAGTGAGATGGGCAAGTGGGCCTGTTCCTCCTGAGCCCTAGGCCACAGCTATGACATTAAGACCTAGCACTAGCTCAGGCTATTTTATTTATTTATTTATTTATTTATTTATTGCATTTTTATACCGCCCAATAGCCGAAGCTCTCTGGGCGGTTCACAAAAATTAAAACCATAATAAAACAACCAACATGTTAAAAGCACAATTACAAAATACAGTATAAAAAGCACAACCAGGATAAAACCATGCAACAAAATTGATATAAGATTAAAATACAGAGTTAGAACAGTAAAATTTAAATTTAAGTTAAAATTAATATTTTCTGTTCATGTGGGCCAGGCTTTCCTTACCATAAAAGAAAATGCAGAGTGCAAATCAGCTATAGGTTATTGTCCATGTAAAGAGTTCAGAGTGTGGTGAAGGGATTTCCAGACCATCTGAAAACGGATCCAATGGCCAGTACTATCTTTGCACTAGCCCAGTTAAATGCTTGTCCTTATATAACAGAGGGAGGGAAAGCAAGCCTCCTTGCTTTTTGGGTGGGGTGGGTAGCTGCCACCACCACCATCACCACCACCACCACCACAGTAATAAGGTTTTAGTTAGGGTGACCATATGGAAAGGAGGACAGGACTCCTGTATCTTTAACAGTTGTAGAGAAAAGGGATTTTCAGCAGATATCATTTGTTTGCATGCAGCACCTGGTGAAATTCCCTCTTCATCACAACAGTTAAAGCTGCAGGAGCCCTGCCTAGCATGACCAGATACAAAAGAAGGCAGGGTTCCTGCAGCTTTAACTGTTGTGATGGAGAGGGAATTTCACCAGGTGCTGCATGCATACAAATGATACCTGCTGAAATTCCCTTTTCCATACAACTGTTAAAGATACAGGAGCCCTGTCCTCTTTTTCATATGGTCACCCTAGTTTTAGTACTATTGTACAAAGCCCTAAACAACTTGGGTGCAGGGTACCTGAGAGAGTGCCTTCTCCCTTACCTACCTGCCCAGTCACTAAGGTCATCAGAGGGCATGCTCCTGGTGTTCCACATGGACCTCTGGCCTGATTGGAGTCCACCTAGAGAAGAGTTTTCAGAGTACTGCCCTCCTTCCTATGGAATTCCCTATTTTAGGCTAAGCAGGCGCCAACATTGTGCTGTTTCCAGAGCCTCCTCAAATAATACTTGTTTCATGAAGCCTTCCTTGATTGACTGGCCATAGTTTTATCAGAATTCTGTTTGTTTGTTTTAAATAGCAATTATTTTAACACAATGTTTTATTCTTTTATCTTATTTTGTATTTTTATTGTTCACCGCTCTGGAATCTGTCAAGATACAGAGCTCTATGAAAATCTTGTAAATACATAAAATAACTAAATAAAATAATAAATATTTGTATAGCACTTTCAAGAATTCAAAGTGCTTCACGTGCATTATCTAATTGCAATCCTTACAGCAACTTTGTAAGACAGGGAAGGGGAACCCCTGGCCCGTGGACCAAATTGGCCCACCATCCTGGCCCTTTTGGCCTGCGGGGCCTCAGGTGAGATCCCTCCCTATTCCTGAAGCCCTTTCCCTTCAAAAGGGGAAGGGGAAGAAGGATCAAAGTTGCTCCTTCTGCATCCCAGGCCAGAAGGAGCAGGCAGAAGTGGGAGGTGGTTGTCAGAAGAAAGAGATGTATAAATGTTCCTCCATCTCCCACCCATGTTTCCTTGCTGAACCCAACTAAGAAGATCTATGCATGGAAACAGAAAAAAGACCATAGCTCAGTGGTAAAGCACCTGTTTTCCATGCAGAAGGTCTCAAGTTCAATCCCTGGCATCTCCTGTTTTAAAAAAGCATCAGGTGATGGAAAAAGACCTCCAGTTTGACAGCCACTCCTAGTCCAAATAGATAGACAGCATTGGGAAGGATGGACAGTACTAGGTGACTTTTACCTTGTATAAGGTAAAAGTATACCTTGTATAAGGTAGCTTCCTCTGCTGCTTATTACATGCTGGATCACAAACCAAAAGTCTACATCAAATATGCATCCAAAAGTGTGGAAATGAACTAGCCATACTGTGTTGTATTCCATGAAATGTATATGCTTATTTGTTTATGAAAGGAGTGGGCACATTTGGAATTTTGAGGGAGTGCTGTGGAGGGATTGCCCATTCACAAAAAGGCTCTCATGGTGAGTGTGGCCAGTCATAAAACACCCATTTCCCAAAGACAAAATGATGCTTTAAAAAAAAAAAGAAGAGTACCTGAGAATATAAGTACAAGGGCTTTTTTCTACACAGGGCATTTATCATGTGCTTGTCATTCCCTACTCAAAATTTATTAGGGGTTCCTTGGACATGTGGCATGACCCTCTAGCTTCATTTCTTTGCGTAACCAGCACTTTCAGCAAGGTGTTTGTTTGTTTTTTGAGCAGGGAAAATGTGGCATTTAATTATGAAAGCGAAAGTAAGCACAATTTCCTCTTGTGCTGGTTGTTCTGGGCTATTTATAAGGTCTTTGTATATTGTTTTTAAGTGTCTTTATCTTATGTGAACAGCCCAGAGAGCTTCAGCTATGGGGCGGTATACAAATGCAATAAATAAATAAATAAATAATATTATAATAATAATTTAAAATCTTTCTTAATTTTCATTAGTGACAAGGAGCCTGGAAGGAGCCATGGGAGGCACATTGGTGCCTATGGGCACCATGTTGGGTACCCCCAGCTTTATGAAATGTACAGGCCCCTTGCGAGATGAGGAACGACAAATGAGATAAACTACAGTCTAACAGAACAATAAAACCATTAAAAGAGTCTTGTAAGCAAAGCGACAATACAGCAGCCAATAAAATTAAATATAGTCAAACATATTAAAACACCAAAAGGCTGTCTAAATAGACTGGTTGTTCTGAGCTACTTATAAGGTCTAAGACACCCCCACCCACCCACCCACCCACTTTCAGGCACACCAAAACAAGCAGCATGATGCAGCATGGGTGATAAATATTTGGATAGACTTCCAGAAGGGCACATTCCATTGAAAGCAATACACCCCATAGGGCTGTGTTTCCATTAGGCAGAGCAAGAGAGCTACCTCGGGTGGCAGCTGCTAGAGGATGGGGAGCGGTTGCGATATGTTGGAGGACTGAGCTATGTGTGCCATTCACAGCCTGCTCTTGTGCCTCCTAAAGTAGCCTGCTGCCCCCCCCCCCCCAATGCAGTGAAGGACACTGTCCCTTGCCAGTGTTGAAGTAGGATTCAACTGGCAGTCTGGTGGCAGGTTGGGGAGATGCCATCTTGTCCTTCACTTCAGGGCGTAAAATGTCTTGGGCTAGCCCTCCCACTCTGGCTCTTTAAGAAGGCATTCCTCCTCCTTCATCAGTGGATATTGGGGAAGGGGTGGGGGGAGACAGTTTAAAACTGAGCTCAGCCAGAGATATGTTTTCAAAGCTCAAGTCTCTACCTTCAGGCCCTAAGACGATGAGAAGCAGAACGCCAGGCAGGATTTTCCTCCGTACCTTGGGATTCCTCCTATCTGCAGGGCCTCCGTCTTCCAACCCTGCCTCTCCTTGCTCCCATTTAGGCACTCAACATGTCCATACATGGGACACCAAGGGGAAAGTGGCAGTCTTGCCTAGAGGGCCTGCGTATCTGTGACAGGAGGGGGAGGTTGGAGCAGAGAGTTCCAGTACTCCTTTGTATTCAATATGGAGGCCCTTGGCTCAGGCAGAGCAAGAGAAGGGCCAGGCCTGCTTTTCCAGATGTGGCCCTGGGCCCCTGTTCCACCACACTGAAATGAACATCCTGAGGGCAGAGTGTAATTGCCACTTGGCCCACCTTCAACACACCCTAGAAGCTATATTGACTCTGCATCACCTCCTTCCTCATTCCAATCCTTGAGGAGGAGGAGAAAGGATCTCTTTTCGATCCTCCCTATCAGTCATTCCTCCATTCACTCTTCTGTTTTAATAGTAAAGTCAGGCTTTCACATAAAAATCATAAACTTTATTCAGTCATTCTTGCATCTGTCTTGGAATGTTTTGGTTAGTTATAACAATAGCCTGGAGAAGATCGAGGGGAAACATGATAGCACTCTTCAAATACTTAAAAGGTTGTCACACAGAGGAGGGCCAGGATCTCTTCTTGATCCTCCCAGAGTGCAGGACACAGAATAACGGGCTCAAGTTACAGGAAGCCAGATTCCAGCTGGACATCAGAAAAAACTTCCTGACTGTTAGAGCAGTACGACAATGGAATCAGTTACCTAGGGAGGTTGTGTGCTCTCCCACACTAGAGGCCTTCAAGAGGCAGCTGGACAACCATCTGTCAGGGATGCTTTAGGGTGGATTCCTGCATTGAGCAGGGGTTGGATTCGATGGCCTTGTAGGCCCCTTCCAACTCTGCTATTCTATGATTCTATGATTCTATCAAAAGGAGACGTGCTTCCCTTTTTCTCCATTCCAGCCCCCCTTGGAAAATCCCCATCCTGGATTCTTTTCTCCCTTACACAAGAGTGTAATACAATCTTAGGAACTGCTGTATCTCTATCTCTATCATCTCTGTATCTCCATCTCTCTACAGCTACCTCTCTGGGTCAGTCTTCCCCCAACTTGGTGCCCTCCAGAAGTTTTGGGCTACAAACCCCAGCATACCTGACTATTGGCCATGTTTGCTAAGGCTGATAGGAGTTGGTCCAAAACATCTGGAGGGTACGAAGCTCAGCAGTAGAGCACTTGCTTTGCATGCAGAAGATCCCAGGTTCAATCCCCGGCACCTCCAGGTAGGGCTAGGAAGGAATCCTGCCTGAAACCCTGGAGAGCTGCTGCTGCTGCCAGTCAGTGTCATCAGTACTGGGCTAGATGGACCAAAGGTCTGACTCTGTATAAGGCAGCTTCTTGTGCACCACACTGGGGAAGGCTGATCTAGATAGATATGCACATTCACTTTTGGTTTAATAGAAAGCAATCACACCCTAAAGTTATACTCCAGTAAAATCTATCAGTTCAAATACAAGGGTAGTGGCACAAAACAGGGGTGCTGTTTCAGGTTACAGGGGCGGGGCATGAAGATTTTCAGCAAAGTTTAAAAGCTGCCCTGTTTAAAGGCAGTTGCTATGAGCCAACGGGGGACATCCATTAAGGGTGAGCCTTAACACAGAGACCAAGGCACAACTAGAGCACATTTCTGCCTGCATTGCAGTATTCATCCAGGTCCCATCAAACTGGCTGGATGTATCTGATGTTGAACATGGGGATGTGTATCCAAACCTAGGGCTGTGAAGTGTTATGCATGACTAGTCCTCCATGACTAGTGCTACATCTACTTTAACCGCGTTTGTTGTGGTTACATTTTATATGTAGCAATTGTTATCAACTCAGGTCAAACAATTACTTTTTTTTTTAAAAAAAGGAAGCAAAGTGATTGATGTCTTTGGCATGCATACCTCCTCCCATTTAATTGTACGTAAATATAATGGGTGTTTAGAACTAGTACTCTAGCCTCAAAAAGAGGTGTTCTTCAGGCATCATTGCATATAGTCTGAAAATTGGGTGTAAGGAAGGGTAGCTGTTCTGGGCCCTACCCTGCCACGACCAGCCTGACCATTGTGTAGGCAAGACGGCCGCTTCAGGCAGCTGGTTTTGGCTGCCATGACAGGGCAGGAAATTGTTAGTTATTTAAATTATTATGATTGTGTTTTTACTGCAGGGAGGGGAGAGGCACTTATAGTATTTTCTGCCTCTGGTTCCAAAATAATTTGACTGGCCTTGGGTACAAGGCACCTTGACTTGCTGGGGGAAAGGGGGCACCATTTGCTGCTCCATCTCAGATTTGTGAATCGCCCAGAGATTTGTGAATCGCCCAGAGAGCTTCAGCTATTGGGCGGTATAAAAATGTAATAAATAAAATAAATAAAAAAATAAATAAATTGGGACAGGGGCCATAAGCTCAGTGGTAAAGCACCTGCTTTGAAGGCAGAAGGCCCAAGGTTCAATCTCCAGCATCTCCAAGGGGGAGACATTCCTGCCTGAAACTCTGGAGAGCCACTGCCTGTCAAGTGTCAACATTGTGGAGCTAGATGGACCAATGGTTGACCTCTGTATAAGGCAGCTTCCTATCTTCCTAGATATCAAGCGCCTTGGGCCAGCCCTGCTGCCCTCCCTAAACAGGTCCCCATAAAGAATACAGTGCAGTACAAGTTAAGCTCCACATCAAAAACTGCCCTTTACTAAGGCCTCATCTACACCAAGCAGGATATTGTGCTATGAAAGCGGTATGAAAGCAGTATATAAAAGGCAGGAGCCACACTACTGCTTTATAGCGGTATCGAAGTGCACTGGCAACTGTTGGGGCCCATTGCCACATATACCCTTCACAGCTTTCATACCGCTATATCCTGCTTGGTGTGGCTCATGCCTTTTATATACCTCTTTCATACCACTTTCATAGCGCAATATCCTGCATGGTGTAGATGAGCCTTTAGTCTCCCTATATTCCATCAGGCTCAGGGTGGCCACCATGTATAAATTTTAAACTGGTTCATATCCAGTTTCATCCCCACCCCCCACCCCGGTATGGCTGTTTTTTTAAGATTACCCTCAACCTTAAACAATGGGTTGTGTTCATTTGGGCTAATGACTATATCCACCTAAGTAACCATTTGGGTTTTGGCGTTTTTGAACAGACAGCGTCTAAACCTTGGCATAGTAGTTCCTCTACAAAAAATTATAAATCTGTTTCTAAAGTGGCAGGGCAGTTCTGCCTTTTTCTTGTGGCAGACAAAATTGGCTACTCTTGTGGAATGTCTTTGCAAGGCTCCGTGTGTGTGTGTGTGTGTGTGTGTGTGTGTGTATAAAAGGAACTGTTGTTGTTAAATGGCAGATAGGGACATAGCATCAGTGTCTTAAGATTAGTTTCAGTCCTGGGGAGGGAGGTTTAAGGGAGTGTGTGTTTTTCTCTCCACTCCCCCTTAAAGACCCCTTTTCCAAACAGCAATCAGAACTTCGTTAAAAATTAAACAAGCCAACCAGCCTTGCTGAGGCTGGTATTTTACAGAGAGCAGAGATAACAGGGCTGTGCAGTTACCGTTTCAGCAGCTCAGCTCCTTTAGCAAAGAAGGGCCTCTTTGTTTTGATGTTAAACATTACAGGACTTACCCCCCTTGTGGGAGCTTCTCTGCAGAGAGACAAGGTCTCTGACTTCCCTTCATGTTGACATTTCTAAGCACAGAGGGCAGGAGGGTGTCAGTCCTTCCAGGGAAAAATAAAGGAGGATTCTGCTCTCCCCACCCCAACACCAAAAGTTAATCATCCCTCCCCCTGAAAAAAAATCATGATCCAGGTCCTTTTAGGAATCCCAAGATGTAACAAAGTATCAAAGAAACGAGGTGTGCTTATTTGTTTGTTTTCATTGTTCCCAAGCTCCAGGATTGAAAGGCAGACACATTTCCAAATTTGTCTTTGTAGGGAATATGGGGTGGGATATGAGGTTGGGTAGGAAAAAAACTGGAATTCTCATGATTCTGCCTCAATGCTTCCTGCTTTATGAAATCCACAAAACTGCAAAGCCATCACTGACCATGTTAGGCCTGCCGGAAATACCAAGGTACAAGAGTTTCTTTTAAAATTATAAAAATATAGAACTAGATCAATGGTTCTTAGATTGGTTTCTCTAGGAAGCAATCAGGGTCATTGCAAATTCTTCTCTGATGCCTCCAACTGGGCATTTTGACTGGGACAGCAGTTCCTTCAGTTCCTCCCCAATCTCAATGCTATCAGCAAAATATAGGAAGCACGGGGTGCACTGCAATCCTTTGCCCAGGTTCTCTCTGTAGTTTGTGTGCATGTCTGTTGGTGTATGTGTGGATGGTTTTCTACAGGAAACAGTACCAAGAGATCCTATAATTCAAGAGTGCTACCACTTGATTACAAGGACCTAAAAGCTGTGGCAATACTGCCGAAGACATGATTTCCATATGCTTCATTGGACAGACTCTATCGGAAGGACATCTTGTATAGCATTGCATGTAATGTACTGCATTGAATGTAATCTATCTAACATATTATGTTGAACGTATTGGACATAATGCGCTGGACATAAAGCTGAACACGATCAGTTTGTGATGGAATGGATACAACTGTACATTGTGGGGTATAATGCACTTCTTGTATTTTGTTAGGTGGATTAGGCCTGTCATGTCGCGAAGCTGATTGAATATATGTAAACGTGGAAGACGTAGCCTCTGTGTCAGACAGCAATTGCTGTGGAAGAGGAACTGTTAGAAAGTCAAACTGGCTTCCTCTGAATGTTTGGGATTGGCAATAGCAGAATTGTAGGCATTTAGCATTATTTACCAACATGCGACAGTGGGATCAGGGAAAGGAGGTCCACTTGGTTTGATACTACAGACTGGTCCTGGAATGACTGGAATGTAGGGTAGGAGAGAGTTCACACTGTCTTTCCTGCCCCAGAGTGAGTTGCCAATACAAACTTAACATGCTCCCTATCTTCACTTCTCCGCCCGTGTTTTTGTTCCTCAGTTACTTCCTCTTTCAAAAGAGGACATACACAATGAGCATGAGGCCCATTGGGTCCACTGTTCTAATGGTGCTGCTTCTCCTGCATACAGCAGGAGAGCAGTAATTCCGAGTTTTAAAAAAATCAGACTTAATGAGGGTTTTTTTTGTCACGCAAAGAAGGCCAGAAGGGGCGGAAGGCACACAGGAGGCAAACGACGTCATGTGAGGGACCTGAGCAAACTCCATGAGTGCCCAGTAACCAGCATGCAATAAAACGCTCCTGGGACGGAGCGTTTTGCCTCACCTTCAGGCAATAAAGGGCTAGCCAAAACCTTTTGTGGTTCTGAGTATGCATATCACCCGCTCCACATGATCATTTAGAGCAGCCATCAGGAACCTGGTGCCTTCCAGATGTGTTGGACTTCAATTCCCAGCATACCCCAGACTGGCTGGGGAACGCTGAGAGTTGAAGTTCAATACATCTGGAAGGCAGGTTAGAGCAGGAATGGACAGAAGGTAGATCTGGATTTACTGGTAGATCTCTGGGTGATTTGCAGTAAATTGGCAAGAATTTCTGACTCCCAATTGTTTAATAATAGCAACAATAAAATGACTCCTCCCCCGACACTTCTCCATCTGAAATGTAGAAAGATTTAGGTAAACCAGAATGGATTTTTGCATGGCAAGAGTGTCCGCTCAGTTCTGGTACGTTTCAAAACAAATCCCTTTGTTCACTCAGCAGCTGCTCAGATGCATTCTAAGGACATGCTCCTTTGACACCTGGCTTCAGTTGGTGGATCTCAGGTAAGAGTTTTACCAGAACTCTGTTTTATCAGAACTTTGTTTCTTTTAAAAATGTTTTTGTTTTGTTTTTAACGTGGTGTTTTTATTCTTCCTATCTGCTGTTCACAACTCTGAAACCTTTTGGATGCAGAACCATGTACTATATTGTAAATAATAGGATACAAAATAGATCTCACACCCCTGAGGTCTGCTGCCCCTGGGTTTAGATGGGCAGGAGAAGACAACTAAAATGAGGGGACAAACAACTAAGAGTCTTGTGAAAATTTAAAACAGGGGTGCAGAACCTCCAGCCCATGTGCCAAACCTGGCCTGGCTAGGGTCCCATCCATCCCCAACCAGTATTTTTCTGGCTTTTGTGCAGTTTTTCACATTCGAAGAGGTTGAAATGGTTAAAGCTGAGCTACTAGCAGAAAAAGCTTTAAGCTGAAATACGTTGGTATTTGGACCCATCTATTTTGTCTTTGGACCTGTGTACCACTGCATTGTGAACCCTGAGAGTTTCTCCAAAATGGATTTTGGCCCTTGGGCTGAAAGAGCTTCAACCCTTATACCTTAAAGATTAACACATTTATTCTGGCATAAGCTTTCATGGACACTGTCCACAAAGCTTATGCCAGAATAAATTTGTTAGTCTTTAAATTGCCACTAAGCTCTGCATTGTTTTTTCTGTGACACAGTTACCCCTCTGGAAATTATAGCAGAGTCAACTTATGGAATTCACTACTACAAGATGAAATGATGGCCACTTTTTTTTTTTTTTTTAAAGTAGACATACTACAAGATGAAATGATGGCCACTTTTTTTTTTTTTTAAAGTAGACATACAAAAAGACATATGGTCGTTAATTGCATTTTTACTTTGCTCTTTAGCCAAAAATAAAAATAAAAAAATAAATAAATCCCCTCCCAGAGTGGCTTATAAATAGGGTGACCGTATGGAAAAGAGGACAGGGCTCCTGTATCCTTAACAGTTGTCTAGAAAAGGGGATTTCAGCACGTGTCATTTGTATGCATGCAGCAGATGGTAAAATTTCCTCTTCATCACAACAATTAATGCTGCAGGAGCTATAGTAGAGTGTTCAGATACAAAAGAGGGCAGGGCTCCTGCAGCTTTGTGATGAAGAGGGAATTTCAGCAGGTACTGCATGCATACAAATGACACCTGATGAAATCCCCTTTTCGATGCGACTGTTAAAGATACAGGAGCTCTGTCCTCCTTTCCATATGGTCACCCTACATACAAAGAACAGTGGTCAGTCATTCCCTAGGCTTAGGCTTACGATCTTTTCCACACAAGGGAAAAGAGTTGGGGAGGGAGGAGGAAAAAACCAAACTTGGGCAACCAATTCTTGTTCTTGAAACAATTGCTCTGGGAATATATCTATCAGCAGCTAATGGTCACAATAGCTAAACAGAAGCTCTGTGTTCACTGGCATTATAACATGTGCTTGTGGCCTTACAACAGGGGAGGGATGTTGCCTTCATGCCCAGCTTGTGAGATTTACAAAAGCATCTGACTAGCCACTGGTAGAAGCAGGATGCTAGATTAGACAGACCCTTTCTCAGATCTTATAGGGCAGGAGTGAGGAATCTGTGTCTCTTTATTTGTTGGAATCCAGGTCCCATCAACCCCAGCAAGCATGACCAGTGGTTATGAGT
Organism: Elgaria multicarinata webbii; assembly: GCF_023053635.1. Taxonomy (NCBI): domain Eukaryota; kingdom Metazoa; phylum Chordata; class Lepidosauria; order Squamata; family Anguidae; genus Elgaria; species Elgaria multicarinata. Next base: position 45,448,136 of record NC_086173.1, on the reverse strand, counting down.
GTTGGTTGATCAGGAGGGTCACCTCTGCAGCAGGAACATTCTTAAATTCAAGAGAGGCAGGCGTCTCAGCATCCTAATGCCCCAGAGATACTGGAATACAAGGCTTGGGTGCTGCCTAACTGCAGGCATTCTGGGAATTGTACCCAGATTCCAATTTAGCATTACAGGGGATTCTGGGACACACTTCTCAGATTACTCACTGTGTCGCTGGCTCCCCTACAGAAAGTGCCACCACTGGACCTTTATGGGGATTTCAGAGAGTGCTGCTCTTTTCCTAAATAGCTGAGATTTGTGAGACAGTTTGGCAAATGGGAGCAGAACACATCAAAAACATTTCTGCTCCTGCCTCACTGTCCACATTTTTTCACAAGGGTGCCAATTCCTTAAGACAGAGTAAGTAGGCTAGTCCTGGGCATCTGTTGGACCGTGGTCAATGCGTCCGGTGATTAGGAAAGTGTTGCTGGTGGCTTTGTTTTTTCTTCCAGGAGTTTTTATTCCTGTACTGTTTAACCACCCTTTTATATAAATAGATGGGATAAATAGAGCCCCTTCTCTCCCATTTTCCTAATAGTGACCATAAATTTATTTACATTTCTAATATGCCAGCGACGTGACCAATGACACATTGCATCTTTCCAGTGTGCGCTGAAGATATGAATTGAACTTTAGTCTCCAAGCAATTAAGGCCTCCTGAAACTGCACTTCATTAATGGTTGTTATGCAATAAAAACTATAAAACTGCCCTTATTTGCAATATAAAAATGCAATTTGTTTTAATTTATGTTGGAAAATCCTCACTGAGTTTCTTCATTGGGCCCTGCCAGGCATCTGTCTGACGCCAGGAGGGCTTTGCATACAGCAAAACGGAGAGAAAGAGCCAAGAGAAATTACAACGGACTTGCGCAGGAGGCTGGCTGCGTGTTCCTTCAATGCCTTTTCCTTCACGTCTTTGGGGAGGACAAAGAGATACTGAATCCAAAAAGGGAGTGGGGGGTGGGGTGAAACGCCATACACACAATCTCACTTTCAGCTTCACTACAACTCTGATGACAAGGCAGACAAATTGATAAAACTCGCATTCGTGATGTGGTAGACTTGACAGTGTGGGTCTTCCCCCTGCCCCCAAGAACTGGGCTATGAAAACATTTTGGGTGGGATAGGGTAGGGGTGAGAGGAATAGGCAAACATTAGGCTACCTCCAGTATCCGAGGCAGTAAGCCTATATGCACTAGTTCCTGGGAACATGGGTGGGAGGGTGCTGTTGCACCGTGTCCTGCTTTGTTGGTCCCTGACCAACAGCTGGTTAGTCAGTGTGTTAACAGAGTGCTGTAGATCCTCTGTCTGATCCAGCATGGCTCTTCTTCTGTTCTTATAAGGAACTTGAACTTGCCCAAATAAAGTTTCTCCAACTTTTCTTTCCAAAACTGGCCACCTTAACATATTACAATTATTACAGGCTGGTTTTGAAACTCTCATCAGTTTCAAAAGCAGGCTGCCTGCCGTACAGAAAGGGGTGAGTGGGGAATGGACATGGTGATCAAGAAAAATAAGCTAAAAGTCCTCTTGGGCTCATTCATGGAATTGCTTCCTGACTTCTTTGGAAACACTCCCCACCCCCCACCCCGGATCTGGTTTTGTTTGGATTTTGAACAGCAGCTACAAATCATGACTATGTTAAGAGCAGAGTTGCTAGATCGGCGTTCAAAATAAGGGACTTTTTGGAGGTGCAGTATTGGGGAGCAGGGGGAGTAGATTCATTGTATTCTGCAGCAATACGTATGATCAGAACATGGCAAGATTTGTGCTAGAAAAATGAAGCTCTAACCCAGTGGTTCCCAAACTTTTTCAGGTAACCGCCCCCTTGGTTCCACAAACTCATGCCCAGTGCCCCCTACCCTACACTATAAAAATCATTATTCAGAATAGCGGTTTTCAATGACCCACTAAGGAAGATAATAATAAAATTAAAAACAGTAACAATTAATTGAATATTTATTCAAAATCCGAAGTACCCGCCGCAGGCTTGCCAAAGGAGGGAGGGAAAAGAGAGCGAATGCCTCTGTTTTGCAGCCAGCATGGCAGGGCACACCAAGCAGGGTGTGTCTCTTCATTAGTATATTGGTGTTTTTGAAACATTTCAATTCACCGTTAAAAGGACTCTTCTTAAACGGTATTAATACATGTGTGGATTCTTCCCCTATATGGCTTGGGACCAAACTACCTTCTCCCATAAAAATGTCCCTGGGTTTTAAGACCTTCTGGAGAGGCGCTTCTTGGAAAAGACCATCTCAAGCGCCCCCTGCCTCTTAATGCCCCCCTATGCAATCCCACCCACCCCAAGGGGGCAGTACCACCCACTTTGGGAACCACTGCTCTAACCCAAAGAAACAGCATTCATCAGAAACAGCACAATTGTGCACCAATTTAAGAACACAAGAATTGCTGGATCAGAGCAGATGCTTGGTCATGTTAGGAAGAATGCAGACATCCCATGTTGTTTGCTCCATGCTTTTGGTGGTAAGATCTATACTGCCTCTGAACATAGCTGGGGATTCCCATTTTTAACTGATTTTGCTATCTGCTCTATGAAGTTCTCGAATCCTTGTTTTTTGTGGGGGTTTTTTTGGCTTCATTCACATAATCACTTCCAGCTACAAATGTGAAATAATTTGGGCTGTAAAGCTCTGAAATAATTGAGTACAAGCCTATGGTCCCTGGGAGGGCATCCTGGTAGTCACAAGACGCAATCGACTAGTGGAGGCTCGTGGTTCCGATTTCAGCGGGGCTGTAATTCAATTCTGGGTGTCATTCAGAATCAGCCAGGACTCTAAAAGTGCTATCCAAGGGTTTGAACCCATTTTGGGGATAGGGTTCATCACTTTGGCTAGCACCTTTAGAGATCTGGATGCTTATGACTAAAACTCAGGATGGAATTACAACCCCACCGAAATCGGAGCCACCAGCCTCCTCTGCTGGGGTCTGCTCCCTCCACAAGTGGAGAGATCACCCCACCCCCACCCCATAATTAACAATGGAAAGTTCTGCCACCATGGCTACTCTGATGATGGAATGGGCAAATGGGGGCAGGCTTTGAATCCAGTGGAACTTCGGATCCAATGGAGTCCCCTTGATTCCCAAAGCTGGCAGAGTTATTTTCCCTCCCATTGGAAGCAATGGGAAGGGCAATAAATGGAAAAGACTAACAGGGGAGAACAAAAGCTTTTTAAAAGGTAAAAAGCCACTCCCCCACTCCCTCTGCCCTGGCTGGCAGTTGTTCTGCCAATCCTATGTCTCTTAAAGCACAATCCTACGAATGTGTAGACAGAAAAGAGTCCTGAAGCTCTCAGCCAGTAGTTCTGGGAGTTGTAGGACTTTTCTCTCTCTAAACATGCATAGGATTGCACCTTTAACCAAGCAATTAAATATAAGGACAGCCTTATGTATTTCCAAAGCCTCTCTACATGTGTCTTTTTGAAGAAACTGAAGAAATTGTGAGTTAACTTGTAATTTAAGAAGAAGACGCTGTACCACTCATTGTTAGAAGTAAAGAGTCATCTTCAGTATTTTCTTGTTTCATTCCTGTTAGATTAACAACCTGAATCAACTAGGTTAAGAGGAATCTAAGTAGTTAAAAAAAAACAAAAACACCCCCAAACAAATGTACGTGCCCTTAACTTGAGGCCCCACCAATTAAATTTGCACCTACCAGTTAAGGCTTGTAGTCCTATAAAATTTATAGGACTACAAGCCTTAAATAAGGATAATAAATAAGAATAATAATAGTCGCTTGAAAAGCAGGTTTTCACAAAACTCTGGCTAATATACAAACATGCACACAGCCACAGCTGAAAAAAGCCAGGGTATATTGGAAGGGATCTGAGGGCCATCTGGTCCAACAAGCAGAACTGAAACAGGATCCTTGCTATCTCAACACTCCTTATAGATTAGATTTAGCATACATCAGCCAAAACAATGTGCCTCTAGGACAAGGAATTGGTTTGGCTCAGCCTTCCTCAACCTGGTGCCCTCCAGATGTTTTGGACTACAAGTCCCAGCATCCCTGACCATTGGCCCTGCTGGCTGGGAATGATGAGAATTGCATTTGAACATGTCTGGAGGGTGCCAAGCTGCAGAAGGATGGTCTAGGCATAAGCAGAAGGAAGGAAAAGAGAGATTAGGGGCAATTATCCACAACATCTTATTCCTGGAGGAAGTAATGCAGAATTGCAAACCCTTGAACAAAAATGACAGTCAATATGAGGGGCAGGTGCTGTACAAGATATAAGCAGGCCCACTTATTTACCTGCCCTGGCAATTGTCCATATTTCCCTTTGGAGATCTGCCTAATACTTCAGCAAATCTTTGCCCTGGTCCAGGGGTGATGAATCTCTTTCAGCCCCAGGGCTGAATTCAATTTTGAGGAAACTCTCAGGGGGCTGCATTCGAGTGGTGAGTGTGGGTAAAGAAATATTTTAGATTAGAGCTCTTTACTGCTAGTAACAAAGCCTAAACCTCTTACAGAGCTATCCTATGGCCCCCAGACATTGTCTGAGGGGCCATAGGATAATGGTGATTGCCCCTACCAAGGTCTGGGACAGTGCTCCAACCTTGGAAGGGGGAGTCAGAGATCCAACCCCTTTCCCCCAACCATCCTTTTGCAAGAAACACACTGATTGCCCCCTGAGGCTGGAAAATCAGCCTTGGAGATGTGGGAAAGGGGGGCATTTCAGAGGGTGGGGAGGGGAGGGGAGGGGACCGGAGAGGCCACTCTTCCCAACTTGTTGTCTTTAGCCCGGCAGGGTATTGGATACACAGAAGCCTCTGAGTTTAGGGGCTTCGATCTTGCAAGGGCCCAGCCCCAAGGACTGCGCTCTTAGGGGATCATCAGATGAGCATTTTATCACACACTCTCTACTGCCCACTTACGGATGTGCGCACGTCCTTTAGATGACGATGTCCACCTCCTGCGTGCCTTCCACTTGTTTTTCCGTAACAAAATAGACCCCAATTAATTCAACTCGTTGCTATCTCCTGTTGTGTGCTGGAGAAGCAGTGTGATCAAAAAGGTCCATTGAATGGGTCATGTGCATGTTGTTTACTTCCTCTTTCGAAAGGGGAAGTAATGAGGGACAAGCGCGCAGGTGGAGAAGTGATGGTAAGCAAACGCGATTTCCCCTTGTGTGATAACACTCTTAAAGCAGCATGTAAAAGCCAGGAAACCACCAACCAGCAGTTGGGGGAAGGGGATGTGGCTATCTGGAAACACAGGAAGGTGCCATAGACTGACCATTGCCCCCACCCCAGATTGTCGACACTGACTGCTAGGGCTCTTCAGGGTTTCAGGTAAGATTCTTTCCTAGCCCTACCTGGAGAACCCGGGGCCATCTGTATGCAAAGCATGTGCTCTACCCACTGAGCTCCAGTGGGCTGGATTGGGACCTCAGGTGGGCCGGGTTTGGCTAATTGGCAACCTAGACTGGGCAGGGGGTGGGTAACACATGAGTTGAGGTGCCTCCACTGCACTGCTGAAATCCATGGCAGCAGCCAAAAGTATTGATGGTTCACCACCAAATTTTGGAGTGGTAAAAAAGGCCAAAAGTAGCAAACCGCCTTGCAGTTTTTCTGCCACCAACTTGGCTGGTGCAGCGGTGGCAGCAGGAGTGTGATCTGCATGGGGTGGTGAGGAGTGAAGCTGGGACTAAAACAGCCACTGGAAGCCCTGAAGTTGCCCATCCCTCTGCTAGGGCCTAGAGGGCCATGGAAAAAGAGACAGCGCAAAAGAACCCAAAACAGAGAGAGTAAAAATTCTTCTATGACCTCTGCAGGCAACTTATTCGAAGCAGGAGATTAGTAAAGGAGCCTCCCTCCTACGCACACGTGGTCCAGCCCCTCCTATGATGCCACCCATAAATCCATCCAGTTCCATCGTAAAACTTATCCCCATGATGTTTATGTCTGACAACCTGGCATAGCACCATCACCACCTGGACGGTGGGGAAATCACAAGGAGAACTTCCCGAAAGCACCGGGAAGAGGTGTATAATGTGAAGAGACATGACCGCAGCATGAGAATGACGTTACTAAACTGATGAAATCAAGGGCAAAATAACTGCAGCAGAGGTAAATAAGCAAATGTGTCTCCCGCTTGAATTTGTCCTTCAATGACTTGTAAAGTTGTCATGGCTCTTCCAAGGTAGAGGGAAGGTTCTCATTTCTTGCATGGAGCCTGAGCTAAGAAAATGGATAGATGGATGGCAGCTCAACTGTTGCTGAAGTGACTTCCTCTCCTCTACGCACTGCCTCCTCTCTTTTACACATTTATAGTGCACTTGTCATTCTGTACTCATGGTTGTTTATGGGTTCTTTAGACGACATCATGACCCTCCAGTTTTGCTTCTGAGTCTAACCTGCACTTTCAGCGAGTTTTTTTTTAGAGCAGGGGAAATGCAGCATTTAATTGTGAAAGTGAAAGAAAGCACACTTTCCTCTTATGTAGTTGTGCTATTCCATTATACTATAGTGCCACCTAGAAGTTATATAGTGGAGAAGCAGTACTCAGATCTCAATTCTAAGATTAAACCAAAAGTAGATGCATCTGATTAACAGCCTTGTGGAGAAAAATTGTCTACAATGTTTTGCTTTTTTCTCTACGTATTGTCTTTGCAGAAGCTGGTACAAAACCAGAGATTATTAATCTACAACAGCCTCCCCTAACCTGGCTCGCTCAAGATGTGTTGTACCATAAGTACTATCATCCACAGCCCTGTGGATGTTGGGATTTGTAGTACAACACATCTGAAGAGTGCCAGGTTGGGAGAGTTTAGCTTACAAGATGTACATTGTAATGTGCAACTATTTTTATCTTTTAACTGCTGAAGCAGTAGGATATCTAAGAATTTAGGTAGGCAGTTGATATGTGCAGGTGTGTATGGATGATTAGGGGTGATGCCAAGCTGTGATGCCAGCACTGTATCGCTGTAGAAAGATTATTCGGCCCAGGACACTACTTGAGCCAGCTAAGGAGACGTTTTAACATTTCACTGGGCTTGCGAAATGACTACTCCCCTGCTCCCTGAGATCTTCAAAGTGGGTTGTATCCAGTGTTAGCCCTACATAGGCTAGATTATTTATTTATTTACAATATTTATATACCGCTCCCCATTGAAAATTTCAGAGTGGTGTACAAGATAAAATGAAAATAAAAATCAGAATAAAACAGTTAAAACAGATTTTAAAAGAAGCAAATACAGTGACTCACGGCTGGACATTAAGGAAAGGCTTTCTGGAATAATGATTTTTTCAGGAGGTGCCGAAAGGAGTACAAAGTTGGCACCTGCCTGACCTCCAGAGGCAGGGAATTCCACAGGAGGGGAGCCACCACACTGAAGGCTCTTCCCCTGGTGGACTCCAGTCAGGATGGATCTATGTGGGACCACCAGGAGCAGACCCTCAGATCTACACTACTGCTTTATAGCAGTATTAAAGTGCACAGATAACTGTTGGGGCACCTTACACATTCTATATACTGCTTTCATAGGGTTATTTCCTTCATTTTATTCCACATTATCCAAAATACTGCAACAAATGTCATTGTGTGTCCTACGAGTTTTAAATGTCCAAGAAGGATATAGCGTTACCATGATGGGATCGTAACTATTTGACATAAGGTGAAGATCTGGCCTTAGAGTAAACCCATTGAAATTAATGGATACTAAATTAATCTAACATTAGATACAACCCATTGAGTTCAAGGCTATGTCCATCTGATATTTTTATTGCTCTCCATATGCAATGTACTTCACATATATCTCCTAGCTTTTTGTTGAGTGCCACCCATCCACCACCAGCACAACCTATAGTTTCTATTTCAGAAAAACTGTATTTCTTCAGTACTTCAAATAGCACATAAATGGTTGCTAGGAAAGTGCATTAATTTCCACAACTAGTGTTTCCATCATTACTAAGAGCACTGGATGTTGTAGGGCTGCACAATGTTCACAATACCAAACGGTTTGTGCCTTTGACACGACTAGTGATTAGTGATGCTATTATTCCCAACCCCACACTGACTCCATTTTGTGTCCCTTTCAAAACTTTTATGATCTTGTCTATTAATTCTCCTCAATAAATAAATGCTTAGCACTTTGGATGCTTAGCACCTGGATGCTTAGCACTTTGCCAACGTAGCATTCAGGCATGGGAGTGCAGATCTAGTGCTTTCAATGCAAATGGTGGTGATAGTTAGCAAAGCCACCTCCTCCCTCCTCTAAAGCCGCACTCACCGTTTCGTTGATATTTTTCCTTTCTGAAAAACAACCACCCAGGCTCTTGGAACCTTCTGCACTCCAGACACATTTTGCCAGGATTTCAAAAAAGACTCTTGTCAATTTCAGTTCCTTGCTTTAGATAGAGAGAAGCCACAAAGCTCCACAATGGCATTCTCTCTTATCTCTACATCTTTTCCACATGAGGAGGAGATAATGCGCTGAGAGGAAATTGCAGGAATATTGTGAGAAGGAAAGTGGGGAGGGGGAGCTGCAGTCTGAGTTCACTTTGCGGGATTGTCTCTAGATAAATCCTTACAGCTATTCCAGAAGCAGTAAGGCTTTAGAAGACCTCTGAGCAGCAAACAATCCCAAAATAAGTGTGAAGTGGACTTCGTGTACACATTTTTTTTTTACCTGTTTTAAAGCTTCTGGCTTATAGCCCTTCAGTGTGGGGCTGCCTTCATGGCGCCGAGTTGGCGCCTCTCCGCCACTAAATCCCACTATATCGCTGCTGTGGGGTGGCAGCGAATAATCCCCACTGAAAAAGGCAGTGCAGGCTTTCAAGCGGCCATTAGGTTCACCGGGCCCGGCCTCTCCCCCTGCCGTGGCTTCCAGCGACCAGCCCTGGATTAACCTTTAATCAATATAAGCACGTGCTTAGGGCACCAAGGGAAGGGGGGCACCACAGAGTACCGGTACCATAGCTGTAGCCATCTAATTTTAAGGAATTCCAGATTCATAGAAAAGGCCTAGCAGCATATTCTAAGAGCGGCAATTTTTATTATTTGTGCTTTATTTTATTACACCCAATCAACCAAGCATTGATTTTTTGTTTATCTTTTCAACCTGGCTTGGGGGATGGGCTTGAAGAAAACTGAGTTTTTAAATGTCTTTTTTCACCTTCAGCACTTATTGAGTCTTAATGTCTTGCCGGCTAAGCAATGGAAGGGCCAAGGGGGCACCATTATTGGGCTGTGTTTACGGCATCAGTTGGCCTTAATCCGGCCCTGCCAGTGACGGTGCAGCGCCAGAGGAAGGACAGATGGCGGAAGAGCTGCGCTGACCTCGCTCGGCAGGCAAAGTCACGGTAAGTCAGCTGTTTGCCTCGGGGTGGCTCCGAATTGGTGGCTGCTTCATATAAACGACGCAGTGCGGATTCAGAGCCACCCTAGGGAAAAGACAACATGTAGACAACCCCTGTGACAGTGATGTGGATATTTTCTTAAACATGCTTTTCCCCCAGCCATTTTTTTTATAAGTTAGCTGGGAGCCTCTCTAAATCTCAGAGTGCAGAATATCAGGCTCAGCCCTCCAGCTTTCCTCAAATGGCCATGCCCCCTTCTCCTGGCCACAATTACTTTTTGCGAACCACCGATTGTTGGGTAGTTTCCCCGCTTTTGTGCAGTTTTTCATGCTAAAAGGATGGAATACCTCTCCTAAGTCTTAGATATTGGCAAGAAGCACTTTAAGATAAAATATGCTGTTGTTTGGGGTATTTTGGCCCACCTCTCTTGCCTTTGACCAGCCCCACCACTAGGATGAGGCCCTTGAGAACTACTTCAAAATGAAATTTGGCCCTAGGACAGAAAAAGGTTTGACATCGCTGTTTATATTGTTATGTACTTGTGGCGGTAAAAGCTCTTGACAAGAATTGGGCAGGCTGATGTGTGTGGAGGCGGGGGAGGGGGATTGGAATGAAGGCTCAGCTGCTCAGGGGACCAAAAAATGTGCAGTTCAGCTTTTGTGAGGGGATAGGATAATTGGCAGTTTGGGTGGGATCTCACATGAGGGCAAACTGAGGACAGGGAAGAGGTGCTGGGATGTAGGGAAGTTAAAAGGACAGAAAGCTCAGAGTCCAGGAGGTTGAAGGAAGGCTGCAGAGCAGGCAATGGATGAAGAAAAAAATAATAATCTGAAGGAAGGGGTGGTATAGAATAAGTCTTGAGGGAAAAGGCAGAAAGAGGGACTAATCGGGTGGCCGGGTGGAGGATTCTCTCTGAGAAAAAATGTCATCGAGCTTAAGGAGAGGTGTGGAGAGGAGTAATAGGGAGGCAGATGGAGAGAGAGGAGTGTTAGAGGAAGTAGCCAGTTGCATTAAAAGCAGAAACCTGAGAAAGTTGGTGGGGACGAGAAGCTGAAGAAAAGATGAGTCGGGAAGATAGTAGAACGAGGTAAAAGTATGAGCAGGGCTTAGAAGGTATTATCAGTAGGAAGCGAGAGAGCAGGCAAGGGAAGGAGTCAAGAACGAATAGGGTTTCTAGGCCTCTGGTTTCACTGAGTAACTAAGAACGAGTGCCCAAGATTGCTTTTCCCTCCTCACCCCTCCCAATCCCCCATTTCCTTTTGTGATGTGCCTTATAGATTGTAAACCTGAGGGCAAGGACTGTTTTATTACTGATTTTTGAGAGCTTTTTCCTCAACTGAACAGCGGGGTAACAATAGTTTAATTAAAATAATAAGCCCTGACAAAGGAATCTCGCCAATTGTAGTTTGTACTGTCAGTTCAGTATTCTGAAATTACAACCCTAAATGGGCGATGAGGATCAAAACGTGGGCAGGGCAAGGTATAGACTTCACATATTGATTAGAACTAACCAGACTTTTTGTTTTATGCATGAATTGAATATAAAATTGGGCTACTATCACAGTTAGCCCTTCCCAAACAATAAATATGTGGCAAAGAGTTCTGTGTAGACTCAAAGCTTACACAAGAAAAGTTGGTCCAGCATAAAGTATAACATCTTAACTCCTTTGCATCTTGTTTTCAAGGGATACCATAGCAACTACTGTTGGTATACAAACCAAAACTAATCATAAAGCAGACTCATCTCAACATCATTATCTTGAAATCCTAATCTTTGGGGGGTATTTTTTTTAAAAAAAAATCCAGTTGTATAGGTGGGCTTTTGCTGTGCTTTCACGTTCCTTCTTGGAAAAGAGCAGTAGCTACAAATGTGAAGATTGGATTCTTAAACTGAAAACCAACATCAAATGACTTATTACAAATGTGAAAATTGCATAGGCCGATTTAAGCATATTTACTTGAAGGGCCTATTTATTTCAATGGAACTTACTTCCCAGTATGTATGTTTATGATGACAGCCTCATCGTTTGTGAAGAACTAAAAATATAAGGTCTCAGGACCTGAAATGCCATCTTGGGCCTTGTTCCCATGAAGTAATGACTCCAGGATTAATTACATAGGGGAGAAAGAAACCATCCTACTGTTGTGAAAGTTTGTGTGTGTGTGGCCTGATTCATACAGAACAACAACCCATGGGTTGCTTAACCATGGGTTGTCAGGGCTGTGCAGGACCAAATGTGTAAGCGGCTTCCCATCCACTTGCCCCCTTCTACTTTGCATCCTCTTACATCAACGTGGGAACACCCTATTGCTGGGTTGTTTGATGCAACATGCAAACCTGGCACTCTGGGTTGTTGAGGGCCAAACACCCAGAGTTTGAACCTCTGGTTTGTCGTTGGGTTAAAAATCTTGGTTGTTTGTTCCTCAACAACCCAGAGTTCCAGGTTCAAACATTACATCAAACAACCCAGGAACAAAGTATTCCTGGGTGTTGATGAAAGTGGATGCAAAGCAAAAGCAGAAAGCGCATGGGAGGCAGCGTGCCCTCTTTCTCTGGTGCAGACCTAACAGTTCAGAGTTTAAAGAACCCATGAATTGTCATTACAGGTGAACCACGTCTGTCTGTCTGTCTGTCTGTCTGTCTGTCTGTCTGTCTGTCTGTCTGTCTGTCTGTCTGTCTCTCTCTCTCTCTCTCTCTCTATATATATATATATATATATCCTGCATTAGCCAAGATGCCAAATACTAATGTTGTCATGGAGACCGATTAGGAGTGATTTACACACGTTAATTGGTAGAAGTAAACCCTGTACAGTTAGTTCTGAATAGTGTTGGCTGAATATCAGTTTACATGCAGCAAGCTGAAGGTCCCTGCATGTGGCCCTTTGGGAATGTGATTTGCCTGGGGCCCAGGGAACCAAAGGGACATTGCAGAGACCCACACATTAGCTTTCACCCATCCTGCTCGAGAAGCCTATGTGAATGTGCCTGCTCTCTTCCTGCAGCAGAGCAGCCTCCTTCCACAACGTAAGTACTTTTCTTCAGCTATGCTGAATGCACATCCTAAAGATATGTGATCATTAAATTTGGCTGAGCTGATGGACAACGTGTTATTTTCTGGGATGGGAGATAAGGTTGAGCAGGAACAGGGAGGAGAAAATGTCCAATTCCAAGATGCTTTCCCACATTACCAAGTTGGCTCTGCATTGGCCCAGAACAAGGGGACTCCTGGCTTGACTCTATGAAGTGCAACTGCAGCAAATATTATCTTTCCAGCAGTATGCATTCTATCATTATAGTGGCCTGTATTTCCACTCCCTGTAACTGACATAACTGATTTTGTAGCATTTGTTGGGTTCAAGATCCTGCTGAGAACTGGACCTTATGAACACAAGGAGCTGCCTTATACCGAGTCAGACTATTCATCCATCTAGCCCAGTATTGTTTGTTCTGGCAGGCAGAAGCTCTCTGGGGACTCTGGCATCTTTCCTATTACCTTCTACCTAACCATTTATCCAAAGATCCCAGTAGGACCAGCCCAGACTATTTTGATGCCTGAGGCAAAAAACAAGATCCCCCCCCCCCATTCCATGAACAAAAATCAACTGGACGAAGAATTGTCAAAAATCTTTCTTTGACAATAGGACAGCATCTTCCACCAAACCTGAAAGCTGCAGGGACGCAGGGCACCTCATGTGGTCCACAGCCCTCTCCTCCAACACAGTATGGCCACCTCCCAGCATCTACCGCCTGAAGCTACTGCTTCACTCTGCCTAATGGTAGGGCGATTGTCATGGATGCCAGTGATTGTCCTTAGGATCTTCTGTATGCAAAGCAAGTGCTCTGACACTGAACTATGACCCTTCCCTTCTCTTGCAGCTCAACATGAGCATACCAAACTTCTAGATTCTGAAAACGCCCCTACATTGTCAGTGAGATGTTGCGCAACCAGAGGACATAAGAATCGATGATGTCTCAGCTTGAATGTACTCAGTTTAGTTGGTAAAAAAATTAATATACATTCTGAAGGTAATATTTAAATCGTTATTTTGTGGGGCACATGCCACCAGGCTTCCCCATGCCACGGGCTTGTTTATTTAGGATTCTTCAGTGCCAGAATATGAATTTAAACTGAAGTTTGAATTCTTTCTCTGCTCAGTGTCAGAAAAGTGTACCTTCTTTCATCTGTCAAGTGTCAGCAGGTATGTAAAGCCAGGGAGAGATCCTCAATAGCTACTAGTCCTGTTGGCTGTATGTTAGCTACAGTATCAGAGGCAGTATATGCCTCTCAATGCCAGTTGCTGGGGAACACAAGCTGGAGGGTGCTTGGAGCGTCTGGTCAACCACTGAACAGAATGCTGGACTAGATAGGCCTTTGGGCTGATTCATCAGGGCTCTTCTTATTCTGGTACTTGTTACCTGGATGAGATTTCTCCTGAATAATTCCATGGAAGTGCTAGCCCTCCATATAGAATACACCTGCTTCCCAAGTCCCAAAAAGGATACTAAAATACGCCGAGGCCTTATCTTGAGTTATATTGTGGTTTGTCATATACCTATCTCCCATCTATACCATTAACCACACTTATTCTTCTGCCAAGACTAGTGTCAGCACACAGAGGAAGTCCCACACACAGTTGTCTCTGTTACACAGCACAAACACACATACACACACCGCCCCCTTACTCCCATTCAGTCCTCATTCCTGTATGCTTTAACTCTGCAGAGACGGTATTTGGCTTCTTACGACGGGCAAGGGAAATTTGCGATTTTCCCACACCTGGAAAAGTGGTTTCTGCTCCTCTTGCTTGTGATGACAGATAAGTCTGCCAAGACGAGATCTGGAGATTCTGCCTGCCAACGGTAAGAGCTTCAGGGCAGCAAGACAATATGCAGCAGGAGAGTTTCCCTCCCTCAGGTCCGAATGTTCCTTCCATTTGCAGAGCTTTCTCTCCCACTGCCTGGGGCAAAATTCAATCCTGCTTACTATTGCAAGAGGGAGAGATAAGGGCTTTATCTTGGTGAGGGGAAAACCCTGGGATGGATCCACAGTGTCGTTACAACATTTATATGACGCAGCAGCCATTGTGGAGCCATCCCAGGGCTTTCCCCTGAAGCTCCAAATTTTAAAAGTTGGGACTTAACCAGACTTTTTTCATTTGGAGTGAGGCAACAACGGCATCTGCTGTCTGTCACCTTGCTCCGGAGAGGCGTTGGAGGTGTGCCACGCCAGGGCTGATCCCTGATTGGTCGCATTGGCTGGACAGTGACGGGGCGGGCCAGCAAGCCGAATGGCCACAGGACTGCCTCCCTGCATCCTCCGGAGAGAGCCAAAGATCAGAGGCATCCTCCAGGGAGAGCAAGGTAAAGGGGCAGGGGCAACCGGGGAGGAACGCACCGGGACGCAGCGGCGCCCACCTGTTGGCATGGCAAAGCAGCTCCTCCCTCCCCTCCTCGTTATAACCCCTGCGCTTTCTTCTTCGCATGGGGACAACGCGAAGGAGCGCAAATGCGTTGAGGGCTCATGGCGCTAATGCACTACTGTCAAGACATGGCCTAGCAGGCAAATGGATGAGCCAAGCAGTGAATTCAGGTCCAGCCAATAATAACATTGGAGCAGTTGCTATATTCCTAATTTGTGGAGGATTTTGAAAGAGCCTTGTCCCAAGGAGAAGGAGAAGAATACTCTCTAGGCTGAAAAACATAAAATAAAATCTGAGAGAATGAGACTGCAGTAGGGATCTCCATGCATTTGGCCTCATGCGAAAAAGAACAGCTTTTGCTCAATCAGACCAAGCGTCTTTTGAATCCAGCACACACACAGGGCATGTCTACACCAGGGGAGAAGAGGGGGATGATCTCACAATTGCGAGATCCTCCCCCTCTGTCCACATGGGCTACGCGACGTCCCGGACGTCGTGCTTGTCACGGTGGCCTTTTTTTTTTTTTTTTTTTACAGACTGAAGAGCTGGACGAAAATTAAAAGGAAAAAAAAAGCCCTGACCCTGTTCCCCTCCCCACTCCCGATGGGCACGGAGCACCTGAAGAGCTCCATACCCCAGGCCCAGTTCCCGGCTCCTCGCGTTTACTTGTGAGGAGCCGGGACAAAACCAGGATGGCCACCCACACCTTCTGCGGTCTTGGGACGATCCCGAGACCGTGGGAAAAATTGGGCTAAAAGCTTTCCTGGTTATCCGGGAAATGGAGGTATCTTCCCTCCCTGCTCCCAGGATGCACAGAGATGATCCCAGGGCGATCCCCAGGATAAGGCATGGTGTAGACATGCCCACAGTGAGCTTAAAATGCAAACCTGCACATACTGAGTGCATTTCTTTCCTTTTTTAAAGACAGGGTTGGCAAACATTCTAACATATCAGGAATGTAGAAGCAGTTGTACAGCATGGATTGGCAGTTGTGGTGGAAGAGACACGTTAGTTGTGTGCTTCACAACTGAAGTCACACACAAGGCCTCACTCCCATAAGACCATTTCATCCCGGGTCTAAAATTACTTAGCTGTTCCACGGAAGTCAGATATACCCTTTGCCTCCATCTAGTAAAAAGGTATTCTATACAAATCTGTGGTGTGCTCAGCCTCATAGTTAATGCAGCCCTTGCAGAACCCACAGAATAACTAGTTCAGCGTCCCATATCACTCCATAGAATGGAGCCTTAGGGCTGCATAAAACACCTCTGATCCAAGCTCTCTTACTCTTGGAGTTCTGATCGAGCAAGCACAGTCTTTTCTTAATGCTTCTGGAACTGGGCTGACCCTGCATCCGGCAGGGAAGAAGGGGAGGGGTGGAGGGAAGCAACATCTGTTGTTGTCATATGGGACTGCTCCCTCCTTTCCCTTCCCAGGAACCCCAGCCTGTTCCAATTTGTGGAATGCCTTTGGGTTCGGCGCGCCTCACCCCACCCTAACCCTGGGTTCACCACTCCATTCCTCCTCCCACTCCTCCTCCCCTTTGGCTCTCTGATGCCTTGTGTGTTTCAAAAGCATCTTCACCAAAAGTTAATTGCTGAACTTTCCCAGAAGGAAGCTTGAGTGATTGCAATAGAGAACATGGCAGGCTCTCTTCTCATTACTAATCAGGCCCAACAGGGCGGGCTGGGGGTGAGCAGGGAGTCAGAGAGAGAAAGAGAGGGAGGCTAAAAAGCCGCTAGGATTGAAGGCAAAGCAGAGCAGCTGGGAGGCTGGGCGGGTGGCGTGTTGTGGCAATTTTGTAGTGCTTAAGGCGCAAGGCCTCAGATGCCACATGCAGTATTTCTATGAGGTAGCAACAAGATGTGCCACACTTTAACATGGTAAACACTCAGCCCTGGATCAGCCCAACGTGAGAGCTTCCGTGGTCAATTCTGTGACACAGAGAAACACAGAAGAGGGGAGCCGTGCAGGAAGTGAGCCACGGCCTGAAATTGCTCCTGTGTCCTCTTGTACCTCTTTTTATCTTGTACCTTTTTTTTTATTCACTCAGTATTTTAACACTTAATTTTAACTTAAATTTAAATTTTACTGTTTTAATTCTGTATTTTAATCTTATAATCAACTTTGCTATGTGGTTTTATCCTGGTTGCGCTTTTTATACTGTATTTCGTAATTGTGTTTTTAACCTGTTGGATGTTTTTTGTGGTTTTAATTTTTGTGAACCGCCCAGAGAGCTTCGGTTATTGGGCGGTATAAAAATGTAATAAATAAATAAATAATAAATAAATACCAAATGCAGGTTCCTGCATCCCACTTAGCCCTGTTTATTGATTTTTCAGGGTGTAATTTGAACTAAGATTCAACAAGGTCAACCCTAGAACCTCTTCTGAAAGCTAGAGCTCAACGCTGGAAGAGAATAAGTAATAGTAGAGTACACCTGACGATATACAGAGTGCATTTTCTGTGGTCCTCACTGTATAACCGTGGCCACACCCTCTTCCCATCCAGAATGAACTCAGCAGAGAGTATGTGCTGCTGATGGGCTTTGATCTCTGCCATGACTCTGTAAAAATAGAGCACTGGAGGTCATATGGTGCAAAATTACCCTATTAAAGGGTGAAATGTGTGAAACTACCTGAATGCAGCTCTGGCACCAGTTTCAAATCTGTTGGCTGCGTTGCCAGACCAGGGAACTTCTACATCAGATCCCATCCCCATAACTGCTGGAGTAGCTACTATGTTGGACCCTGAATGGCCTCTGGAGCTGTATCAGCTATGGGGCATCTGAACACACCATCCTAGATTTTAAGAGTTTGGAGCCTGGTTCCTTATCATGCTGCCTGGTGTGACTCCAGAGGGAGCAGACATGGCTTTATCCCAGGAGAGGGGAAATTTCCCATCTGGCCCATGGAGGCTTTGGCTCCCTTCGTGGGCCCTGCCCAAGCCCCACCCCAGGAATCTAAAGGGGGAGGGAATTCCCCAGTTATCTCCAAACTAAAATCACTGACTAAAGATAATGAGGGAATTCCCAACCCCGCCCCCATCTTAATCATTGATTGGAGAGCAAACAAAAGGGAAACCACCACCCCCTATCATCTTTATCGTCGATTGGAGGGTGAACAAAAAGGGAAATCCCCCTGTAATCTAGCTCATTGATTGAAGGACGAACAAAAAAGGAAATCCACCCCCCCAAACCTCAATCATTGATCAGAAATAAGAGGGGGATTTTCCTTTTCTTCTCCCTCCCAATTGGCTTTGCCTGTGTTGCACCTTCCTCCATCAGGGAGGACATAGCACAGGGAAAGCTGCAAAGTGGCCCCAGCTGAGGCTGTACCTAGAGTCCTCCAGTGCTGCACCTTCCCCGATCAGGGAGAACACAGTGCAAGTAAAGCAGCCCAACAGCAGGAAACAATGATGTTAGTGGGCACGGCTATGCCCTGTGATGTCAAGGGGTGTGGCTATGCCCTCTTACATCATCTGGCCCACAGAGGGCTGGGTAGAGAGTCATTTGGGAGCCCCACCCAAAGTCAGTTTCCCACTCTTACTTTACTAATAGGTTTTCTCTGTGACCATTCTTCAGCCTAAAGCCCATTCTATCCATCTAAAGATTCAGAAATTTTTGGTCTCTTTGAGGGCCTATGGTTCATAAAGCATTATGATTACTGAAATATTATTGCAAGAGGTTAAAGTCACTTGCAGCATACTGGAAGGTACAGACTAATTTGTTTGTGGCAATGAAGTCTCTGAAACATATTGGCTGAACTGATGTAATGACACAGAATGTTCACAAACATTCTAACTAATCAGGTCACAAAGCTCTTAGAAAGCTTGGAGCCCAGTATCTGTGAAAGAAGGGAAAGTTGTCAGTTTGCCTGCGATGAAGACTTGAGATGGTTCCTGGGAACAAGAGTAGCTTTATGGGATAGGTTTAACACTGGAAAAGTTTATGGAAAGTAGGGAGGCAATGGAAGCAAAGCGGCTGAAGGAAGACAGAGAGCAAGTAATGAATTGAAAAAACTGGGACTTGAGGGAAAGGTAACTAAAGAACAAGGTTTGAGGAAACAGCTAGAGGAAATCAGGAACGGAGGCAAGAAAAAGCTACTGAGAAGACATTTTCTCCATCTCCCATAATCCTAGAACACAGGGTCACCTAATGAAATTGATTAACACAAGACATTATTAACTTATGGACTGCACTTCCACAAGATGCAGTGATGGCCACCAGCTGTAAAAGGGAATTAGACAAATTCATTGGGGTAGGGGGATCCATTCACTGCTATCAGCCATGATGGCTAAATGGAAAATCTATCTTTGGAGGCTGGTACCAATTAAACCAGTTGGTTGCTCGGGTGGGGGAGAACTGTGATGGTGGTGGGGGGCTATTGCCTTCAAGCCTTGACTCTCCATTTCCCTGATATAAGTGGGTGGCCATGACAGCTAACAGGATGCCGGATGAGATGGGCCTTTGCTCTGTTTCAGCTGGGCTCTTACGTTCTTGCCAGAACTGAAAAATTAACTTGCCAGTGGGCTTTTAGAAAAATCAGTTATGCCCAGTGTTTTTAAAATACCTTGGTGTTACTCCTCCTAAAAAAAAAAATGCTAGAAAGAAAGCCCTATTCCACTTAACACCATAGCAATAAAGATTTCTGAATATCTTGGCTGTAGGAGAAAATAAGTACATAGCCCTTGAAATGGCCACGAGAAAATGATTCTTCTTTGGCAGCAAATACAGCCACCCTTCCCCAACTTGGTGCCCTCCAGTTGTGTTATACTACACCGCATCTGCAGCCAGCACCAGGCTGGGAACTGCTGAAATAGGCAGATTCTAGCACAAAGACTGAAAAGCAGGGCCCAGTATTCATGTTTCTTTTTGGAATACATTAGTACAGAGATAAGCCATCTGGTGCCATTTGAACGTTTTGACTACAACTCCCATTAGCCCCAGCCAGCATGGCCAATAGAGTTTATGGGAGTTGCAGTCCAAAATATCTGGAGGGCACCAGGTTACCTAGGCTGAGCAAGTGGAGAACTTCCTTCCTTGTTTACTCTGCAACAGCTTCTTACCACAGAATTCATAGGGCTATCCTAATTTGAGCTCCATCAGATGAGCATTTTATTGCATGCTCGTTGCTGGGCACTCACAGATTTTTGCGGCTCTGTCTCACAACAACGTCTGCCTCCCATGCACCTCCCGCCCCTTCAGACCTTCCTCGCACCACCAAAAAATATCTACAAAGTCCGATATTTTTTTTCCACGTGAAATAAATGAGCCCTTTCCATTCTGTGTATTGCTATCCTCCCGCTATGTTGCTTTGTTGGAGGCGGTCCTACTGACGAAGATGAGGGCGGGGCGGTTCTCCTCCAGCTTGCTGAGTCTGTCGGTCGAACGAACAGACTTGTGCTGAGCTGGTGGAACAGACTTTTGCTGCTCCAACCCCACCCTCGTTGCCCGCAGAAACGGTGCCCAGCCGATTAAACGCTGAATCAGCAAAACCCTAGACAACAAAACCAGAGTGAAGGTGGGGGAGCCAACCATGTCCATCACCTGACAGGAACCAATGAACTGAAGGAAGAAAGAGAAGGAGGGGCACACGGCGGGGTTGGGCGCAACAGCAGGAGAGTAAACCATAGCGGCAATCGTGTAAGGGACCAGTGCTTGCTGCGCTAATGAAACGGAGGTCAAAATTGCGGGTGCATACTAAGAAAGAAAAGTAGGTGTGATGGAGCCCTGTGTGTGTGTGTGTGTTGATTTTTTTCTTCCCACCCTCGGCCTTTTCCCATCAGAAATGAAACTCATCAGAACCCCCCACATACACCTCCAGCTGGGAGACTTAAACCCTTGTGAAAGCCTCCCTCCACTGCTGCTGACCTCAGCAAAGCTTCTCAAGGAGAGTCTCACCCCACTGAGGGGAAAAAAAACCTCTAAAATTTGAGTTTGGGGGAGGGAGGGCTCCCTTGCTATTGGACATCCACCTGCCAACAAGATGAATGCCTGGAGTGAAAAATATCAGCCGTGGGAATGAAATCAATTGTTGGCTGGAAGGGCCGGTCTGGACATGAATCCCAAACTCCAGCAATTGGGTTCCACCAGGCCAAACACAAATCAAGTTGTTTTCCCCAGGAACAGTGTTGCAAATTAAAATTCCAAATCCAACTCTATTTCCTAAGCTGTCATGCCCTTTTATATCGCCTTTTTAAATACACACGTGGGCACATGCACAAAAACCCTATTAAGCCATTTAAGACAAAAGGACAGTTGTCGGGAGGAAGATTTGTAATCAGTTCACATTTATTAAGTGCTAGACCTCCTGCTGGGGCTTCCCCCCCCCCTTCCTTCTCCCCCACCTCCTTCCTCCCTTGCATTTTCATAAAATAGACTGAGACCCAGGGACTCTCCTAGGCCACCTTTTCTAATTAAAATAATTACAACCTCCCAGCATCACTTTGGGGCATATTTATTCACTTTAGCTCTCAAAAGCTAAAAGAATCTGGAATTTCAAGCAGGACTGGAAGAGTTGCTTCTCTTCGAAGCTCGGCTGAATTTTTGCTCTGCCACCATCCCCATTATTGAAAAAGAAATTATCCTTTTTCTCCCCCCCCCCCATATTTTAAAACACACCACCCCACAAAGGCACATTTCTCTAGTTTGACTTGCTAGCGATCATGAAAAATTAACAGGGCAACGCAGTGATGATTTTGGTGGAGGTAGCAAGGCCTTGGTCAGCCGCTGGGACCCTAGCGCTCCAGCAGGGTTCATAATTCTGCTGATATCTGCCCTGGGCCCCTGGACTGAGGGGGGCTTGGAGGCACCCTTTAAATTTTCCTCCCCCAACGCTCCCACTGTAGCAACTCTCCAGTTGCCATTTTAATTCCCCCGCAATGCTCCAGAGAGATGCTACATCGTGGGAGGGAAATTAAAATTGCAACTCCAAGCTACCTGCTGCTGATCATAGCACTCCTGTGCCTACTGCTGCTGCCAGGTAAGCATTTTGCCCAGGGGTCCCCTCAAACCAGGAGCTGTCCCTGGGTGGAAGAGTCTGGGCTTCAATGGTGCAGCTAGGTAATTTTAGACCCTGGACTTAATGCTCTTATGCCCTCCAACCCCTTTAGATAGCCATGTATATTCCTAAAGTCATGAAGCAATGAACTAACACTTCTCTTTTCCACCCCCACAACCGCCAAGTTTGACAACTGCTTCTATATCCCTGATGTTAGAACAACAAAACTGTTTTCCCATCATAATTTTTTTTAAAACATATTCTTAGCATGTGTAGTTTTGCATTATAAACTTACTTAAATCATAGCACCGTAATGACTACAGAAATCAAATGGAGTCTGCTTCTACTGCCCTGACACCCTCATCACCTGCCGCTCTTTGAGTAGACATTTGGTGGGTGGGTGGGTGGGGGGATAGGTTGTGGGGTCCTGGGCTTTGGCCCCAAGGCCTAGCCCTAGCTGCGCTACTGCAATGTTTAATTTGAATCAATGCCCCAGCTCAGCCCTGGAACTTGTGAAAGAAAAGAGTGCCTTTGAGCACATGTGGAGCGCCTTTCCCTCCTACAGACTAACTCACACATGCATGTACAGTGCTCTCAATCTCATGGTTTGATTAGGCAATACTCGGTGACTTGCAGCTGAACACGCAAAGTTGCCCCCTTGGAAAAGTAATTCCATCTGAGGCAACATCGGACATTAGGAGACTTCCGTTTGTGGTGTTCAATCTTCACAAATCATTGTCAGTCAGTGATGCTGTCACCGTCTGTGGAAGAGGCACACATGAACTCACATTTGGTAACTACAAGCATCCACACACACAAGCACATAAGGCTGGAAAGACAGGCTTCCTGGCCCCAAGGGATGATTTCTAGTCACCCTTTGCCATCTTCCATTTCAAACACTGGGTGACGGCATTAAAAATAGGCCCTCCTTAGTTCTTAGGACAGATGTCTATGTACATGTGTGTTGTATAGCACAGGCTCATTATTCCAAATTCCCCATGGCACCTCCAAGCCACTTTGAAAAGCAGAAGTACAGATAAAACAAAGTAAAAAAAAAAAAGTCTAAGGCCTTATCATATACAGTAGGCCGCAGCCTATGCTTCCAAGATTTTACAAGAGGCTACTACTGATACTAGTGCCTGCTCCCCCACTAACAATCCCTTTCTGCTTTCGTGGAAGCAGAAACAGCAGAAACCTGAACTGTCCAAACAAGTTGAGTCTGAGGATTGAGTCTGAGGGGGAATGCCTTTCTGCTCTCCTGTTTATTCCCCCGCCAGTAGGAGAGCCTGCTATTGGCAGGAGGAAATGAAGGCTAGAGTAAGATTATCTTTTTCCTTCAAGAGAGAGTTGTAGGTCACTTGAAAGAGAGATATTTGCTCATGGTATGTATGCTCAATCCACGTACTCATTTAGTTTTTTGTGTAGGGGTTTGCACCGTTTCAAAATCCTGCTTGTCCAGAGATTATAGCAGCACACCTGAGTGGGTAGGGTGGGATTGGGGTGACTAATTGTGATTGAGAGCTCGTGTAACTTTAACAGTTGGGTAGAAGAGGGAATTGGTAGGTGTAGCTTGGCATGTAAAGTGCTCTGGGAATGAGAAACTACCCCCTTCCCTATTTTACACAGCCGTTAAGTTACAGGAGTGCTGTCCTCTATGTAGTTATGTTTTAAGCCTTGGATCCTATGTATAATACTCAGCCCTGAGCATAGGACCCAGATTTTTATTATGATTACTGCCTACTACTATTTTACTATATGTTGTCTATCTTTCATTCCCTCTCTCTGAGCTCCATCCGACAAGCATTTTATAGCACACTTGTTACTGGGCACTCACAGCTTTCTCGGAGGTCCCTCACCTGACATCGTCTGCCTCTCACGCGCCTTCTGTCCCTTCTAGCCTCTGGAAGAAATGGACCCTTGGTCTGATCCAGCAGGGCTTTTCTTGGCCTTATAGGTCCCTTCCAACTCTACTAGTCTATGATTCTATGTTCCTAACAGCCTGCTTGCATTGCTATGGCAGTGGGATATAGCGCTCCATCATGCCTACACGTTTGCCCTGGTTTGTCCTCAAATTATCCGCCTTCGCCTGAGCATACACCTTTGCACTTTTACGTTTCATTCATCTTTACTCTTGCGCACCAGCGTATCACTGTTGTTCCATTGAGATGCACTCTCAGATCTCCTTTGTACCTCCACCTTCAGTTCATTGGTTGGTGGTAGTTCGACACCTCGCCCTCCCTAGTTATCGACATGGGGCACTCCTGGTTTTGCACTACTTTTTCCTAGGAAGTAGTTTCTCTTGTTAATGAACTCACTTCGGGAAAACTCTCTCTCCTATGTACTTTCATGGTTATTCCCTGTTGCCTAGGCTACGCCCGTTCCCCTCACCCTGCCTGGAGGCTTTGGAGTGTGAACTGGAGAAGGTTGCAGGGTTGTGTAAATCCCACTGATTTCAACTGCATTTGCATCCAATTCATACTAAAATCCAATGCATGCTTACCTTTGAGTAAACCCCATTGAACAGAGACAGACTTACTAAAATGGTGTTTACCCAAAGGTAAACATGCATGGGATTTTAGTATGAATTGGATATAAATGCAGTTGAAATCAATGGGATTTACTCTTGAGTAAGGGAACCAGCAGATTGCTATTTCATAAACTTGGAAATGCACAGCTTAGCATGATCAAAAGATCAATCCTTCACACTTGCAGACTACCAGGAAAAGTGTTTAAGAGGAGAATTTTAAAAATCCTTAAAAGATCAAGGGATGGACCTATCTCATTCAAATTTGGCATGCTGAAAACTCTACTTAAGAGCTATCACTGTGCCAATTTTGATCACTTTATCTTTAAAAATGAGGGAGCTGTGGAGAAGGAGGGTGCATTTTCCACATTTCTTTTAAGGTGAAAATGTACCCCTGGTCATGCCTACTCAGGAGTAAGAACATAGAGTTAAATGGTACCTCTCTCCCTCCCCATTCACAGTTGAGTGGAGAATCGTACCGCCCTCCTCTTTTGTTAGCGAGACTGCCCTTAAACACACACGCCCCCAACAAAGAACGGGATGGTCGATAGAACACAACCACAGAAATACACAGGAGAGAGAAGAGCATTTATTTTGCAGGGAGGGAAAATAATCCAGACTTTCTGCACTCCAAAAAGAAATGAAACATGGAGGATAAGAGCTGAAATGAATGCAGGACGTGGCTGCAAAAATGCATACCAGGCATGGGGAGTGTGTGATAAATCGCTCGTGTGATGGAGCCCATAGTGTGGGCTGTGAGGATATACGCAAGATCAGAGATACAGAAAATCAAACTTGTATTGTTGGAAACAATTCTCAAACTCAGCAGAGGTCTCTAAGACTTCCACACTCATTCTGAACTCCAACACAACTATGGTATATAGTGAACATATCTTTAAGGGGCCTGTAATGGACCACTCCAAATTATCCTTTGAAACTTGCCTGGTGTGCTTTAGTCCCACTGGATGTGATTAGTTTGTGCCATATCTCTGTGTGTGGAAATTGAAATGAGTAAATGGCTGTATGATCTGCTCTGCATTGCTGTGAGATAGTTAAGTTTTCCTGGATTGCTCATAATAAAAAGGAACCTATATATCATTCTACCTGTCTCTGCTGAGTACTGACCTGAGAGCAGAATGTATCAGGGCATGGAAGCTTGAGTAAGTACTCCATTCCTGGAACCCAGAGGCAAAGAGGAAATATTATAATAACTGCCCTGGAGTCTGCATTTTCCTTCCTTTTCCCAGAGTTCCACTTGATGTGTTTTTTAAGGGCTAATATCATATATTTACAATCAACAAAGGCAAAGCTTAAGGCAGACTAAATTAACAGAAGATTAAAGCAGGCTAATTACACTTCACACCTGCACACCAAAGTAGCTATGTGGACATTGCAGCTAAAAAGGTAAATCAGAGCCCCTGTCTAGAAAATGGTTCTTGAGTAATAATAATAATAATAATAATTTATTACCCGCCTCTCCCTCTGGATCGAGGCAGGGTACAACACAAATAAAAACACCATAAAATACATAACCCATATTTTGGGTGTCCACAAAATCATGCTGGTTTTTCAATGTTACATACAAGAGCAGGGGTGGGCAACTTCAGGGCCCCTGTGGGCCAATTCTACCCGCCTGGAACCCGCCAGGGGCTGCAACCTGGCCACAGCTGCACCACTGAAATTCAGTGGCTTCACAACCATAAAGCGCCCTATTTTGCTGCCACGCTACCAATTTTCAGCAGCAAACCTCAGCTTGATCTATTGAAAATAAGAGGAAATTGTTACCCTTTTGCTGCCACATCATCCAATGTTAGCAGCAAATTTGGAGGGAGGTTGGCAAAAATGTTGCGGGGGGACACATACGGTGTCATATGAAGGGATGTCGGAGAATTCCGCAATGGAATCAACTGAATTTGTGGTTTTATGAATCCAACCCATGGATTTCGCAGCAGACTGGCTTTTCCCCAGTTGGGTAGGGAAAACTTTCTAACTTTCTGGAATTTTGCGCAAATTTAGAAATAGAAAAATACACAAAATTTTAAAATAAACAACCAAAAATGTGCATTTCCCCCATAGGCTAAACCCTGAAAAATCACATTTTGGAGGGATTTGCGCATTTTTGTAAACACGAATTTGCACAAGTGCAAATTTGCACAAATTCAGAAACTCCCCCTCCTCTGATTATGTCAATGAGCAGACAACAGAACAAAAGGTTCCTGAAGATCTGTGAAACATGGACAGAATGGATTTTACACAATCCATACATTCCTAGTCATATGTTGCCCATTTGTGTTCTAAAGGGAAGGCAATGTGGGTGACTTTCTTCTTCTGTGCTTCAAACACATCTCTAGGTTACTGGCACACCAGATGTCAATGCACACTATTCATTAGAATTCCTACATGCCTGTTGTCACTTGATATTGAATGTTGTACCCCAGCATATCAAAGATCTCTTGGCCAACAAATAGCAGAGGACAAATACTCCTACTCCATGTCAACAACTGCCTCCCAATGAGAAAAGATCAAACACAATGGCCCTGTTCACACAACACGCTAAACCATGTTGCTTAACCACGAAGTGGTTAATGGAATGCATTAACCTCAATGCATTCCATTAACCATTTTGTGGTTAAGCAGCATGGTTTAGCGTGTTGTCTGAATGGGGCCACTGCTTTATTAGTGATCCCTATATCGAAGAAATAAATCACATTTAAATAATTTGCCAGAACAAAACATTTTAGTATCTGGAACTGATGCCCTAGAAATTCTTGTATTTCTCCCAATTTTGATACAAAAGAAGCCCAGAAGTAGTACTGCAGGATTCATTTAAACCCAGCTGTAGAGTTTGTTTGTTCGTTCTGTTTTGTATGTCTACAACTCTCCCTGTAGAGTCTAGATAGACAGGTAATCCCATACACATATATAGATAATAATTTCAGCTCTATCAATTACCTTGTTTTTTAAAAAAGTGATAAAACATGCATCATGCCATCAATTTTAGTTTGTGTGTGTGTGTGTTTATATATACACGTTTTATAGAAACATTTCAGGTTTGGTAAAATTTAGTTACTGATTTTGCAAAACAATCCCACAATGAATAAAGAGAGGGTAAAAAAAGGAAGAAAGAGGCTCTTCTATTCCCAGTGTATTTCAAAATACAATCTTTTAAAATAAAAAAATCCTCTTCTCCAATAATTTATTCCTAAAACAAGGTAAGAAACTGCTAAAAAACACACAACATCTTCATAGCTACAAGTAATTTACAGTGCAATCTTCTGCATATTTACTTAGAAGTAAGTCACAGTGACTTCAATGGGATTTTACTCCCAGGCGTGTATAGGATTGCAGTCTCAGGGGTCTATTTCCATCAACTATTTGAAGAATAAGAGATCAGATTTTTTCTCCCCCTGCCAACCCCCTCTCCTGCACCCAAATATTGTATATCAAAACATGTTGGAAATAAAGGAATAATCCATGCAGCTGTTTTATGTTCCTTTGGATATTTTTTACAGCTACTTCTGATGTCCTGCTAGTATTGTGTGTGAGAGAAAAACAACATATTTTAAATAAGACAGTTGTCTTAGCAATCCTGTATAACCATAACATTGACCTGGGGTACTATAGAAGTATATTGTGTGAAAAACAACTCTTTGTACTGGGTAGACCTGGTTATGTTCTACTGTTTTTTGTAATGATAAAATAAAAATAAATACATTCATCTTAAAAAGGGGGGAACTATAAACCCATTATATTCATCGGGGTTTCTTAAAAACAAAACACCTTTAGTGCAGTTATTTTTTTCATTCATTAAAAGTTAGGTCTAGAGAGGAATGGACTCCAGGTTGGAGAAAAGTGAGAAAAGATTCAAGGCAGAGGCACACAGAATCATAATCAAATAGAGCAGCAATAACAAATGTAGCTAAAGGGTCACTCAGGCTGCAATTCTATGCATACTCATATGGGGGGGAGGTGAACTTACTTTTGAGTAAACAGCCATAGGGTTGTATTGTTTAGTCAACATGAATTTCTCTCTTATCAGGAGGCCTTAGCTGAGTAAAGTGGACTCACCACCACACTATAGTGGTCCTTATCTGGTGATAGGGGATAACATACCCTACAAATTCTCAACGGATATCCAAAAATGTAATTAATTGTCACTAAAAAGCCTGCCCAATTTTTTTAAAAAATGCCATTTTATTGCAACCAGGATTTGCATAGCCAGAGTATAGAGCTGTACATTTCTCAAACCAGTGGATGTTTACTTGAGATATCTCTGTTAGGTGTCCCTCATGTATCCCACATAGTCCTAAAGTTATTAAGGACTGGAGTACTATGCTCCCCAGCAACATTTTTCTTTACTTTACTTTGATGTTGTTGACCAGGAGGCTGTAAGCAACCTAGTGTTCACTGGATATTTGGAATTACAACTCCCATCAGTCCCAGCCAACATGGCTCATGATACGGGATTATGGGAGTTGTAGCCTAAAACATCTGGAGGGTACCAGGTTGCTTTCTTCTGCTGTAGAATGTAAAGAATTTCTAGGGCAAGTTTATATGAAAACATTCCTTTTGTGAGGAGGGGGACATAATCAAGGTAGTAGGTCACTCTGAGGATTTCTGGATTTCCATTAGCTCCAGAGATTTCTGGATGAAAACTGATAGATCTCTATCAGTCTGGCTTTAGGCCTGAGTTTGGAATGGAAACTTCATTGGGTTGCAATCCTAAACACGTTTATTAGGGAGTAAGCCCTATTGAACACAGGACTTGCTTCTGAGTAAAGATGCAGAGGATTAAACTGTCACCTTGACATATGTGGGAAAGTAATCGGGGGGCCAGACCCTGTTGGTTCTCCTGGACTTCTGGACCATCTTATCCTTCTGGGTTGCCTAACTAGGTTGAAGAATGGGAGGCACTCCATTGCAGTAATTCTGCTCCAACCTATCAGGTTGTTCTCAGAAGGTGGTGTTGAGCATACTGCTGCTCTACCCCTTGAGACGTGCCCTGTGGGGTTCTGCGAGGTTCCAGCTTTTCTACATGCTTTTTAACATCTACATTAAACCATTTGGAGAGGTTTCTCAGAGACTTGGGGTGAGATGTCTTCAGTATGACACTCAGCTCTATTTTTTCCTTGTCAACAGACACAAGTGAAGTGGTAGAAGTCCTGAAGTCTGGGGGTAGCGATGGACTGAATGAAGAAGAATCTGAAGCTCAAAGATATGGTAGGGGCCCCAATTTATCTGGAAGCTGGTGGTTTTCTGTTCTTTGCAGAGTTACAGTCTCCCTGAAGGATATAGTACATAGTTAAGGAGTGCTTCTGCAATTGCCCTCTTGCTCCTGGATTCCCAGGCAGCAGTCATGATGGTCAGTTACAGCTGTTTCTAGAGAAGGATAGCCTAGCCAATGTAATGCGTGCAGGATGGCCATCTGCCCTACTTTGGAAGACAGTTGTTTATTGGAAGGGCTTTCAACTAGAAAGCATCTTCTGTTTGAAGGGTGTCCAGTCCAGGTCCAGTGTAAAGATAAAGAACCATATGAAAGGAGAGCAGTGGCCTTGAAGTTGCCCATCAAACAGTCAGCACCTGGATAGTACATAGATTACCTGATCACAGTCTTCACAGCTGTTGTGAGACGTATTGCATTTCTATTTGAATTCTAGTAATTAAATTTGTACCTATACATAAAAATTAGCATATGCACATTTTATGTAAATCAGTGCCCTCTCTCTCGCCCTCCTTTTTGGTGATGTGTAAGCAGCTATTCTTGATATATATGTAGTCTAATCTTCAGGCTAGACTACAGTAGGGTGACCATATGGAAAGGAGGACGGGGCTCCTGTATCTTTAAAAGTTGCATAGAAAAGGGAATTTCAGCAGGTGTCATTTGTATGCATGCAGCACCTGGTGAAATTCCCTCTTGTTCTCAACAAAGTTGCAGGAGTCCTGCCCTCTTTTGTATCTGGTCACACTAGCTGTACTACCCATACTAAAACAGTGCCATTGGCTCTTGATGGCTACTAGTTATGATAGCTACACATTTACCTCCATTAACAGAAGCAGTACGAGCCTATATACCAGTTGCTGGGAACAGGAGGGTGCTATTGCACTCATGTCTTTCTTGTGGGCTTCCAAGAAGCATTTTGTTCACTACTGTGGGGACAGAATGCTGGATTACGTAGGTCTTTGGTCTAATCCAGTTCGGCTGTTTTTATGTCCTTATTTGTTTCTGGGCACAATGAAAAGTGCTGCTTTTAACCTTCTAAAGCCTTGACCCAGTCTTCCTTCAAAGGACATCTATGACAAACCCCTATTCTCTGATGTAGCTCAACATTGCCCCCAAGAGCATCTGGTAAGTTGGCACCATGCTGAAATGCCTGAATAGACTTATCTCACCTTCTTGTTCATCGATCCAAAAACATAAGCTCTTTTTTTAGATTAGGTTGTTTCAAACCAGCTGTGCCTTTTCAGATGTAAGTTTAAAGTTGTTAGGAGGGTGTGTCCACCACTAAGTAATTTTCTGTTTTGCTACTTAGACCACTGACATCAGAAGTGGAGGCTATTACATGACTGGACAAAACAACAATCAATCGGTGCTGGCTATTACTGAACTCAGATTCCCATAAAAGTAAGAGTTTCCTCACTCCTTGAGAGCCTTCTTTATACCATCCAATTTGAGGCCATATGCTCTGTAACCCATTTTTTTCCCCCAAGAAGGTAACGTCTGCCTAGATAAGTTAGATTAACTTCTTGACTTCATGGTTTTATTGGGAATTCTCTCTCTCTCTGTGTGTGTGTGTGTGTGTGTGTGTGTGTGTGTGTGTGTGCGCGCGCGTGCATACGCTGTTGTTGTCTTCCCTTGTTTTCTTCCCTTTCCTCCCAATAAATTCTTTTTATTCCAGCGTTTGGCTCTGTTGTTTTAAAGGGAATTCTCATTAAACTCTTCCATACTCAAAGGACCACATGGCTATAAACCTACCATTTGTGTTTTTAGGATTTTCACAAGGTTTTTGTTGAGTCCCATATTTCTGGGCTTTGGGCAAGAACATCCCATATGCCTGTCCCTAGGCCTGAGCTGAAGGGAAGGGACTTTGGCAATAAGGTTCAGGAACTCCCAAGCAGTTGGACAGGCAAGGCTGTGTCAGGAGGTTCAGCTTGACTGGTGGCAGTTGATCAGAAATTCTTTTTTGGGGAACACTTGTAAAGAAGGGGTCCATCAAGAGGAAAGGTTATCATCCCTCCCAGTCCGTAACAACAACTTGCTCAGTTTCCCCATGTGACTAAAGTTAGAAATGAATAAGAACAAGAATTAGGTTACCCCCCCCCCCCCTAGTTGTGCCCTTTCTGTGGATTTTCCTCCCTAAAGAACCCCTGCCAGGACAGGCAAGCTTCCTCCTTGCTTTCTCCAGAAACTAGGCATTCAGATGCTACATCATGTTGACCAATCTCCAATATCTCAGGAGAGCTGCTGCTAATCAGAGTAATCTGGGTTGGGGAAAACTCTTTTAGGCCAAGGGCCAAATTCAATTTCAGAAAAACTCTCAAGGGTGGGAGGGACCAAAGGCAAAAAGGGGTGTGCCCAAAATATCAAAATAACCACATTTTAGATTAAATCTCTTACTGCCAGTAACCAAACCATATGAGGTGAATTCCAAACTTCTAGAGTGGGAGGGGGCAGGGAACCTGCACAAAAACTGGAAAACCAATAAATAAATGGTGGTTTGGAGTGGGGCCAGGGGGTAGGGGAATCCCAGCAGGCCAGATTGGCCCCCAGGCCTGAGCTTCCCCACCCCTGGAGTAGACAATGGTTTGATTCTAGGTAAGGCAGCTTCATCAGTTCAGCCATTAACGGTGAAGGAGCCTAGTCCTTTCTTACATCTCTGCATACCTCACCTAGTTCCTTCTCCTCCTTGCAGTTCAGGGGAACATCCTCATCTGCCTACTTTTACATTCAGGTTGGAAGGAGCAGGGATGTGGTTGCTTCCAAGAATGTAGCTGGAAAACAGCTAGCCTCTGGAGAGAACTAAAGATGTGTGTGAGAATGTCCAGATTTTCGTCTTGAAAAGCCTCTTCAGAAACACTGCTTCTCTCTGCTGAGACTAGCATTTCCTCACCATGAACTGTTAGTGCAGGCCTGTCACATTATCTTGTACAACAATAACAACAACAAAACATCTCCCCCCTGCTTCCTAACCCAAACTGTTGTCCAGCCTTTAATTTAAGGGATTGTAAATCAAGTGCAAGGTTCATGCTGGTGACATGGTAACAGAGAGACACGTCTGGGAACAATACTTTGTTATCGGAGAAATCTGGGCGCCTCTACAGGTAGCAGACCCAGCAAGATGAGGCAAGTAACTGTGAAGGTCTGGCTGCTATTAAGGATGGTCAGGGAGGCACTCCACTTCTCTCCCTGACTTTTTTTTTTTTTTGGTCTGTTAAATGCAGGTTGTCTCTTGTTCAGGTGTTCAAGCAAACCTGACTATGGAAGGAGGGGGAGACAGAAGAAGCTAATCAGGCAAGGATCCCCACAACCCCCACCCACAATAAATTGTCTTCAAAACTTTGCATTTCACTAGCTGCCAGAAAGTAGATGATATACAGTCAGTACCTGTCATCTGGGGCGCTCCAGAGTACAATTGAATTAAGCCTACTCTTTTTAGAAAGGTAAAAACAGTGTAGAACAGGAAGTCTGTGGACACTAATTCTTGATGGGCACATAGAAATCTGGTGTCCCACATTAAAGGTTCCCAGTTGGAAGTCAATGGCCATTAAATTAAAAATATATATGATGACATGACCCCAATGGACAAAGAGCCAGAAATGGGAAGTCAGATTGCCTCCTTGTCTTATGGTTGGTAACGATTCTTCTCAGGCTGACCTCTCTCTGCTTGTCCATCTCTAACTAGTCAGTGGGACCAGGTGAACCAGATGACAGACTCAGGGGCACTTTTTCAGATTGAAAAGCGAGGTAGGGTGGCGGAGATGCACAGCAAAGTGCAAAGGTCTTCTCTGGGACATATTAATATTTAAGAGCAAATGTTTTGCTTATTTTTGTAACTCATAATATCTCTAGCAAGGTCATCCCCAGGACAATCACACTTTTTTTTGTTTTTAAGCATTTAACATGCACACTTTGCACATAGACCCACTTGTTTATAACAGCTTTCCCCAGCCCTCATCATTCCCAGACAGCATGGTCAAAGCAGGCTGAGGATAATAGGAATTGTAGTCTAACACATCTGGAGGCCACCAAGGTAGAGAAGGCTGGCTTATAACAATATTTACCCAGGGCATAGTGATATGGCCACAGATATAGGTGCTCCTGATAAACTATGAATAACATTAGGTCTGAAACATGAAGTAGCGCAACTGAGTAAATCCCTTTCTTTCTACAACTCAGTTGTGGAGAATTGCAGGGGACTTTCACCCAGGGCTGCGTATATGCCAGCCAGCCAGCCAAAGATAGCTAGAGAACTAGGCATAATGGGAATCTCCATTTTTATTTATTTTAAAGCACATTTTCCCTCTCTTAATCACTAAGGATAAGTTGTGTGTGGTGTGTCTAATGAACTTGTAGGAACCAAAGCATAGGAGCTAGTGCTTCCCAAAAGACAGGGGGTGAGGTTTGAGTGTTTGTACGATTTCCTGCCCAACCGCTAACCTCCATTTAGCCCTAGAATATATGTGCATCCCTCCTCCTTAAAGCAGCGCTCCCTCTTTTCCTGATCATCTCCAGGTAGAGCTATAAAGTGCCTTGGAGACCTAGTTCTCAAGGTCAAACTACATGTTACACAGAGTTCCGTATAATCCTTCTTCATTTCCCCCTTAAATGAAAAGCACTCAGTGGAAAGTACAATCTAAAACTGAGAAAGGGTGGTTGGGGAATGGGTACTTAACCCTATGCCTTCCAGGCATTTTTTCCTGTCAGAATTCCTTCTGCAGGGGAAAAGATCCCAAAGCATATTTCTTACTAGGATACAACTTCCAGAAGGATAGTCTGTTGGTCTGTTTTGCAGTACAAACAGCAAAGTAAAAACTATCAAGGAGTCTTGTAGCCCTTTAAAACATTAATAACCTTATTATTATATAACATGTATCTCTTTTTATTGCTTTGTGATGTATCTACACATACCCTGATTTTTAAAAGGATGGAATCTAGTGAGGGCGTTGGGTTAGGGTAGCCTGGGATTATTATTATTATTTTTAAAGGCACATACCTGGAGGTGTTTGCATGGTATTCATGAGTTCAGCTCTAAAAGCAGGAAGAGAGAAGAGTGTGGTTTCACAAAAAAGGATATGGTTTTGCAGGAAATCAGTATGTTCTGGCCAGAAGGAATGTATCTTGGCAGAAAGCAGGCATGCTGTCTTGCCCAGTTCTGCTCACCAGAAGCTGGGGAGAGATAAAGAGAATGTGAAAGAGATACCATAGTATCTCTTCCTATCAAGCTACATGTAGCTGCAGCTGTACTGCAGAAATCTGCATTTCTTTAGAGACAAGTGCCCTGAGAAGAACCCATTTGGTGGCACCTTGGGGGGAAAGCCAAATCCCTAGGACAGAGATTTGAACTGCTTCATTGATCACAGCACTCTTTCCAAGATGATATCACAGGCTGTCTGCAGACTCAGGAAAACAGCAGACTTCCATTAGAATTCCTGTGCCTCTGGCAACGAGACAGGAACATGTATTCCATCGGCATGCTTGATGCAACCAAATTAAGTGAAGGACACATTCCTACAGCAGAGGCCAACCTACCATTCTTTCCTGTCTTCCCCTCCCAATTCCTAGAAGATGCTGGGACAGTTGTGCTGGGATAGCAACCAGTCCTGCTACCTTGTGTTTGGGAACAGGGAGACTATATATTGAGACTGCACTCCATGAAGACTGTATATTGAAGCTAATGGCTTTCCCAAATAAGAACGAATAGGTTTTCCCAGGGTCTCTCATTTGCACAAGTCTAAGCTGCAGACCTCACAACATCTGTCCCAATCCCCTCCCCCTGTTGTTGTTTTTTTAACCATCTAGTCTGGTGAAGAGTTCTGGAGAACTCAAAAGCTTTGTTGGTTGGTTCTGGTTCTCAAAAAGGTATCGATCAACTGTGGATCTTGGATAATGAAACATGAGGAGGCTGAAAGACTAGGCAGCATCTTTGTGGAAAGAAGAGAGAGAGAGAGAGAGAGAGAGAGAGAGAGAGAGAGAGAGAGAGAACACCTTATATCTCTCTAATTTATATATGAACCAGAGTCCAGGGGAAATGTAATCTATATCATGATGCCCCTTACCATTTCTCAGGTGGGAATAGGGACACACCTGTAGCAACCCTATATTCACACCAAGGATCACAGCCTGAGCCGCACTATATACATCTGAAACCTCTCAAACGGCTGCGAAATTAAATTATTCTGCAACAACCTGTCCTGCACCAGTTTAAAAGATAGGAGTGTGTTTGTGGTTTTGGTTAAAGATGTACTAGAAAAACATAATTGTACTACAATACGTTATCAAGAGGTCAAACTATACTTGCATGAAAGCGAATGAAAAGGCCAGTTGTGAACTGCACAGCGTCTTAGTAGTACACATTACATCAGTGGCACCACTAGCAAAACATAGGGAGGGGGCATAAAAGGGGCAAACTGCATTTCTGTGGGGCATACTTTGCCCCACAGTAGATTTCCAAAAGAGAGCGGGGAACCCCCAGTGTATTTCACATTAGCATTCCCATCCTAAATGGTAAGTCCTATTTATTTTAATGGAGTTAGCTTTCAAGTAAGCATGCTTAGGACTGCAGTTTATTTTAATTTCCATTTTATGATTCAGCTAGAATTTCTATATGAAAAATATTTTTCCTTCAAGTTACTACAGGGGTCCAGCAATGAGGGTTTAGGAGTGAGCGGGCTACTTATCTGATGGGATGATTGCCCTCCTTCGGTGCCACCTACAATTTGCATACATGTGCACCAGAGACAGAATATATCAACCTCCCCGCATCCCCACCCTCACCCCACACTGCAATCTAGAACTGAAGAAGGACAACCCTAGCAACTCATGCCAACAAAAATTGTCTTACATTATACCAGATCGGACTGTTTGTCCACCTAGCCTGTATTGTCGGCTCTGCTAGGTAAAGGCTCTCTGGAGTCTCAAGCAAATTTATTTCTCATCATTTGCTATTTGATTCTATTAACTAGAAATGCCAGAGATCGAACCTGGGACCTTCTGTGTGCAAAATGGGTTGTACCACTGTGCTATATTCTCTGCCCAACAAGGCTTTCCCAAAGAACACAAATATCAACAAAGCAGGAACAGCAATTTACCAGGGACAGAGACAAGACAAAATGTCTTGATTAGTCTAGAAAGGCAGTATAGAAATATAATAATAACAACAACAACAACAACAACAACAATAATAATAATAATATAAAAATAAAGACTGTCCTTGGTAAATGGGTCACTTGGAGCATATGACATAATAACATACAGGGTCAGGCAAAATCAGTTTGGGTTCTTCAGAAAAAACACCCTGGTTGTTTCACAGCAGCAGATCCACTCAAAATACAGACTAGGGGTTAAAATTAGGAAGCACACTCTTTTTGGAATAGAAGATTGCACACAGGGCAGAAGAGCACAGTAAATGGGAGTACAAAGAAACTTTGTTTGACCTTGATGGAAGAAAGACATTCATTGCAAACTAGGAGGATGTTACAAAGTTATTCTAAGCTGGGTCAGAAGAGTCATCGAATAACAAGGGATTCAAAGGCCCATACCAAATCTAGGTGGGTTGTATCTGCTGTGATAGCCACTCAAGACACTTGTCCCAATATTTTGCCAATGTTCAGCTAGCCCATCTTGTTGATATGATTTCAGAGAACAGGACTGATTTCCCACATATGCCCTGCCCAGGAGGCCTGAGGATATAACACTGATTCTTGTTCACTCTTGCCCACAGGCTGCTTGTACATTTCCGAGCCCAATCCAAAGTTTTGACCTATAAAGCCTTTGGGACAATACTTGATGGGAATACCTTTCCCGGTTTGAACCTACCTATACACTGCAATCAACATCTGAGGGAGGCTTGGAGGGTGGCAAAAAGGAAGAGGGCCTGCTCAGTGGTAGTCCTCCGACTGTGGCATCATCTCCCCGCTGAGGTCCCTCTGGTGCCAATACTGCCATCTTTTTGGTGCCAGGCATATGATGGAGCTTTTAATGTCAGTTGTTTTATCAGGTCCTGGTGTTTCGTGATAATTGTTTTTAGCGGCTTTAAGTTGTTTTTAGATTTTGTATGTTAACGTTTTTGTATTATGTTATGAACCACCCCGAGAGATTTAGCTATTGGGTGGTATAGAAAAGAAATAATGAATGGACTGAAATATTAAGTGCTAACTATACTGCCTTATAGCTGAAGCATCCCCCTCCCTCTCAGCTGCTGTTGTTGTTGTTTATCTTCTACACTGCCTTAAAAGGGCAATTGTGTCCTAAAAGGCATTATATGAATCAGGTAATAATAATAAAAATCAGTGCCTTCTCAGTGACAAAATGCCACTGTATTCAGCAGGGCTCAGTATCCTGAACTGGCACTGATGTGGAATTGACTACCTACCACCATAGTAGGTAATACACCGCTGCTAACTGTACCTCTTTGGGTGGTATACTGCCACACTAAAGGGCATTCTTTCTCCCTACTGTTTCCTAATCTACTACTTTGCAGTTTACTGCTTTTTTTCTTATTTGCTCTGATTAGTTTAATCTAATTGTTGCAAAGTATATTTATTCACAGAGGTTCCCTGTATCGTGTTATTAGCAACTGGGATAAACAAAATAAAGTTTGCAAGAGCTCAACTGCTAGATTAAAAAAGAGTTCTTTGCAAGAGCTCAACTCCTCTGTAGGTGATTTAAGACACATAATTAACATGACCAAGAAAAACTTGGCAACCGACTGGATTATAGAACCAAACAAATAGGTATTTCATTTTTATATGCTTTTTATCATTCAAGTAAGACAATACTTAATATTGTTTTCAGTGTTGTTGATTTTAACATGCTGAACCCAAATAGCAAAATTCATAAGTGAGTTTTATTGTGGTGGACTGTGAAATATGCCTGCCAGCTAACTCTCATCAAGCTTGCTTTAGGCCTCATCAAGGCCGTCTTTTCTACTAGATGGCTAGGCGGCTGCACAGGAAGCACCTTTTTGAAAGAAGGGGAGCACTCACTCTCTTTGTGTTGAAGAAGATTGGCATGGATGGAAAGAAGGGAGACTTCAAGGCGTGATGCTTCAAGGAGATGGGACCAGGCAACAGACAAAGGATGCCAGGAACAGGGGCAATTTATACAGACGTGAGATGGGGAAATATTGCGATGTACCCTGAGTCCTTGGAATTGGTGGCTAAAAGGAAATGCAACTAAATGACCTATATCACAAGATTATTACATGGAAGGGCTTATAACCAGAGACATTGAACAGTTGATACCCCCAAGTGCGGTGTAGCATTTTGGGAGTGATGTCAGTAATAGCATTTTGGTGATGTCCTTCAAATGGTCTTCCTAAATGAGAGTACAGTCTGGTGGAGATTGGCTAAGGAAGAGGGAACCCCCGCCCCTTATATTAGGTCCTTCCGGTACTTCAAGAGTCTCAGCATGCCCTCTGGTGGATATCCAACAGACTTATCCTAGTTCGGAAACTTCAACTAGTTCAAAATATGGCAGCCAGGTTGGTCACCAGTACATCTAGGGGTGAGCATATTACCCCAACATTAAAATCACTCCACTAGCTGCCAATTAGTTTCCGGGCAAAGTACAAAGTGTTGGTCATTACCTTTAAAGCCCTAAATGGTTTGGGTCCAGGTTACCTGCGGGATCGCCTTCTCCCATATAGTCCGCCCCGCACACTCAGGTCCTCTGGGGTGAACTTACTTCAGTCAGCTAAAACTAGGCTGACATCAGTTTCCCAGAGGACCTTTTCTTCTTTCGCCCCCAGATTGTGGAATGGCCTGCCTGAGGAGATCCGTAAAATTAACTCTCTGTGTGATTTTAAGGCAGCTATAAAGACTAGCCTTTTCAGGCAGGCCTATCCAGATCAATGTTAAATCAAGAATTTTTAAGATGTATTGATTCCTGTTCTAATGTTGTTCCCCGCCTCGATCCAAAGGGAGAGGCGGGTAAGAAAATTATTATTATTATTATTATTATTATTATTATTATTATTATTATTATTATTATTATCCAGAATAGGGGCTCTGGAAGCCTCCAGTAGGAGAGCACGGTGCATGGGTATAAATGCTTTACATGAGTAACTAACAAATAGTTTTTGGAGCAGGGGTATACAAGTACAACCACTCTGCGAGCCCCCTCCTTTTTTCTTTCTTTCTTTTTTTTTTACAATTTTGCAATAATTCAGGGGGGCACATCAGAACAAATACGGGAAAACATGTTTGTTTCAGTTTAAATCAGTGTTTAAATTAGTGTCGGCTTTTAATGCATTTTGTTAACCCCTTTCACTCTGTGCACCCAATAGGAGACCCTTTCACTCTATATGCTCCTCTCTGTGAGCCCGCCCTCCTCAGGGTTGGGCGACTTGTAGCCCTCCAGATGCTTTGGCCTACAACTCCTAGCATCCTTCACTATTGGGTATGCTGGCTGGAGCTGATGGGATTGTAGGCAAAAAGATCTGGAGGTCCACAAGTTGCTCCCACCTGCATCTACTCCATAAGACACACACTCTGAACCACCACAAATCTGCATCCTTTTCTTTGTCTCCCCACATCCTTTTTCTGTTTCATTACACCATAGGTCTTGCAGCAACTCCACCACTTAAGCGTAGCACTACTTTTCTTTCTTTCAATCCCTCTTTAAAAAACAAATCTTTCTGCCTATTTCCCACCTCCCAACTGCTCCCTCAATTACCCACCATCTTGTTGAGTTTAGAACTCAAAGCTTTCAATCCACCCACCCAACGTGAACAAATAAAAAATGGGGAGGAAAGGCACATGCAACATGGCTGCCAGGCTGCAACAGGTGGGTAAAAACTGTTGCCAACTCCACCATTCACCTCTGAATCCAAGGAAAACAGGAGCAATAAAGATGATACAGTCATTCCTTCTTCCTCACCCAAACATTTGGTGGCTTGAGGTTCTGACCGACGGAGGAATGTCCATAAGCAAAG
Source organism: Elgaria multicarinata webbii (assembly GCF_023053635.1). NCBI lineage: Eukaryota > Metazoa > Chordata > Lepidosauria > Squamata > Anguidae > Elgaria > Elgaria multicarinata. The sequence goes on along the minus strand of NC_086173.1, from coordinate 45,407,686 downwards.
GGCTTAAGTAGAAGATTACCTTAGAGTTACTTTTAATGATGGGGTTTTCTGAAACTTCAGATTTCTTTTCTTTTTTTTTTTTTAGGGTAAGTTTAGAAGCTGCACAAGATGGAGAGGCATTTGTAAAACGGCTTCTTTATATTCAGAATAAGCATGTCTGATGGATCACTGGCCACCAAGTCATGCTATTGTATGCCTTGGGCTCATAATAACTCTTCTGGGGTATGTTCTTAAAGATTAATTTCCCCCCATTCCAGGGATGGCCAACATTCCTTGATTGGAAGTCTGTTTTGTTACACAACTTGGTCCCTCATAGGTCTGTTACGGAGTGGTCCGGGAGAGATGCAATATCAAAGTATGGAATTCATCTCACACAGCTTTTGAAAACCATTTTCTCTTCATTATGATTGGAATTTGGGGCATTTAAAAACATACCCACACTCCTTGAGTGGAATTTGGTAGGACCAGTGGTTTGGATTCATAGCTGACCATCTATCTATATATAAAACACTTAGGTATGTTTCTGTAAAGGCTTCAGCTGATACAGGTTGCTAAGCAACAGTAACAACTTGTAACGTCAGCTGATACAGGTTGCTAAGCTCCTCGCCCGATTCCTCCGGGCTTTCCAAGGTAATCCTACCTCCCTTTCTGCCTCTTCGCCACCCCCACCCCCCATGAAGGGGGCAGCGCCACAGTCTGGAGCATGAGTGAGGCACGGCCGGGGCCCTTGGTGGCCGGGTGGGAGGCCGCTCACCTGCTGTGAGACCAGGCCCCGGCCTAATCTCATGCGAGCTGGGCGGGCAGCCCAAGGCTGACAGGAACCCCGGGGAGAGGGTCTGGATCATGAGCGAGGCACGCCTGGAGCCCTTGGTGGCCAGGTGGGAGGCCGCTTGCCTGCTGTGAGCCCAGGCCCTGGCCTAATTTCATGCGAGCTGGGCTGGCGGCTCAAGGCTGACAGGAACCCCGGGGAGAGAGGGACACCTGCTCCCCTTCCCCCTGACCTCCCTGCCCCCCAGGTCTGCCAGTTGGCGCTGTATCGGCAGCCTCCAAGCAGCCCGCGCCCCCGCAATGATATTTAATTAATAAACTTTAAGATATGCTACAATGGCATATGTTACGCTGGGTACAGATAGTGTTAAGAAAATGGCTTATTTTTTATTTATTTTTAACAACTGTCTAGGCCAGAATTTGGGGATAAAAGGCCAGGAATTTGGCCTGCTTGTGGAGGTTCTTTTTGAGCAAAGCTAGTATGTTTAAAATAATAAAAGGATCATTTTCACTGGCACACATGCCTAAGCTGCTTACTAGGATACCAGGTTGCTAAGCTCCGTCCTAGTGTGCTATTTCATACACTTCTGCATGCAAGATGGCAGAGTGCATGGTTGTGGTACTTCCATAGCTACTCTCCACAGGCTGCTCTGTTGAGCCAAAGGAAGGGAGGCAGGAGGACAGGTGACAGCAGAACAACAAGACGCTATGGCAATATGTGTACTTGTTTGTACAGCTGCTTCCCTGCCTGGCTCCCACTTGTGTCCTGCCCCAGGCTCTAACCAGAATAGGGCAATCAGGTACTAGCATTTTTTAAATCAGAACCTGTAAGTCCTACCCATCAGGGTTGGAACAAAATTATTTTACGGTGGTCTGCCACTTGACCATCCCTGCTTTATACAATGTAGGGAGTCCATTGAGGCTGGGTCACTTTTTGTGGTGCTCGGTTGATCCAGGGCCAAACAGAAGGTTTGCTGCTGTTGGCTCCCCTCTACTGGTGGCAGTGGACAATGCAGGTTTTACTGTTCTTGCCCTCCACCCCACCCCGCTGCTGTAGTGCAGGTTGTAGGCCAACCCCACTTTGCCTGAACACTAGTGTTTTCCCATATAAGCAGGGCTAGCCACTAATGTGTGACAGCCATTTTGGTTTTTGGCATGAGTTTAACTAGTAGTATATAAGCTAATAAGCAGCTTAAATAGACACTTTCTAAATCCTGACTAAAAGGTATGTGTGGGCCTGCTTTGGAATCTGAACCTTTACTTTAGGCTGTAAGGCTGTGTTAACTGAATTTAAATCTCTAGGAATTATGTGAAACAGGAATTGCCATGGGCTTCAGAGTCAGAGCCCGTTCAGTCCAAAATGTACAGGTTAGATCCATGCCATGCCGCAGTCTTACAATGTGATTGAAAATTATTGATAATCCGATTTCAATGGTCATAACCAACAGTAACATTTCTTCTGTTCTTTGGCCTCAAGTCTATGCAGATAACCTCAAAATTTGCGTCAAACAAACATAGCTGCTTGAACCTGAGGTAGCCCCAAACCTCACTAATTAAATAGTGACACAAAATGGGACGCCTGAATGAATACCCTTTCTTCAGTTAGGGCCTTTGGTGGCACTAATTTTGTGGTTTTGAAATGTAATGCTTTGCTTTTCACAAATTTCAGGATTGGTCTTCAGAGGCAGAGGTTTGGCTCAACAGAGGTTGAAGAAATGAAGGAAGTCTGTGTGTGGAGGGGAGAGGTACAACCTTGTGTTACTAAATGTGTGCTGTGGAGATTATATGGGGAAAGTGTATGGAATAGTTTAAGAGCCCTTTGTCTAACAGACACATTGACCTTTCTTTTCAGACATGTATAACAAAAGTACCCCTCCCCTCCCCGGGGGCCCTTGAATCATCCTTTCTCATAGCTTGGGCTTTAGATAAAAGGTATTTGCATGGAACACAAAAGCTTCCAGTCAATTGCTTTATTTCACCTACAGGGCAAGAATCAATAGGAATGGACTTCCCTTAGTCAGGTAATGAATGCCTCCACCCTTTCTTGCCTAACTGAAAAGGGTGTTTCTTAAAAACAAGAAAAGAATCAGAGAGGGAACCAATAGGAAGTAAGGGGAAATTCTGAGAGCAAGTTACCTCTTTCAGTCCCAATCCCTTCAGTGCAGCAAAACCAAATGAGGTTGAGGTCAACTTTACCAAACAAAGTTAATATAGCCCTGTCCAGCCAAACGAAAAAATACTTTTCTTAAACCAGCTACATTTAAACTCTCCCATCTACCCTGAATTTATCTCAGTTGCTCACAAACTTACCCAAATTGAGTCAATTTAACTACTTGTAAACTAGCTGAATTTAAGCTACCTTGGCACAAATCAACAAATTAAATCGGTGTTATTTAAACCCAAACCAGGTCACATTTCAGTGTAACACTATCATTAACTTCTGGGAAAGATTCCTGAGCTTTGAGCTTGGCTTATTTCAATGCCCATTAGGCTGCATTATGATTAAACACTGAACACAGGGAAGCTTGGAGGATGGCAGCAAGAGAGAGGTCCTTTTCTGTGGTGGCACTCCCAATTGTGGAACAATCTCTCTGATGAAGCCCGCCTGGCGCCGACATTGTTATCTTTTCAGCGCCATGTCAAGACTTTTCTCTTCTCCCAGGCATTTAGCAATATGTAATTAGCCTGGGTTTGTTTTTGTATGTTTTTGTGGTTTTAAATTGTATGTTTTTGTGGTTTAAAATTTTTATGTATTGTCTTTAAGTGTTTTTATCCTATGTAAACAACCCAGAGAGCCTCGGCTATGGGGCAGTATAAAAATGTAAATAATAATAATAATAATAATAATAATAATAATAATAATAATAACAACAACAACAACAACAACAACAACCCAGATGAATTCAAATAACACAACACATAAACTAAGCTATCCCAATGAAACCTTACAACAGGGATGGAGAACTTTGCACAAGATTGTCTAATATTCTGAACATGGAGGTTCCATTTAGCTCAGGAGTGGGTAGAAGACAGCTCTCCAGATATTTTGCACTTCGACTTCCAGAAGCCCCTGCAGCATGGTCAAAGGTCAAGAATGCTAAGAGCTGAAGTCCAAAACGTTTAGAGTTTTACTTTCTGCCCACCCCTTATTTAACTAACATAGCTAATAGCCACATCGGGGCCACCCCACCCCCCTATGCAATCCCTAAGAGCTCTTGAGCAGAACAAAATCCAAATTATATATCCAAACATTTCTAACTTGGGGTAAAAGATATTTATAGTGCAATCCTATGCATGAACTCATCCCTTGAGTTCAATGGGACTTATTCCAGGTAAGTGTCTATAGGATAGCTTAGATGGTCAATTGGACATCTCTGAATTGTAACCATTCATGGGTAACTACCTAGCGCAAACTTTTGCAAAGGGCCCCTGAGCTATAAGCTTGGTCTATTTCAATGCCCTTAGGCTGCATTTAGATTAAATATTGAACTATCTGAAATCCTTCCAAGTTTGAGGGTGAGGCCCACAAATGATCTAATGCTTAATCATAAAAAAGCCAGTATATTTCTAGAAATATTAATAAGATTTTAGAGATCCTTCCTGTAAAACACAGGTGAGTAACCCATGTGGACAGTGGAGTGTCTTGTCCTCCCCGCCACCAGTGATTTTGCTACACCCCCCACCCAAGGAAAATCCTTCCTCTACTGTCCTTTAGCTTATCAGGGCCACTGCTGTGGGGGCATTTTTGCCACCCCTTTGCCTGCCTCCAATATCTGCTGCTTCGACTTCCAATTTTGCCTTCTGAATGTAGATAGTTGGGTGTCTTCTAGCAGACGCTCTGGTACTTTACTCATGGGGCTCTGTGGTCAAGTATCTTAGTTGCTGCTGGTGCGCTCCACAAGAGTGAAATTGCCTGGTTGTGAGTCAACCGAGGAGGAGGGGATGTTTGAAGAAAACGAAAATGAAGTCAACATTGCTTTTGAGTGCTGGTCTGTTTCATGGGGGTGAGAGAACAGCCGAGGAAATATAGCGTCCTTTATACTGAGGTTTGGTCCATGCTTTCTATGCCTGCCTCGCTGTCATCTCAATGGGTCTTACTTCTGAGTAAACGTGTGTTGAAAGTGTTGCTTAGAGGAAAAATAAGGGGTGGGGGACAAGTTGCTGCTGCTTGAAAATGTGAGCTCTCTTCATGCTAGATTTCCCTGCCCAGCTTTCAGGCAAGACTGCTGTATTTCAAGTGAGGAGGTGGGAACCATAAAGGGGGAAATTGTGTGGGGTTTTTTTTAATGATTTTTCCACGGGTCACAATGCCAGCCCTCTTTATCACAATACCAGCCCAAAAGAAAAGGAGAGTAGGGGGTGGGCATTCTGTTGTGCAGGATAACTGCCCCCACCCCTTTTGGGGAGGGTAACCCAAAAGGGTTGCAACCCTGCTGCAGAAGGTAGATGACTACAAAGAGGGTAGTACTTCAAGTGAATGACTGTGGGCACAGAGGGTCTCGACAAGAGAGAGGGCTCAGTTTCTGGGGCCACAGTCTAAGCTTCCTTAAGGAAGGACCACTGGCAGGTGGGGAAACACTGCACCACCCAAGGATTGGGAGAAATGTGTTTGTTAGGAGCATGAGGAACCTGATCAAGAAGAGACGAAATCCTGTGGGAGATGGAGAGAAAAGCCTGAAGGTAAGTAGAAAGGTAAGCACAAAAATAAGGGCCCTGGGTGCTGCAGGAGTTCTGAAGATGCCTAGAAAACTCCACGTTAAATTAGCGAAAAGACATTGGAGCAGAGTATCCAAGGCCTTTGATGTCTTTACACTAATGCAAAAGAGTGTGGGACATAAGATTCATTTAGGGTTCAGTCCTAGGCATGTTTAGATAGAAAAAAAAGTCCTACAACTTCCAGCATTCTCCAGCACTTTAAAATATTTCTAGGTCACTTTTCAGGCTAGGAGCCCCTAAGGCAGCTTACAACAATGAAATCCCTCCTAAGGAAGCTTACAACAATGGTAATGATACAGTAATAAAACAGCAAAACCTCATAAACAACAAACACCAGCAATAAAACATCTGTCCTAGGCTCTACCAACATCTACAGCACAATTGCAGCTATAAGGTCAGTATGAACTCCTAATAGGGGAAGGTAAATACAACGTGGTAAGTATAACTTAGACTTGGTGGGATGACTTCTGTGATTGGAATGTAGCAACTGAAGGATATTTATTTTATTTATTTATTTATTTATTTATTAAACTTATATACCGCTCCCATAGCCAGGGCTCTCTGGGCGGTTTACAGCAATTCTAAAATTGAGGTAAAAACAAGTATACAAAATTTAAAACTCTAAAACACAGAACATACACACATAAAGCATTAAAAACCGATTAAAAACTAAACATGTGGGTAATTATGATATAATTTGTTCAAACAGAACAGATGCAACAGAAAGGGAGTAGGAGCAGCATTATACGTCCAAAATGTGTACACCTGCACAGAAATTCAAGAGAGTGAACACGGTAGCTGTGCAGAGAGCATCTGGGCAAAAATAAATGGAGAAAGAAATAAGAACAACATTGTGGTCAGAGTCAACAGACCGCCAAACCAAGGAGAGGATGTAGATGGTTCTTTCCTGAAACAAATTACAGATGTTTCAGGGAAGCAAGAATTAGTAGTAGTGGGGGACCTCAACTACTCTTTTATCTGCTGAGAGACAGAACTCTGATAAGCATGGAATCTCAAAACAAATTCCTGACATGCCTTGCAGACAACTTCCTCTTTCAGAAGGTGGAGGAAGAAATGAGGGGATTGGCTGTCCTTAATGGGGTTTTAACCAACAGGGAAGAATTGGTCACTGAGCTTAAAGTAGAGGGAACTTTGATGGGAAGTGACCATAGAATACTGGAATTTATTATCTAATGGTAGGGATGTATGGATATTCTTAAAATCATTCCATCTGTGTTTCATGGATTGTCAGGCATTTTTTGTTCTGTTGCTTATGGACAGAACGTTGTTGGGTTTTTTTAGGGATGAATGAGAATTTTGTTCTACTCCCACAAGTGCACATTAGAATTGATGCATATTAGCACAAGTGCTGAAATCCCCAACCCCATTAAAAAATAGTCCGCAAGTCCTCAGAATCCGTGCAACTCAGAAAAGTGAGTCCGTTGTGGAATTTAAAATTGGATTCATAGAAATCCGAACTCATTTGACTCGTTGCAGATTTGTCCAATATCACTATCTTATGGAAAGCCAAAGGTGAGCATAGTTAAACCTGTACCTTGGATTTCAGGAAAGCCGATTTTAATAGAATCAGAGACAGATACACACATACATACATCACAACAACCCCTTCTAGCTCTCAATAAATTGCACTGGTGCTACAATCAACTTCACAGCTCCACTTGCATTTTCCTAACACACACACACACAAGGAAATCACAACATACTGTACTGTATACTATACTGTATACTATACTGTATAGTATACTATACTGTATACTATACTGTATAACATACTATACTGTAGAGTTGTCATACACTATTCTAACCCCATCTCCTTCTGGACACAAAATAGTAATAAAAACACACATTTTCTTAGCCATAGCCCTGCTTCCTGCAATATAGGTAATGATGAACTTTATCTATGTGCATTGTCAGAGTACTTGTTAAATGTTTATAAACCCAGGAAAAAGTTAGAAAAATTATCTTGTCTTTGCTGCTACCTTTGCTTTGGGGTAGACACAGTATTGCCATATCTCAGCTACATTAAATCCCTGGATTTCTACAAAAATAAATTAAAAAATCTTATGAGGCAGCAATGACTTCCCAATAGGGAAGGCCCTGCCCCCCCTCCCCGCTTTATCTTCCACAAGGTTTTAAGTTGAACCAGGAAGTTCCTTCTCTAGATGGTGTGTTAACCATGCCATGACTTCATTTATTGGCTAAAACCACTGAAAGGTGGGAGCAGCCTAGTTTCTCACAAAACGAATGGGCAGAATAAGTAGCTTTGCACTCAGTCTCATATCGTGGGTTCTGCAAGGGTTAGAGACTTGCTTTTTTAAAATGAATGCTGAGGAATCTGGAAGAATGTGATTCAACTGGGGGTGGGGGTGTTAACGGATGTCTGTGGACATGATAGCACTTTTCAAATGCCTGAAGTGCTGTCACATAGAAGAAGGAAATACTTGTTCTCTGCTGCCCCAGAGGGAGGGACTAGATCTATTGGACCTAAGTTACAGAAGGGTAGATTTTAGCTGAACATTAGGAAAGGTGTCTTCAGGGTAAAAGCAATTTGACTATGGAACCAATTACTCTAGAGAAGTGATGGACTCCTCATTGTGGGGGGTCTTCAAGCAGAGGATGGACAGTCATCTAGTGCTAGATTTCCTGTATGTGTTACACTGGATGGCCTACCAGGCTTCCTTTAATTTTATGATTCACGAAAACTATTCCTGAGTTATCCAGAATGTTACAGAATTGACTTGCCTATTACAACCAAAGGGTTAAGCCACTAACCCTTTTCCAGCAAGTGGTTAGAGAGCATGTTTAAACCATGGTTATGTAGCCATCATGGTTACGAATGGTTCACGCAACACGCTAAGCCATAATGTTTAACTCAAAATGCCTAACCATCATGGTTTAGCTTGCTGTCTGAACAGGACCATTATTAAATTCAACGATACATTAGTGGAAATTGAGCTACTGTTTTGATTCACAAATCTGAAATGCCCTAATAGTCATGCCAAAGATGTTTTGTGCTCCCCAAGTCAAGGTGCATCGCATTCAAGGCTTTAAATATATATATTGTTTTCAGGTTTTTAATTTTTATGAACTGCCCATAAGGCTGTGGCTATTGGGCAGTAAAGAAAAGTCATGAATGGATTATTTTGGCACCTGGGACGGACAAAACATCCCACATGTGCTGCTACCCTTCCCTGGTCGTAAAAACGGACTGATAATAAATAACTACATGTTTGCTGACCTTTCATGACATCCAAAATCTGCCTGTAGCGGCTCCCTCATTCTGCCTAATGACAGAGCAGCACATGAGCGGTTGGTCTTAATGCAAACTCCCGAGTTGTTGGCATTTCTAAGTTGCCCCAGCCACGAATAGCAGCTCTTACGCCTGCAACTGCACCATCCTGGCAAAAAAGGTGTTTTGCTTTCTTACAGAAGTGGTGAAACGAGTAAAGAAAAGCAGGCTGGGGGTTGGAGGAAGAGGCAAAGCTGCAACTGTAATATTCGGCCAGTTATTGCCAGCAATAAATATTTTTGATTTCTTCCAGAAATCAATTACTACGGCTAATAATTATGTTTCTTGGTCTCCCCCCAACACTTTGTTCTGAGTTCTGCATTTTTAAGCCCCTACCCCACCCCTGCCTGTACGGAATTGCAAGCTTTATTGCCAGAGGTCAGTGTATTTTGCCCTGCTTTTATCCCTTGTTTATTTAAAATTATTATGTTGCCTTTACAGCCCTGTCTCCACCATCCCCGTGGCAGCATGCTATAGTGGGCAAGCTCTCATCAGCCTTGATTGTGAGCAGACATTTCTGTGGACAAACCTGATGTTGCTTCAATAAAAGGCCTGCTTATTGGGTTCATAAAGAAAGACACTGTGAAACCTCTGAAGCCTTTCTTAAGGATCACGTTAACTCTCTGAACAACACCCTATCCAGGCACTGTAGGCAAATAGGGTAGGGTTGAACAACCCCCATGAGAGGCAGGATCTCTCCACCAACACCCTTCTTTGGCCCTCTTCAAACACACTAAACCATGGTTAGGGCCACTAACCCTTTTGCAGCAAGTGGTTAGTGAGCATGCTTAAACTGTTATGTAGCCACCATTGGTAAGAAAAATGCCATTCACATGACACACTAACCCATCATGGTTAGCTCAAGATGCTTAACCATCATGGCTTAGCATGTTGTCTGAACAGGGCCGATGTGAAGTTTAAGGATAAGGGATCAACTCTAGAGGCCTTAAGACTATCACAAAATCAAAAAGAGGAGATGGTTGGTGGAGTTAGGATAGAGGCAGCAAGAAGCACCTGACACAGACAATACATGATGGGCGCATGGACTCATTATATACCATGAAAGGCAAGAGGTACAGTGACTGAAGACAAGGCCAATGAAATCTATGTGCAGTTACTTGCTTTGCTCCTGACTCTTGGCATAAACTTAGGCCAAGTCACTTGACAAAGACAGTCCTCATCTAGGAAGCAATAGGCACCAGGTGTCTGTATATGCCATGATATTTTCCACTGCACAACATAATCATGGGTGTGCTGGATGCCAATATGCAAAATGGTAAACCTCTTGATGATCATGAGCTAAAAAAATTAAATGTGCCTGTAAAATGGAAGCTGAAATCCTGCATCACTTTATAATAATGCAAACTCTGGAGGAAAATGGCAAAGGTGTCTTGCATCCAGCCATACAAATGTGACAATTAAACAAGGCCATATGAGTTTGGCCATGCCATACTTCTGTGGAGCCACACTATCAGTTGGGACAACTAGAGTTGCCTGGATGGACAGTTACAGGAAGAGAAGCCTAGCAGAGGCCACAGAGTGGTTAAAAGATTGCTTGGACTCTGGAAAGTCATTTTAGGGCTAGTTCACAAATGCATGTATATCACCTCATATCTCACCACTCAGTGACTTTTAGATGACTGGGTAACTTAGAGGGGCGGTGTCAGGTTATATGATCAGTGATGGCTGCTTCACATTTGTGGGTGATCACTTGATTTTGCAGTTATTGAGTGATGAATAAGCATGTGTGAATTCATCTTGAGAGGAAGGCAGCTTTGGGAACATTGTGTGTATGTCACTGGTGGATCACAAATGTTCTGCTTTAGAGCAGAGCCTGATGGAAACCACTTCTCGTTTATTGATCTTTAACATGCAGATTTCTCAATAAGAAATTTCTGCAAAACTCCATGAGAACATAAGAAAAGCCCCACTGGATTAAGCTTGTCTAGCCCAGCATCTTGATTCCCAGAGGGGTCATCTGGATGCCTACGGGAAGCTCACAGGCAGGACAACAGCTCCCTCCTACAGTTGTTCCCCAGCAACTGTTATTTAGAGGCGCACTGCCTCTGATCCTGTAGGTAGCATATAGCCATCATGACTAGTAGCCATCGATGGCCTTATACTCCGCTAATTTGTCTAAGCCCTTAAAAAAACATCTAAATTGATGGCCATCACTACATCTTGTGGCTGCAAATTCCATAGTTTAACTGTGTGCTGTTTGAAGAATTACTTCTTTTTGTCTGTCCTGAATTTCCCATCCTTCAGCATCATTGGATGACTCCAGTTTCTAATATTGAGAGAGAAAGAGAGAGAGAGAGAGAGAGAGAGAACTACCTACCAGTTTCTCCACACCATGCATAATTTTATACACCGCTAATGTCCCTTCTTATCTTTTTCTAAATGAAATAGTCCCAAATGTAACCTTTCCTGGTAGCGTTGCTCCAGCCCCTGGTCCTTTTGATTACCCTTCTGCACCTGTTTTGGCTCTACAATATTCTTTATGGCACTCAGCAGAACTGTACACTGTATTCTAAGTGTGGTTGTAGCACAGATTTTTATAAAGCCATTACAATAGTGACTGTTTTAATTTTGATCGCTTTCCTAATGGTCCCCAACATGAAATTCACCTTTGTCACAGCTGCCGCACACTTAGTTAACATTTTCATTGAGTTATCCACCACAAACCAAACTTCTATTTCCTGGTCAGACCACATCAGTCTGATGTTAGGACATTTGGCCCCATTGTGCATCACTTTACACTTACTTACATTGTCATTTAATTGTCCGTTCACCCAGTTTAGAGAGATCCTTTTGGAGCACTTACAATCTCTTTTCGTTTTTACCACCTTGGATAATTGGGTGTCATCTTTTCCCACTTGATGATTCTCCCTTAGAAATGCCTCCCAAGTTCCATCTTCACATTACCTCGGCCAATGTGGGTTTGGGAACGCATTTGCTAAGTAATGCACAGCCCTCAGCTGCACATGCAAACTGCCACCGTAAAAATTCACCTACGTTAAGATATGACAAATCTGTATCTTTTTCAGAGTGTCATAGAAATGTAGGAACAAATAATATCATGTATTGTACTTTCAGTATATTTTATCATCATGTTGTTCAATCTAGTATTAAAACAATAAACTGATACATAAGATATATGCAGTAATATTGGGTACCAACCTGGTACACATAACAGAAAAAAATGGTAATACAATATCAACAGAGGAGGGTGGGCTGCTGAGCATTTGCCTCTCCCCCCCCCCCCCCGCCCATCAAGGAGGAAAATCAGCCTGGCTCCAGCCACTGGCCAGAAGACTAGCAGCAGCTAAGAGCCTGCTTGCAGGACTATGCAGAATGTTCACCAGTTTCATTTTTGAGAGTGAAAGTAATGCTTTTGGGGTGGCTGGAATTTTCCCTCCTAACCCATTAAGGATGAGAATGTCTACTTTTTCCAAGTCTCTTCACTGATGTTGTTTCCCTGATCTGCTACTATGGCACACATTTTTTTGCTAGGTTGCCTTTTCCCCTAGGATTAGTCACATGGGTGAGCACATCCAGTCAGAGACTACATAGTGAATGAAATGATGTTATGATGATAGGTAGCCAATCTCTGTTGGCTGTGTGCTGACATCACTGAGGGAAAATGAGGCAGCCTGCAGGAAGCCTTGCTCTCCCTCTTAAAGGGTTGAGCACTTTTATCCTCATTCAATGTCATGCCTTGAAAATTGTCAAATAGGGATATGGTGGTGTGTGTTTTTTGATGATGAAAATATCGGTGAGAGGTGCCCCATCATTCAGCTCAGCTCTACTGGCTTTCACATCCCTACCGGAAAGACAGTGGAGGCTGATAGTTCCTATGTCAGTGGGGCAGTGAATCTGCTCGGGGTTTCAGTCAGGACTCTAAAGGAGCTATCCAAAGGGATGAATCCTATCGCCAAAATAGGGTCCATACCTTGGTTAGCTCCTTTACAGTTCTGACCGCAATCCAGAGTGGCTTGACTGACCCCCCCACCCCCACCCCAACGACTTAGGAGCTGCCAACCTCCATTGCAGAAAGAGCTCTGCAGAGGTGATGAGAAGGCCAGTGGAACAAGGCCTGCTGGGAGATTGGGCCCTGCCCCTGCAAAAACACCTGCAAGAGAGAAGCCGTGTGTGCGTGTACGTGCGTGTGTGTAGAAAGGCTTGTCCCGAATCCAATCTATGGCAGGATCTACATTACTGCTTTAAAACAGTTTATAACAGTAGTGACAACTGTTGGGGCACATTCCATATATAGTTTTCAAACTGTTATATCCTACCTAGTGTAGATCTGGTTAGAGCTCATTATTGAGCCTATTTTGTGGCCGGGGGCGGGTGGGGGAGAAGGAGTTCTTTTCCACCTCCATTGCATCTTCAGTGTCACCCACCAGGTTTGAGGTGTTTTTTAAAAAATATTTTTTGTATTTAAAAAGGTTTTTTTTTACTATAAGTACTTATAAAAATGTCAGCTCACAAGTGACACATGAGAAGAGGTATATATATGAGAAGAGGTGCTATATAAATAAATAAATAAATAAATAAATAATAATAGTAATCTCTGTCACACTGGACAGAATGTCTCTTCTAAGAATATACCTGCTGTGACACATAAGTGTACTATTAAAAACAAAGGAAGTTTGCTTTTTTATTTGGGATCTTTCATCCCCCCGCTCCTGTCCCCGCTCATCATATACAGATTTATTCACATTTGATCACTTAATCAACTAAACTGATAAAATTAATCAACTATAATTTCTTTCATTGTGTGACAGCACAAAGAAATAAGTGAGTTCTGATTGGTGGATAGAAATTCAGGGGCAAGTGGGAATCTGTGTTCACAACATAAATGCTTATCTACAAAGACTGCTCTGAGCAGTTCCAACACCTATATCAAATGTATCATAACTGTTGGCCCCAGTTTTTTCCAGAACACTGAGAGGGTGATCCATCCCCCCCCCCACCTGTCTGCCCCTGTATCCTTACTACACCTTCGGATGTGCACTGCTCTGTGCACAGGAGTCTGCTGCTAGCAGCTCCTTCCCCTCCCCCACGCAAAGAGCTGCATTTGCAGAAAGGCTGCCTGCATTGCATGGCACATATCACCCAAGGATGGATAAGGTTTGTTCCTGCTTCAAAAGCACTTGAATACAGGACTGCTTCCCCTCACCTTCACTCCTCCAATAGCGCAAGATCTGAATCGAATTCTGAGTGCCTCTTCCTGTTCACCTCTCCCACTTTGCTTCAGGCAGGCTATCTCCGTTCATTTTACTTTCAAGCTTCTTGAATTTTAACTGCCCAAGTTTTATTCAGTGCTTAAATAAATAAATATACGGCTTCCTCCACTCATCTTTTTTTTTTTTTTTTTTACACTTTAAAAACTGCTCTGAGATGGAGGCTTTGGGATTAATACAAGGTCCAGCCAATCAGCTCTGGGGGAGTGGTCTTGTGATTGACACAAAAACCAGCCAGTCCATGCTGAGCACAACCAGCTACTGATGAAAAGAACACATTTCCCCCCTGAGCAGCTTGATCTAGTGGAGAGGATTGTATTACGTATTCCCAAAATTCAGTGACCAGGCTTCCACAGTGAGCTCGCTGCTAAAATTATGTATGCCTATATCAACTCTCAGTCATGGAGTGACTCCACAGCTGCTGCCTTTCTCTGTGAATCTGATGTCACTGGCAGCACCTAATTGGCTATTTTCAGAAAGCAGTTTATCTCCTTGAAAACTTAGGGGCATGTTCACATCTTTTTCCATCTCCTTGTTTTTGCTGTTTAGTCCAGGCTTTTAGTTCCAGCAGAGGTAAGGGATGGAAGGAGGTGTCAGCACTGTTATGGGGTGGGGACATGAATGTAATTGCAGAAAACTGTGCCATTGAACACAGTCTATAAGCTGAATGAATGAACTAATGCATTGAATGAATGGCTAAATTATTAGGTGAGCTTCCAGACAAGAGGGCTCCTAGCACTACCAGTCAAAGGGTATTATGCAGCTATTTCGTCTTTTTCTCCATAATGGATTTTTTTTTTCTGGTAAGAAAAAATACAGAAGCAGTGGTGGGAAAACATGGGGGGAAAGCCTTGTCTGGAAGCACCCTAAAGACTTTTCTACATAAGGCATTTATTGTGCACTCATCATTCCCTACTCTTTTTTTTTTTTTTTTTACAGGTTCTTTAGATGTCACACCTTCCAGTTTCCCTTCTGCATCTAACCAGCACTTCTGGCATGCTTTTTTTTTTTACAGCAAGGAAAGTGCGCTATTTAATTGTGAAAGCAAAAGAAAGCATGATTTCTTCTTGTATATTTGTATATTTGTGCTATTTGGCCATATATCAGTGGCACCTAGAGGTTATGTAGTGGAAAAGCAGGAAGGGAAATGCTCATGATCTGAATTCTGTGACAAAACTGGAAGTGGATACAGTGGATTAACAGCCTCGTGGAAAAAACCTCTAGGTCTGGGAAAGGATGTTGATGCACATAGGGAAGGAGATAGCCTAGAGCTGGGTAGGATGCTGAAAGAAGGAGCACCCTACTAGCCAAGAGTTCTGGAATGGGTTAGAATCAAGCAGCATGGAATGGGGGCTACTTTCCCAGTTTGCTCCATTAGTTTCTAAAGTATCCTTAATCTCTTCTCATATTTATCCCCCGAAGGGCTTGGTCGCACCTTCTCAGCCAGCAGAGGTGTTGAAGAAGTCATGGTGCTACCTAACATTTAAAAGCTTTCAATTATTTTAATCCATTGAAAGCTACCCTAGAGAATTCCTGTCAGCAGAAAAGATGTGATAAGTGAGACTGCCTTTGTGTTATGAGATTATACTGTTTATCCAGTTTTCGAGTTAATTTTAATAGCAATTACCCTGCACCTCAGATGCTTCTGGGAGTCTTGTCCCAGAGGTGGGGTGGGGTGCAGAAGGGGGGGTTGTTTCTTAGGTTCTTTGTTGGATTGTGAAAAGCCTAGGTCAGATTTCCTCTTTCACCACTTCCTCTTTCCTGTTCAGTGTATCCCTTTAGTTCTAGGAGCAGACTTTAGCTGCACAGAATTGGTGGTTTGCTCAGGTCACGTCCATCCACTTGCTATCCTAAAAACTTTCAGGAATGCCAAACGCTTTAGAATTCCTGAAAGGACTTGGGACAAAATTGTTACAACATGTTCTCCAAGATGTGTTGATCTTTTGAACATCTTTTCTCATTTGCAATGCCCGCAAAAGGGAAGAGCTTCATGGATAAATACAATCTCTTGTTCTTCAAATGGTGATGGTTCTGTGTGTGTCTCCAGTGCTGATTTCTAGTTGAGGAGAGAGAACTGGCGAGAACACACTTCTAAAACTTGTTCACAAGTGATCTGGAGTTAAGAGTGAGGAGCTAGGTGGCCAAGTTTGCTGATGGGGAGGGCGCCTAACCTTTTGCATGCCCTTTTCTGCTCTACAACTGGATCCTACCCTGAGGACGTCTCTCTGCCCCCAGGGTCAGCTCTACCATTAGACAGAGTGAGGTAGCTAACTTGGGTAGCTGATTTGGAATGTCATGAAAAAGCACCAAGCCTTGTGTGGCGCAGAGTGGTAAAGCAGCAGTTTCTGCAGCTGAAACTCTCCCCACGGCCTGAGTTCGATCCCAGCGGAAGCTGGTTCCAGGCAGCTGGCTCGGGTCGACTCAGCCTTCCATCCTCCCGAGGTCGGGGAAGGCAACGGCAAACCACCCCGCTGTAAGGCCTGCCAAGAAAACGTCAGCGAAAGCTGGCGTCCCTCCAAGAGTCAGCAATGACTCAGTGCTTGCACGAGAGGTTCCTTTCCTTTTTAATGTATTATCATTGTAGTTTTACTGCCAGGGAGGTGGGGAGGCACTTGTGTGATTTTCTGCCTCAGATGTCAAAATGTGTCCATGTGTGCCATTTGCTGCTCCAACTCGTGCAGCAAAATTTCTTGGGTCGGTCCCACTCCTGACTCCGGAAGGTGGGCTTATCCTCTGTGGGGGGGAGGGAGGGATGAGCCGAGAATGACCTGCATTTGCAAGGGAGAAGTGGTGGCCAGGGGGTGGACTAAGCATCCACTAATACAGACCTGAAGAAGTCCTCCCAAGAATGACCCTCTCCCAAGCTTGTGTCTCCTTTCAGACCTAGAATGTCCCTGGAAAAAAACAAGCTGAAAATTGCCCGGGGATGGGAACTGGCAGGAGATAATCAGCAGGTCGGTGAAGGGTTAATGCTCACTCCCACCTGCTGAATCTCCTCTACAAATGTCCCCACCTAGTTTAAGTGCGGTATGTGGCTGCATGAATCAGTGTGGAAATGAAATGGATTGTAGAAAGGAAGGAGCCGAGTTTGCCTCCTTCCACCTCAGCTCTGCACATCGTCTGCGCACTCACACATCTAGTGCTGCCTTTTTGTTTTTGCAGCAGCAAACAAGTTCCAGCTGCTGGGCCCTGGCTCTAGTTGCCAGAATCTACCACAATTGGAGACAAGATCATTTGACAAGACACAGTGTGCTCAGGGACTGACCGATCACCACATTTGGCATTAGGGAGGAATCTTCTTCCAAGCCGCATTAGCAAGAGAGAGCCTACTGTGGGTCTCTTAACTTAATTAAATTGAGTCCCATTAATTTCAATGGTTCTGCTCTAGCTCTGACCAAATCAGGATCCAATGTCTTCTTAGGAACAAAGGAAGCTGCCTTAAGAACATAAGAAGAGCCCTGCTGGATCAAACCAAGGGTCCATCTAGTCCAGCACTCTGTTCACACAGTGGCCAACCAGCCATCGGCCAGGAACCATCAAAGCAAGACATGGTGCAACTGCACCCACCTACCCATGTTCCCCAGCAACTGGTGCATACAGGCTTACTGCCTCGAATACTGGAGACAGCACACAACCATCAGGGCTAGTAACCATTGATAGCCTTCTCCAGGAATTTATCCAATGCCTTATACATACTGAGTCAGACCATTACCCCCATTTAGCCCAATACTGTCAACACTAACTGGCAACAGCTCTCCAGGGTTTCAGGCAGGATTCCTCCCTAGCCCTACCTGGATATACGGAGGATTGATGGGGATTAATTGTTGTGAACCGCCCAGAGAGCTTTGGCTATTGGGTGATATAGAAATGTAATAAATAAATAAATAAATGAACCTGGGCCTCTCTGGATGCAAAGCATGTGCTCTATCACCCTCATCCTCTTATTATTATTCAAGATGATGTTCCCTAAAAGTGCAGATGTGGAGCTAAGGCTGAGAAATAGCTGCTTGCCTACGTGGGCCTATTAATGCATTAGTAGATGAGGTGAGCCTTGAACTGAGAATTTCCCAAGTCACATTCTTGGTGACTATCTATGCTACATGCCAGGTCTCAAATGCAGCCTGACAACCGACTGGGGAGTTACTTGGAGCTATTTTCTCTGCAGGAACCTTTTTTCTTTCTTTTGGCAGTACGTCTGCTGCACGGTTGAGGCAGGCTTGTGCTCTTGACGTAATGGCTTGAGCAGGGCCAAATTAAGACATACTGAGGCCCTAAACCACATCAAAATTCAGAGGCCCCATACCATAAAAATAAAGAGAAAAAAGTATTACATTATAATAGGAAGAGTAGTGAAAGGGTACCACCCCGCATTCGGGGTGGTTGTAGTTAAACTGTTAGATAGCCTTCTTTGTGTATAAAAGGACTAATAAAGCAAGTTGATTTGAACTTATTTTAAACTGGCTCTAGTTTGCACGTATTGCCTCCAATATAAATGCTGCATTGCAGGGAAGAAAGTTTCCTGGAGCTCAGGGAATAGAACTTTCTGAAGACCAAGAAAAGCAGCTCGCAAAAGTTGCAGCCTTCCATCTTGGGGTGCCACTGACACGAAGGAACTAGGCAGGGGTGCTTAACATGAGAATTGGCCCAGAGTATGGTTGCCAAAGGCAACTCTATATATTTGGGGTGAATAGGGCGGCAATCCTCTGCCTCTTACCCCACCCGCACCCCCCCGTCCCACCTGTGGCAGAGAAATCTCCCCACACCCCGGTACATTTCCTCCAATGCTCACCATGCAGTCGCCAATTGCCTCGCACGACCTTCTCCTGCCCTCCTCCAGCAATCCCAGTAGAATATGGAGTCCCTGCCCTGCCCTCCAACCCACCAGCTCTAATGAGCACCAGCTACCATTGATGGTGGCTAACCCTCCAGTATTTTACAGTCTGACGAATAAAACCATGTTGTGTGGTCACCAACACCAAAGTCTGAAAAGGCAGAAAACTCTGGTGGCTGGCAGGTTCTACCCCTTACACACTCCAGATTCTGCCCTGATTCGTCTCTCTCCACCCCGTCCTGGCCCCTAAGGAAGCCAGTAGTTTTTAAAAATCAAAATGTGACCATCTTAGCCCTAAATAGGATTGCACAGAACATTACTGAGCCACGCAACTCTTCTGTCGTGGTGAAATGTGGCTTGACTTGGGCTGTTTTCGGTCGTGCACCTTCGGAATTTTAGATCCTTTAGATGGCCATGTCTATTACTTTGGTTGTGAAGCACACAGTGAATATTTCTCCCCCCACCCCGCCCCGCCCCCAGCCACTGCCATTCCATGCTTTACAGCTGCTTCTACATTCCCGATACGTTAGAATACTAATAAAACTGCCAACCCTGATTTAAAACAACAGCTCTCAGCTTGTGCAGTTTGGCATTGGAAACTCACATCATACCACCATTACAATTACAGAAACCAAATGGCGTTTGTTTCTGCTGTTCTAATGTCCTCACCACCACCTGCTGCTCTCTGGGTGGTCATTTGGGCCCCTACTGGGCTGCGGGCCCTGGACTTTGGTCCCAAGGTCCAGCTCTAGTCTCACCACTGTCTATGTTGCTGAGGCTCTGCAAAGCATGGGGAAGGAGGCTGAGGTGGCCGGAGGATTCTTCATCAGCTGGCTGCCCCAGTCTCCTCTCCTCCCTGCCCACTGAACTGCCCCTTTTCCCTCCTCTTTGTGGTTCTCTCCATGTCAGCTGCAAGGCGGAGGGGGAGCAGAGCAGAGCTTGGACTCCTGAGTCTGAAGTCAGAGCTCTGTTTCTGAAAGATCCTCTCCTCTCTCCTGACTCTGTCTAAGGGCCACTTGGATTGCTCTCCCCATGTTTGTTTGTTTGTTAACTCGGGCAGCCCTCCTGTAGCATGGAGTTAGGGCAAGACTGACAGCTAAACTAGCGTTTCCACTCGCCAGCTTGTATGCGAGTCCTGCAAGCAGCAAAGCTGGACTCACGTTGCCAGGGAGGAACCTGCGGTGACCTCGCTCTTGCCATTGCTCCTCTCCTCACTTTAAGAGAGCTGACGGCACTTTGAAAGAAGGATTGCTGGTGGTGGTTTGGCAGGGCTTTTAGATGGGGTTGCAAAGGCTGGGAAACCAGGGTAATAGGAGGTGACAGGGGAGCAAAAGAAATACGTGTGGACACTGGCGGCAAGGACCCGGGTGCCCTCCGGATGTCTTGGACCACAAGTCCCATGTAATCCCTGGCCATTGGCCATGCTGGCTGGAGCTGATGGCCGTTGGGAGTCGCCTACCCCTGGTAGACACCCTAGAAAGGGATGCCTCTCTCAAACCACTTACTGCTCCATTTAAAAGGAAAATAGATTCGGGGGGGGGGGGCAAAGCTGTAAGAGGGGCTGTGGCTCGGGGCTAGAGCACTGGCTTTGCATGCAGAAGGTCCCCGGTTCAGTCCCCAGCATCTCCTGTTGACAAGGATCAGAAAGTCCATCTGTCTGAGACTAGGGATGTCAGTAGGATCCACAACAGGTTCATATGAACTTGGATTTCTATGAATCTGACCTGTGGGTTCTGCAGAAGAATGCCTTTTTCCAAGTCGTATGGATTTTGTGGACTTGCAGACCATTTTTTTTTTACTTTGGGGGGGAAGAGTTGCACCAGCGCACATTGGTGCCAATGCACTTTAGTGCGGGTGTGCACTAGTGCGAAGGGCGCCCTTGCACAAGTGGGACAAAATCCTCATACATCTCTAAATGAAATCTGATTTTGTCAATGAGCAGACAACAGAACAAAAGACACCTGGCTTTCTCTGTTGTGGCCCCCCGACTGTGGAATGCCCTCCCCTTGGAGGCCCGACTGGCGCCAACGCTGACTTTATTCCGGCACCAAGTAAAACCATGGCTTTTTAACAAACCCTTTGATGGTTAAATTCACCAAGCTCGCACATTGTTTTAACTGTTTTGTTTTTAATTCTTTTAAATTCTATACTGGTTTTAGCTTGATTAATGGTTTAATTTGCTTTTAGCTGTGTATATTTATTGTTTCATATTGCATAATTTTATCTACATGCCTCCCTGAGATCCTAGTGATATAGGTCAGGATACAAATATTTTAAATAAATAAAAATAAAACTTGTGAAACACAGAAGGAATGGATTTAACAAAATCCATGCATCCCAATCTGAGACCCTACAGCAGAGGTAGGCAACCTGGTGCCTTCCAGACATTTTGGACTATAACGCCCCCTAGGCCTTGCTGGCCAGGCCTTATGGGAGTTGTAGTCCAAAATGTCTGGAGGACATCAGGTTGCCCACCACTGACCTAGAGAGTGGCTGCCAATACTGGGCTAGACAGATAAAGAGTCTGATCTGCTATAATGCAGCTTCGTATATCTGTCTTCGGCTTGATGCACTTTTTCTTGCTCAGCAGGGTTGACACATCACTAATTTTTAAACAGTCTTATGAGGCTTCTCTCTCCCCCCCCCACCCACCCCCATCCCTTTTTATTTCCTTTTCTCTGCCTCGGTAAAAGCTCATCTTTGTTTAATGCTTGCATAGCTTAATAAATGAACATATAAACAAGCAATAAACACAGTGATGAAACCATGAACCCCTTGCACTGAGGTAAAAGTAGAAGCCCCTGTTCAATTGCTCACATGGAGGTTCAGCCTCAACCCACTCTCAAATTCCCTTTAGCATCACACCTGCTTACTTTGCACTCTGTCTGTGTTTCTCTCCCACCACACGCCTCCATATGCCACCGAAGTTCCTGGGCATGGTGAGATGAAGGGCAGACAGCAATGCACCTGGCTTGTGACACTTCACTCCTCCTCAGTTGGGTTCGGGGCCCTCTTGTCTGCAAGGCGATAGCGGTGGGCTGTGAATGTGGTCCATTGTGCCGCTTCCGTTCCCAGGCCTCAGCATAGAAACATCGTGGGGGACAGCAACAGCCACCCAATACTTCACTCATTGCTGGGATTTTGCTTTGTCTTTAGAAAATTGATTCTGGCCTCTTGAGGGATATTTTATCCTCCCACTTCCCTCTCAGTCCTCTTCTAGGTATCATCTCTCCAGATACATTATCTGGAAGAGCAACCTCTACAGGTTATGTATGTAAATAACATTGCTCTCTCTCTCTCTATATATATATATATATACACACACACACATTTTTAGGAACTGACTACTTGTCTGTGTAGCCTGACAAAGAACCCTGTGTGACTTTGAAAGCCTCCATAAGTGTTTTTCTATGGACACAATTGTAACAGAACAAGTGGGAGCTGCAACAAAATGTTGCAGTGTGGAGTGCTCCTGTTCAGGGTTCCAGCCAGCCAGAGATTTCCTTTTCCAGAATACTCCATTCCATTCCTTCGCCCAGTCTTTTTTGGGGTGTGTGTGTTCTCCAACAGACACTCAGCATTCTGTGGCCCCTAAGCATCCCTAGTCCTTATTATGCTGTTTTTTGGTACCTCTGCAAACCTTCGGGTGGCTGGTGTGTACACATTGGTGGTGATGGGGAGCTAGACTGTTGACATGGAGCCCACTGGGTGCTCAGAACCTGTGAAAGGGGAGGGTAAAGCACCACACATGGATCCAACCTTTAGGTGGTTTTCCCACCACTCCGCCACCACTCTTGGCTAGTGGAAGGCAGGGAGATCCACAGTTCTCAGGTTCTTCCTCTAGGTATTGGGAAATGGCCAGCAGATTTTCTCCTGTTGCTGCTGGAAGGAATAGTCACCCCATCCCTCCCCAGATTCCCTTTTGCCCAGAGCAGCCTGGGTCAGGAGTGCAGTGGAGCTACAGGGGGAAGGAGAAATCTGTTCCACCAGCAGTTTCTGTTCTGCTAGCAAGCAAACAGCATTGGGTCCAAGCCAGGCTCCACAGTCACCCTGGCAGAGTGGGAGCCTCCACCTGCGTGCTTTCGGAGAAGGGCCATCACTCCATGCAAGAGTGTATGCTTTGCATGTAGAAGGCACCCCGGTTAAAAGAAGCTGAGGTAGCTGGGCTGGGGGAAGACCAGTGCCTGAGCCCTTGGAAAGTTACTGCTAACCAAAGGAGACAAGGTAGACCAATGCTTGAATAGTATGACCTACACCAGGCAGGATAGAACACTTTGAAAGCAGTTTAAAAATGGTAAATGGAGTGTGTCCTGGGCCCCAACAGTTGTCAATACTGTTATAAGCTGTTATAAAGCAGTAGTGTAGATCCTGCCTCCATGTGTTCTAGCCTCATTGTTCTGTGCAAAACAGAGGCAGGAGACAGGGGAGAGCTGTAAACTCAGGCATCCCTGTGTCTTTAATGAGGATGTTAAAAAAAATAAAAGGCAACAATGATCATGAAATGTGAGAATAATAAGATAGCCATCACCCCCCAAAAGAGGACACGGACACACACACGTGCAAATTTAAACATAATATAATTTCAGTAGACATACAATACATCTCACCATACAGGGAAGACTGTGTCCAGGTGACCTGTTGTCCATGTGCTAAATGTTGATGGGCCGCTCCAACATCCCTGCTGCTCTCCCTTCTGCTTTTTAATTAATAAATAAATAAATAAATAAATAAACTGGACCTTGCTGCAAAGTCCTTCAAACAGAGAATGCCTTCAAACAGACAACCCTTCAGTCAGAGGACTGCCCTCTCTAAAGTAAGAGTCATGAACAAAACTATCATACTGGACTCCTTTGGTAAGCAGATGCATTGACTCCATAGAGCTCATACTTCACTCCTAACAAAGAGAGCTGTCCCTCTCAGTACTGGCTCATACTGAAGGTTTAAAAAAAGAAAGAAGAGACGCATCCTTGATCCATTACTACAACAAGGAATCAGCCATTGTTAACAGCTTCCGGTGAAGTTTTTGCAGGATTGTTAAACAAATCAAGTGGTAGCTTCTAATTCCTTTGTTTTAATGAGAGAGGGAAATGTGGTTTTATTAATCATTTGGGGCTTTCAGAAATTGCCTTTAAGTGCCTCACTTTGTTAAGGGAAAAATCAATAAAGAAAAGAAAAGCTAAGTTTGTAAATGGACACAAATGACAAAACACGGCCAATTACCCCCTCCCCCACCAATGAGGCACTTGCTGAGCTTCCATTAACTCAATTATAGTTTCGAAATCCACCCCACTATCCACCCCTCTTCTCTGCACCCCACCCCATTCCTCTCTGCATCATTTTTACATCCAACTCCAGGACCATTAACTTGCACAAAGTTATTTATTGAGGGGGGGGGGAGTGCAATGCTTTCCTTGCGTTCTGATTGGAAGGCTGCAATCCCAGGCTGCTATTCTGGGTGGCTTTGTAGAATCTGACCACCGTCAAAGCAATAGTGATTATCCCCAAGCAGCCTACCTCTTGGCTCAGGTCCGCCTTCCCCCACCTGGTGCCCTCCAGATATGTTGGATGGGTTAGGGACCCTGACCTGGCAGGACTGGCCCTACCATTAGGCAGAGTGAGCCCACAGGCAGTGGCAGATTTTAGCTGTTTAATTTATTACTGTTGTATTTTTATGATCAGTGAAGAACTTGTAGGATTTTCTGCCTCAGGTACCAAAATAACTGGCCTTGGATAATATGTACCTTGACTGGGGGGTGGGGTGGGGTGAGGAGTCAACGCTTGTTGCTCCATCAGAGGGAGCAGCAACATGTCTCCTCACAGGGGAAGACCTCCGTCCTCTGATCTATATGAGAAAGGGGCAGACACGTGAATGACGGACTGTTCAGGTCTTAATTGGTCTTAACTTGAAGCATTTCCAAGAAGGTAAACTCTGGGCTATCCCCAAATAAAGAGATCTACCAAACATGACAACAGGACTGTATACCTGTCACATGGGTGTTGGTCATCATGTGCATGGGAGAAGGACCACATTGACTATCATCGTGGCACTACCTACCTGTGTAACTAGTAAAATAGCCTATTTGTATATGAACTGTAGGCACATAGTCTGTGCGTGTGCATGATAAGGAACCCTGCTTTTGGCAAAGACCCGATTACACAGAAAGAGTCCATGTTAAATGCAGTCCCCATGCATGTGGGCTCTTCCATACATTATACGAAATGTACAGTGTGTGTGTGTGTGTGTGTGTGTGTGTGTGTAGAGGAAGAGAGACAGTGAGTGTGAGTGCATGGTTCTGTACGTTGACTGCACACATTGGTAATATGTTGACAGCCTGTGAGTTGCAAGCTGAAAGAACCAGCCAGAAGTTGAGGCCAGGGGCCATCTAATCCAGCAATCCTTTCCCCACAGCAGCCAGCCAAATGCTACTGGGATGCTGACACTTCAAGTATGAAGGTGAGTCCCAAGCATCTGGTGTTCAGAGATATACTGCTTCTGTAAATGAAGGTTCCATTTAACTGGAGGGTTGCCAACTGACTAGACAAGACAAGCCTGGTCTGCTCCTGTGCTTCAAATAGTAATCATGTACAGAAATCAGCAGGACCGACTTTTCACAGTGTTTTCACCAGCAGAATGACTGCCAGCATATCAGTCATGGTGGTGGCATATTTGATGTTGCACTTGCAGTGTGGTGCTTCTGCCATATTCTACAGCATTCCAATTGGTGTATCTCAGTCTCAAGTATAGATTTGAACCCTAAGAAAATATATTTTAAAACCAGTCAGTCATACCAAATTGTTTAAAAACTCAGTAGCAAACGCATATTAATTTAGCCCAATTAAATTGCTTCCAAATGTCTAGCAGAATAAGAAAGCCCTTGCAAGCTTCTTAAAAACATCAACAGAACTATCTTGGCAGACCATTTGGGAAGAGACATTTCAAAAAGAGGATGCCACCATAGTTAAGCCCTTGCTCCTGGTGAAAAGCCTTAGGTGATGGCCTGGGCTGATGGGAGTTAGAGTCCAAAACATCTGGAGGGCACCAGGCTTGAGAAAAGGTGACTGAAAATGAAGGTATCCAGATCAAGGTGTCCCAGTATATCAGCAGCAGGGCTGGACTTTCATTTGGAAAGAAGTGCTCCCTGGTCCATTTAGGACTTTTTAGCACAAGATAGACCTGAGCCATTTAGGACTCTTAGTGGTTAATAGCTGCATCTTGAATTATACCTAGAAACTGACTGGAAGTGAGAAATTAGAACACATTAGGATTATCAGGTTCAAATGTTTCTGAAATGGGTTTTTAATATGAGACTAGGTTCTTCTATAGCATGAATTCTTCCTTTATTCTTACTTTGTTTTCTATTATTGCAAGTTTATAATTTGTAGGTATTCTGTCTATTTTAAAATTAATAAAGTTCATTTAAAAGTAAAGGAAGGGATAAGGTTAGTGCTGAAGTCTGTTTGGTGGTATAATCAGGACTGATTTAGCCACCAATAGTAGGAGTTATAAAGCAGGACGGAGGCTGTGAGCAATGCATTCATTTATTTATTGCCTGCTGTTTGGCAAAATGAGACAACCATCCCAGGTGGCAGATGCTGGGGGAACACAATTTGCCCCCTTGGCTATGGCTCCTAAGACTCCTCTCCCCACAGGGATGCCCCTCTGTTAGAGGACAGAGATGTCTCTGTGTCCTATGGATTGCTGAAAATTAACCTACTGCCCTCAGGTGCAGTGAAGGACATTATTCCATCACCAGCTACCAGTCCAGTCAGGTTCTGGACATAGAATGGAGAGGGGGAGCCATGTTGTCCTTTTCCTAAGGCTAAAAAACAACTTGGGCCAGTCCTGCTAGATCAGACCAAGGTCCATCGAGTCCCGTATTCTGTTCACACCGTGGCAGACCAGCCACAAGTAGTACATGAGTGTAGCACCTTCCCACTCATGTTCCCCAGTAACTTGTACATCAGTATGCTGCTTCTGATACTGGTCGAAGGAATAAGCTATCATGCCTGGTGATAGGAATAAACTATCATGCCTAGTAGATGTTCATTAGCCTTTCCCCCCATGAATTTGTACAATGTGTTTTTAAAGCCATCCAAATTGGTGGCCATTGTTACATCTTGTGGTAGCGAATTCCATTGCTGAATTATGCACTGTGTGAAGAAGCACTTCCTTCCAAATCTCCCACCAATCAGCTTTATGGGATGATCCCAGGTTCTAGTATGATGAGCGAGGGAGGAAAATGTCTCCCTACCCACTTTCTTTTTAGCCTTCCAGTACAACATATTTGTCAGTTATGCAGGGGGAAAGTGTGTGATTGCTCCGAAGTCATCCACTGAGTGAAGATACAAAGTCTGGCCTTCCCAGTCGAAAGCCAGCATTCTGTCTACTACACCACACTGGCTCTCAGTTTGTATGATGTGGATGCTGCCCTGTGGATGCCATCCTGTGGATGCCACTTAATGTGGATGGTAAGGGCAGCTGATCTCAGGCAGTGAGGTGGATGCTTATGTGCAATGGAACAAGGCAAGGATTGGATGATTTTCTTCATGCCACCTCCCAACATCCAAACAAGAAGGTATGGGTGGCATACAGGGAACCACTTCATCCTGCTTGGGGAACTGCTGCCCATGAACCTTGGGGAAACAGCCACTACGTGGATCAATTTAAAACACCTTCAGTATGGTGGCTATTGCTACATGTAAAGAATCAGTGTGGTGTAGTGGCTAAGGTGTTGGACTAGGAGTCGCGAGATCCAGGTTCTAGTCCCCACTCGGCATGAAAACCCACTGGGTGACTTTGGGCCAGTCATAGACTCACAGCCCAACCCAACTCACAAGGTTGTTGTTGTTGTGAGGATAACATGGAGAGGAGGATTGTGTATGCCGCCTTGGGTTCCATGGAGGAAAAAAGGTGGGATATAAATGTAATAAATACATAAATAAATAAATGGATACTAGGCATCAATAGGCAAGGGGCTTGTTGTCAATGCTGCATTCTGACAAGAGTTAGAAGCAGAATAATGGCACTCTTGGTAGACTCTTTTGATTCATAACCCCATCTATTCCCTAAGTTTTAGTTTAGTTAGGGTGCAATCCCATGCATGCTTAGACAGAAAAAATCCCTTTCTGGTTTGGGGATGCTGGGAGTTGGAGGACTTTTTTCTGTCTAAAGATGCATAGGGTTGTACCCATAGTTTGAGTATAGGCTTTGATGAAATTCATATGTAATATGATGGCACCAAGATGCCATACCAGGATAATAGATCCTTAATTGTCCTACTCATGTGATGACCCAAAATATCTGAGACCTGGACCAATTGCTCTCCCTTTCTGTTCCCTGGGGGTGCTTCCAGAGGGAGGGCTCCCAAGTGCTATCAATCAGAAGTCATTCTGCAGCAATTTCATCTTTCTTTTCCCCCCTAAACGAATTTGCTGTAGTAAGGGAAAAAAACAGAAGAAGCAGTGGGAGAACTCAGAAGAGATAAGACTGGAAGATGCCATCATTTAGCCCCTCCATAAAACTCCATGAATGAAGGCAGAGTGATGGAGCCATAAAAGCCTCATCTGGAAGCACACTGGCTCTGGCTCAGCTCATGCCGTCATCCCTCTTTTCCTCCCAGATGACAAGAAGTAGTACTTTGTTGGGATTTCCTGCAGCAAGGGTACTTTGTTTACTGTGTTTGTTAAGTGCCTGAAATTGTACAAAATGTGGCGCAAGAAATAAAAACAAGAGAAGTGCCTGCCCAAACAGCTGAGAATCTAAAATAAATGCAAAAATAATGACAACTAAATGCTCTTCCTCATAAGAATGAGGGATTTTTTTCTCCTTCACCTTCAAGACAAGAGGAAGAGACTGGATATAATGCGCACACGCACACACACACACACACACACACACACACACACAGAGTGATGATGATGATGATGATGATGATGTCCCCCAAAAAAGAATTCCCACCCCCTGACAGTATACAAATACTAGCCGGATTCAGTGCTAATTGTGCAATATATAACCAACACCACCCTATGCAGTGGATAACCATCTTCAAAAGGGATGGCTGTATTGGGGAAAGTTCACCAACCCCTTCCTCTCCTAACTACTACTTGCCACTGCTGGTAGCCTGGGAAACTTCAATCAACCATCTCTTTCCCTGCAATGAGAAGCCACTGCCACCATTACTTCTTTGGCTGCTCCAAGAAAAGGAAATGTCTCTTTCCCCCATAACTAGCCAGCTGCCATGGCCATTGCTAGTACTGCTGGAATAACTTCTCTTGCCTGCCCCTTTCCCTCCAGAGATTCTTCTTTGTGGTCTCTGTGCATCACACATATGGGCTCTGCACCTGCGCAGACAGATGACCACTCAAAGAACCACAGTTACAGGTAAGCGACCTGTTCTTCTGATGGGTTGTTGTCGGAAGGTGGAGGAATCAACATAAAGTGAAAGTGACAAAGATTTTGTCTGTTTGGCCTCATTTTTTTGCCAGAAAGTGACAAGGATTTTGTCTGTTTTGCTATTCTTCTTAACTGTAGAGAAGAAGAATGGAAGTCTTTTTCAATGTTCATCATTTTCCCATCAAAAGTACAGTCTGAAAACAATCTCTAGAGCACATATAACATATTTTAATTAAAAACTTTTCTTTTTTCTAAAGCTTTTAAAACTTGATTTTGATCTGACTTTTATACTGTTAGTTTTACTCTACCCTGTGCCTGTTTGGTGCATTCTCTTCCCCTTCTTATTGTTTTATTATGATTTTATTAGAATGTAAGCCTATGCGGCAGGGTTTTGCTATTTTATTATTTTACTCTGTACAGCTCCATGTACACTGATAGTGCTATAATAATAATAATCTATATAAATAAAAATGTAAATGTTCGTTCGAAACAGACGGTATATCTCCGAAAGTTCTTCACCGATTGCTTTGAAATTTTGACACAACGTTGCATTCGAATACGCGAGCGTTGTTATGTAACTATGTTCTATATGGGGTCAAAAGTTTGTCTTAAAATCGAAGAAATAGGCCTCCTCAAAACCAGTCCTGCTGATCATTGTGACATCGCCAACCAGTAGGCCAATCCACTGCCTCTGCCTCCTCTCCTATTTGCATGTTCTTTCCTATTTGCTCTTACAGGTCATTGTGACATCGCCAACCAGTAGGCCAATCCCCTGCCTCTGCCTCCTCTCCTATTTGCATGTTCTCTCACAATTGGCTGAGTGAATATAGATGTCACACCTGTGACAGTTACACGTTCTGAAGAAAGGTAACTGCCAGGAGTTTCCACTAACCTCTTCAACGTAAAAAACATCCTTTTTTAAAAAACCAAACAGCAGGCCAATCCACTGTCTCTGCCTCCTCTCCTATTTGCATGTTCTCTCACAATTGGCTGAGTGAATATAGATATCACACCTGTGACAGTTACACGTTCTGAAGAAAGGTAACTGCCAGGAGTTTCCACTAACCTCTTCACCGTAAAAAACATCCTTTTTTAAAAAACCAAACAGCAGGCCAATCCACTGCCTCTGCCTCCTCTCCTATTTGCATGTTCTCTCACAAAACTTTGCAATGGCACGCGGCTTGCAGTAAAAAAATTACTGAGCAACGTCATAGAAGGAACAATCTTGACAGGACCTTTCAAAGGTGAAGATGTCCTCATTCCTCGCATTCCTATGATTCCAACATGCCATTTCAATTTAAGAGATTGCAATTCCCAATTCGATTTGCGTTTGCAATCACCATCAACAAAGCTCAGGGCCAATCTTTAGAATTGTGCGGTTTAGATCTAGACACAGATTGCTTCTCACATGGACAATTATATGTTGCGTGTTCTAGAGTCGGCAAACCAGACAATCTCTATATCTACACAGACAATGGAACAACTAAAAATATTGTATATCCACAAGCATTGTGAAATTAAACATATTAGAAACATCCGCTTTTCTTTTCTTTCTTTTCAGTTTAACCAGACTGAGCCACAGCAACGTGTGGCAGGGTACAGCTAATAATAATAATAATAATAATAATAATAATAATAATAATAATAATGTGATATCTATAAGCTCTAGCCTCCCTCCACCTCTGAAGTTCCCTATTGTTTCCATACAAAAACCACACGAAATTGGCATGCACCATGTCAATTTCACTTCTTTTTCTTTTCTGTTTCTCTCTCTCTCTCTCCCCCCCCCCCCCTTGAAATTGTAATAAGTCTCAGTTTCAGTTCCAGGAACACCATAGCAAAGAACAGCATTTTAATGGCAGAGGACTATAACAAGAATTATATAAGCACATCACAAATCACACTTCAAAACCAGGTGAGGCATTAACACTAAGTCCATTGGCACCTGAAAGGACTTGTACTGCAGTTGTAATGGCAGCTTCAAAAACTGCTCCAAATCACTTCTGATTGAATCACATGGTGCAGCTCTTCCATTTTTGCGTCCTAAACTGGTGTTTTGTTTCGTTTTTTGTAGTAAGAAAAAAAGATGGAGAAAGGGGTGGGAAAACTCAAGAGGGTTAGAAATGGAAGATTATATTATCTGACACCCGCATAAAATTCCATGTTTGGGGCTGGGCAATTACACAATAAAAACCTGGAAGCATCCCAACACTCTAATAAAACTAGAATGACAGTGGGAAAACAGGAATGCAATACTTTTGGAGAGACCCAGAAAGAAAAGCAAGTGAACAGTGGCAATATGTATGGTGTACACCACAGCCAGTGTGGTATAGTGGCTAAAGTGTTGGACTGGGAGTCAGGAGATCTGGGTTCTAGTCCCCATTCGGCCATGGAAACCCACTGGGTGACTTTGGACCAGTCACAAACTTTCAGCCCAACCTACCTCACAGGGTGGTTGTTGTGAGGATAAAATGGAGAGGAGGAGGAGGATTATGTATGCTGCCTTGGGTTCCTTGGAGGGAAAAAAGGCAGGATTTAATGCAATAATAATTAAATTAAATAAACATGGGAGAAACAGGCTAGCATGAAAGTGCCTACATTGCATGGAGGATAGACCAAAAACAGTAGCAGAGGGGCTTGGGGTGAGCAAAATTATAGTTGGGAGCGAATCATCCATTGTCAGGTCAGTGAGGAAGGAGAGAGGGACAAGAAGGCTGAAACTGAACATGTAAGTCCCAGTATTATTATTATTATTATTATTATTATTATTATTATTATTATTATTATTATTTTATTTATATAGCACCATCAATGTACATGGTGCTGTACAGAGTAAAACAGTAAATAGCAAGACTCTGCCGCATAGGCTTACAAGTTGAAAAAGAATTTCCTGACTAAATGATTAGCCAAAATCTCTGAAACTGGACATGTCAGAAAGATAGAGCAAAAGTGAGCAAGGTTCACCCTGGAAGGCAAGGAAGAAGGTAAATAAGCTAAAGCCAAATGGATCAATTCAATTCTTTTTCTTAGGGTGCCTTCTCCTATTGGAGGTTAGCTATCATTACAACTATTTTTTGTTTTTGATGCCACTGTTCTAAATAATTGTATAGAAGTAATTAAGTAAAACATGCCAAATATTACAGGGGAATTTTCTACACACACACACACACACACACGCATACGCACACGCACACACACACACACACACACACACACACACACACACTATATAAGCTGTCCTAATCTAGGGGAAAATGTACTGAATTATTGGAGGTTTTCCTAGTATTCATTGTGCTTAGCATTATTGTCTGGGCTGTGTTGATGCAGTTAATTCTAGTTAGTGTTAAATACCAAAGAAATAATAGGCAAACCTAATTGTGACATCAAGTGATAATTGTTTGTTGTGTGACCGGCTTTTTTAGGCTGCTCCTTCCCCAAACTGACTCAGATGCACAAGACCTCAGTCCTGAGAGTGCAGGCAGTTTAGGATTAGTGTCTATTTCTGGCTGCTGTTTATTTTTATATGTAGTATTGTGCTGATTATGCTTTATATTGATTGTGGTATTTTTCTGTTATATTAATAATGGATTCCTATATTTGTGTGTGGAGGTTGCTTCAAGTGGGGAGCCACACATAAATTTTAACAACAACAACAACAACAACAACAACAACAACATCCCCTCTTGCTAAATGTTGTTGCAGGGAAGCCATCTGAGCCATTTTCTCAGAATGCCCCCAAATGTGAAGGGTTGTGCATAATCCTAATTAAATGAACATGGTTTACACACACACACACTCCTTACCTCAGATGGCCACTGCATGCAGGACTGTAGGAGCCTTCTCCATGGAAAGCCCAGGTGCTTATTGTAAAAGGCCAGGGACAAGATGCCAAGTTAAAGGGCTGGCAAATTGCAACGTTTTCTGAGATGCAAGTTTGTGGCTGGAGGCACCCGGTAGAAGGGACACCCCCATCCCACACACAGAGGCTAAAGTCTTATTCCACGAGAAATGCAGCCTTGCGATTAGGGTTGAAATGGGTATTCAAAGTGGTGAGACAACACTCCGGAATGGCCACATCTGCCTATTTTTGTTTAATTTGATATATGCCGTCCAATAATCAATACTTCTGTAATTTGAGATTGGTTAGTGGGTGTCACATGGCCCAGGGCATGTTACAATTTATCATTTATATAGTGCACTTAATGCACACGATGCTTTGCCATATTTATCTGGTTCGTCCTCCCGACTCTGCGAGGAGGCAGGTCATTATCCCTCCCACTTTATAGATGGGAAATTGAGGCTGAGAGGTAGTAAATTGCGCAGGGCCACCCAGGGTGCTCTCAGCTGACCCAGGGTTTGAACCAAGGTCTGCCACTCCATATCTAAACACTCTATCCACTAAGCCATGCTGGCTTTCAATGTCCTTTGAATGGATGAATTTTGGCACATCTTATTGACAAAGATGCTGTAAACATATCAAACCAATCCATTATGGAGGCCTCATAATCCTATTAATGAGGATAAAAGTTCGGTCCAGTTCACACTCCAGCTGACTTAGGCCCGAATTTTTAAACGTGTAGGTATTTATAGTTCTTGGCTGAACTCTTTATGCAGGACAGACACCCTGGAACGGGAGCAGTGGATTCTCTTGTTCTCACATTGCATTCATACGTTCCAGCTTCAGTCAGTGGTGGGTCAGAGGAATATCTTCAGAGAGTGATGGAGGATTGAGCTGTAGGGAGAGGAGATCATTAGCGATTTCAAGCACATTAAGAGCTAAGGTGTCTGATCAATTTCTTGCTGATCACAGACGGGATCTTGAGCATCCATCCTGCAGGATTAACCTTACTTTAAAAGCCTGACTTATTTTTTTTAACCGACCAATACAAGGGACTCCTAAAGGCTATCCAGACAAACATTTTATTGCATTATAAATACACAGTAATGCCAGAGGATCCACATTATTGCATTTCCCAGCAATAAATTCTAATATTTTACTTCTGAGAATTCTCACCCCATCCCCATCACACAAACTTTTCCCTGCTGGTGCATCCATTTCAGTTTGGAGAGATTTTTTTTTGCATGTCAAATACATCTATTAGCTTTTTAAATTGTTGTTGTTATTTTCATTCAGTTCTATTCTGCCGGTGACATAATTGATTACCATTAACACATTTTCACCCCCACCCCATGCCATTTTGAGAGCTTTGCTGAGCAATGCCACATACCAATTACATGGGGCTGGGGAAGAAAGAGATTTGTTGCTGAATCCTATAGCCACTCAGCCCAGGAAAGGAGGGTAAAAAACACACAACCAGAAAATCATCAAAATGGTGCAGAAGCAGCAGCTAAACCCCCAGTGTCCATGGAAACATCACCAATGTCTACCAAACAGCAGGTGTCATGGCAACAACATCCATATGCCATTTGCACATGGAAGGAACCAATGGGGGAATGCCCCAGGACACCTCCCTTCATCACAACATACACACACATAACAATGCTACAGCAGTCCCTCTCCATGAGAGTCTGTGTCTCAGGCAGCAACCCCCCCACTGCTGTGAGTCCTCAGGCATCCCTAGAGGCAAATGTTCAAGTTCCCTTATGCCACACACAGCTCATGTGCACCATTTCTGAGCACCATATGCAAAGGGAAGGAAGGAGAGCCTCCACAACACAGCCCTCACATGGGCCTTGTGGCAGAAGGTCAGGAGTCAAATTATATTTGCTTTCTTGATGGTCAGGAAAAAACAACTGATCTCTGGCATGTACGCACACACGCATGTACACACACACACACAGACAGAGTGACCCAGTTCATACATAATAACTCATGGGTTATTTAACCAATGGGTTGTTGAGGCCATGAGGAAGCAAGTGAGTGTGCTGCCTCCTACCCGCACACTTCTTCTGCTTCGCATCTGGTTGTTTGCTGCGACATCCGCACCTGGCACTCCGGGTTGCTAAGGAAGAAACAATGTGGAGTTTTAACCAATGGTTTATCATTCCTGGATTTTATTAAACCGGAAGCAAACCAGAAGCAGCAAGCAGGTGGGAAGCTGGGCACATGCAGCCCCAACCAACTATGGTTGGCTGTTACATGCCAACTGGGTCAATGTATCTATTGGGAAACTGGCATTGCCTGCCAGACTTCAAGGAAAAGGGCAAGTCCAACGTTGCATGAGATGATTTCTGGTCACCCAATGGGACTTTCCCTAACCCCTGAAACTCCCTGTCTGCTCCAGTCCAGAAAGTCCCTCAACCTTCCAGAGCATTTTCAAGGGACAAGGGAGGCCGCAAGGAGCAGGGGGAATGAACCCCCTCCCTGATCTTCTGTCGGCAGGGAGGGTCATGCAATCAAACAGTCTTGATTCTTTCCATTGTTGTTAACATTTTGCTAAAAGAGTGATTCCCCACCCCCCAAACAACCATTTGCCCACCAAAACAAAAACAAAAAACTTGCAGCTGCCGGAGTGCTGCCTGAGGCCCAGGGACAACTCCAGAAAAACTACTTTCAGGGAGAGAAGAGGTGCCAAAAATCCTTATTACAGGATCAAGGATTTAATCCATGCTATTTCATCAATGCTGAATATGCTGAAAGAACAGGGAGTGGCTGCTACCCTGCATTACCCAGTTGCTGGGGAACATGGGTGGGAGGGTGCTGTTGCACCATGTCCTGCTTGTTCATCCCTGGCCGATGACTGGTTGGCCACTGTGTGAACAGATCTTATTACCCCTTGGACTCATCCATCTTGGGTCCAAATAATCAGAACACACATTAGTCACGTATTTGTTTCAGGGACCAATTTAAGATGCATTGTGATTTTTACGTTTCTTGCTTACTTTAAAAAGTATTCCTTTATGTACAATTTTGTATCTTGAACAGTTACATAGAAAAGGGAATTTCAGCAAGTGTCATTTGTATGCATACAGCACCTGGTGAAATTCCCTCTTCATCACAAAAGTTAAAGCTGCAGGAGCTATACTACAGTGACCAGATACAAAAGAGGTCAAGGCTCCTGCAGCTTTAACTGTTGTAATGAAGAGGGAATTTTACCAGGTGCTGCATGCCTACAAATGCCACCTGCTAAAATTCCCCTTTCTAGACAACTGCTAATGATACAGGACCTCGTCCTCCTTTCCCTATGGCCACCCTATAAACTGATGGCAACTTGAAGCAAATGGAAGCTCCTTCCCTTCCTCCCCACCCCACCCCTTCCAATCCCTGTTTGTCTTTGAAAATGCAGCCTCAACTGTTCAAGGTTAAGGAGGGTGCCGTGGAGACTAGCTCAGGCTTTCATTTCTGCACAAGGCAAACTTGCAACAGCGCCAAGGACACCTGTGATATCAGTGTCAACCA
This sequence comes from Elgaria multicarinata webbii, assembly GCF_023053635.1. NCBI lineage: Eukaryota > Metazoa > Chordata > Lepidosauria > Squamata > Anguidae > Elgaria > Elgaria multicarinata. Next base: position 45,371,059 of record NC_086173.1, on the reverse strand, counting down.
ATTGCACAGGAAAGGGGGACGAGGTTACGGAGAGGTTACCCTCCAAGGTTCATGGGTGGGAGCGGGAAAGAGATTAAATTAAAGAAAGGTCCCATAACTGTCTGCTGACAGGATCGCTGGTCTTCATCTGTTTTATTGTCCTATTTTCTGCTACAGCTGTGCCACGGCTGTGCAGGAGGCCCGTCCGCCCCTCAGAAGACTCGGGGGCCTGTTAAATGCATCGCCTCTCTTGGCGCGCGTTATGGGAATGGGTGCGTCTCTCTGGCTAGAGCAGGCATCCCCACATGGATTTCCAGGGAGGGCGCTGACGTCTGGGGAAGGCATGCGTTGATCTCATTGTCCATCTATTCCCTTGACAGGTCAATTTTCTTTTGCATTTTACAGGGGGCTTTTTTGGTGTGCCGGAAATTTGATCTCTCCCGGCTGATTTATTCGCCTACCTGGTCTTTGTTTAAAAGGGCTTTGTTACCTCTCTGGCTCTGGCTGGGCACATAGTAAGTGTCCCATTTCAAGAGGCCTGATGGAAAGACAGATCTCTTTGGAAGTGCTGCGGTTCTGAGCTCCACTCTGTGACCTCACTTTGTTTTACGAGTCCAGCATGCCCGTACGGAAAGGGGCACCTGACTACTGCTGTTGCTACAACACCGGCAGCTGTTTTCTGTTGATTGAACACCAACATTGTGCTAAAGACACCGGGTGGGGGGGCTGCATGCCAAGCCCTCGGCCAGAGTGAGATAGCACATATACCTTTAAATGTATGCAGCAAACCAGCACCCAGTGTACCTCCCAGCCCAGCCCTGAGGCATGGCAGCTGCTGTGCCTTGATATGCTGCTAGGATCACATCTGTCTCCTGCTCTTCCTTCAAGGAGAACAAGGTGAAAACAAGGGGCGTTATCCCACAGTGGGCCTCTAATTAGTCTGAGTGACTTGCTCATGGCTGAGCAGGGATTTGAACCCAGATCTTCCAAGGCACTGTGAACTACTACGCTACAGAACACTAATACCTTCCCCAATCTGGCACCCGCCGGCTGTGTTGGGACTACAGCTCCTGTACTGCCTGGGATGTGTAGTCCCAACACACCGGGAGGGCACCACGTATAGAGAGGTTGGGGAAAGCTGGTGTAGAGACTATCGCTGGGTGAAGACTTGGCACCCCCTCACTGCTTTGCATCCTATCTAGAAGTGTCCCATCCGAGGAGGATGCTTAAAGAGCACTTGGTTCAGGATGTGCACGACTGAGCTGTTCTTGAACATTATCCTTTATTTACTGCAATCTATGCCACCTTTTTATTAATGTTTGAATGAACTGGCTTAGGTTTGTTGATTTGTTTTTAAATATGTTGCTGTCTTAAATTGTCTGGATTTTCTTGTTTCTCTTGCATTTTGACCTTTATGGTTATGTAAGCCACCTTATGAGGACGATACCCTAAAAAGTGACCTATAAAATAAGTATAGAAATTAATTAATATACTCAGCTTATGTCATAGAATCATAGAATCATAGAATAGCAGAGTTGGAAGGGGCCTACAAGGCCATCGAGTCCAACCCCCTGTTCAATGCAGGAATCCACCCTAAAGCATCCCTGACAGATGGTTGTCCAGCTGAAGGGCCTTATGTCTAGTGGTTCCCAAAATTGTGGAACAGTTTGCCCAGGGAAGCCTTTTAGATGTCGCTGCAAAACTTAAAACAACATGCCTTTAAGCTTTCTTTTTAAAAAATATTGGGTTTTGTGGTGTGTTCTACTGTATTTATGTCCATTATTAACTTGCAATGTGGAATTCAAGACAGCCATTCCATTTCCCAGAACACTACATTTTGTCCTGTTCCCATCAGCGTTCCATGGCCACTAAGCATGCTCAGACCTCTTTTAGGGTTCTCCCCACCACCCCCAAAGATTTATTATTATTATTATTATTATTATTATTATTATTATTATTATTATTATTATTATTATTATTATTTGGTACTTCTGCAAACCTTATGGTTTTTCTAAGCCTGCTGATACCTCCCTTTTGTGTGTGGGTGATGCCACTTTGGCTACCAGCATGCAAAGCCTGTAACAAAACATTGCAGTGTGGAGTGTTTTGGTTCAGGATTCTATCCACTCTACTCCATTCCTGCTGCTCCCTGGTTTTCTGTCTCCCCAGTCAGTCAGCATTCTGTGCCCACTGAGCACCCCAGTCCCAGCTAAATTAGACAAAACAGTTCTCCATTGCTTTCTGAGGACAGGACTCACTACTGTCCCTAGGGACATTTAAAAATAGCTTCTGAAGGTGAACTAGGAAATGACCTATCCAGACAATGGGAAGGTTCACTCTACTCTTTTTCTATCTAGGTGTCTCTTCCTTCATCCTCCTTTCCAAGCCACTCCATTCCATTCTCCCTCCCACCCAGTTTCCAGTTCTTTCCCTATCCAAAGTCAGTCCACATTCTATGGGCAATGAGTACGCTCTGTTCTCATTGGGCTGTTTTGAGGGGTTCCCCTCCCCTTGGGTTCCCCCCTAAAGATTCTTCATGTACTTCTGCAAACCTTTGGGTTGCCCTGAGTCTACTGATGCCTCCCTTTTCTGTATAAGTGTGGCTGTTTCAGTTACATAAGCATCAGCTTTTGAAGACTTGAGCTTGGTATGAATATATAGAGGTTCCTATTTTTATATTTATATTAAAATAATTCATATAGGAGAGTAGGGTAAGACCAACTGTACTCCTTGCCCTGTATCAGTGGAATGTTCTGGATGTTTAGAAAATGTGTCGAGCAGGACAGGACATGCACAGAGTATTGATGGAATTAATTGATGCCCTGTCATTCCTTCTCCAGTGTGCCTGGCAATCTACATTTTCAGGACTCCCCTGGCATAACAACACATGCCCTTATCAATCAAGCACATGTACACTACGTAGTACATAAACCAATTTTAAGTATTGTGGATTTCCACAAGGAATTTTGCAGACCGTAGTTTCCTAAAGGCACTTAGAATTCTGTGTTAGGGAATCCCTCAGCTAGGTTGGGGACAAAGGCATCAACAATAGAGAGGAAATGCAACACACACACACACACACACACACACACACACACACGAAAGATTGTACAGATCTGCATAAAATCTGAATATGCTAATTTATATGTGCAAAGATGCAAATTTAGAAACAATTACTACCCTTTAAATAGGAAAGATTGCATCTCGCTCTTGTGTGGGAGACTGTGACCTGGTGACCTCTTGTGGCCTCTCAGTCTGCTCTCCAGGGGTCCACTGTGGTTGGGCAACCTCAAGCTCCCTCTCCACTCTCCCACATCACAGTTCATTATCTTTAAACTGGACTTGGACTGGACAAGTGCGGGTGGGGGGGGGGGAATTGTATGTATTGCACTGACAATAATGGCTTTATCCTACAAACTTCAAATGTCAAAAAATAATAAGAATCCTTTACATTTGATTACAGAACCAGGAGATGATAAGTAGGGCTGTGCACGGACACCGCCCCCCAAACCGCTTTGTGGCCCAATCCGCAACTTTTGGATCGAGTCGCTCCACTCCGGATTCGCGATCCGAATCGTAGTGGAGCACAGCCCTAATGATAATTGCTACACATTAGTTAACACTAAGAACAATATGATTTTGCATTATATGACACATGAATCCTCATTTCAGGAACCTCCATCATTTGCCCTGACTAGGTCAAATTTAGGAACAGAACTCAGGAACCTTTTGCAGTCAGTCCTTTATAACATGCACATCCCCCACCTAAGGCTATATTTCATTTTGGCCTAAGTTACTCCTTACTTACGCTCCAGAGGTTTCCATTTACCACCCATCTCTGACAATACATAAACCCTGTTTTGCCTCTTAGGGAGATATTGGATCCTTTCCCTGACTTTCTCAGTGTGCACATATGCACTAGATTCCTCCAGGTTTTAGCCTCTCTCCCAGGTATCTAAACTCTAAACATATAAGTGAGGGGCAGACACACCTTGACCCAAGTAGACATATATGTAAACACAAGTGTGCAAACACCAAATGCCCGCACAATTCCATTCTCCCTCCAATCATCTATCCAAACCATAAATGTTGCCAAATGTGTTTGAATTACTGCTATTTTATAAATACAGTCAGATCCTTTGTGAGATTAAATGTTTTATTAAACATTGTTAAGCTGTGTGTGTGACAGAGAGAGAGAGGGAGGAGAGAGTTAGTTTTAAAGGAACTTTTATGATCAGTTTACGACACACCCTGCTTTAGATGCTTGTCCAGGTCAGGATAACTAGTAAATGAATGTGATAATATGCAGACAGACGAGAAAGACTTAAGTAGTCTTTCCATGCTTAGTTTGAAAATAGCATTACAGATATCATGCGCGCACACACTAATAGAAAACGCATTCTCTGAGAGCCTATCCTTAGATGTAGCCAAAACAGCAACACCCATGAATGAGAGGGCCCAGTATCAGAGGCAGTAAGCCTATATACGCAACTTGCTGGGGAACATGGGTGGGAGGATCTCTTCTCGATCCTCCCAGACTGCAGGACACGGAATAACGGGCTCAAGTTAAAGGAAGCCAGATTCCGGCTGGACATCAGGAAAAACTTCCTGACTGTTAGAGCAGTGCGACAATGGAATCAGCTACCTAGGGAGGTTGTGGGCTCTCCCACACTAGAGGCATTCAAGAGGCAGCTGGACAACCCTCTGTCAGGGATGCTTTAGGGTGGATTCCTGCATTGAGCCAGGGGGTTGGACTCGATGGCCTTGTAGGCCCCTTCCAACTCTGCTATTCTATGATTCTATGAGGGTGCTGTTGCACCATGTCCTACTTTGTTGGTCCCTGGTTGACAGCTGGTTGGCTACCGTGTGAACAGAGCGCTGGACTAGATGGACCCTTGGACTGATGCAGCTTGGCAATTCTTATGTTCTTAAGAGGGAGATATCAGCAAGCTTGGGGAAATCTGAGTTTTGCAGAAATACAAAAAACAAACAAACCACCTTTGGTGGTGTGCGAAAGTGGGCAAATAATCCCCGAACAACCTTGCAAATTGAAGTTACTCAGTGACCACAGAATGTGGATTGGCTGGGTGGGGGAATGGAAAACCTGAGCTGGACATGGAATGGAGTATTGTAGAGGAAGGCTGGAACCCGGAGCAGGAGCTCTCCAGATTGCAATATTTTTTTACAGGTCCCACTTGTTGCAACCCTGTTTTCATCTGCAATATGTCGTACAGCATGTCCTTGGCATGACCAGCAACACCAGTGAAGCTAAACACATGAAGGGACCCAGCCTCCCTTTTGTGTGCATGCGCACATGTGCGCCTCGGCTGGGCAATATTTCAAACAACAGAACAGATGAAATCTCTTAAGGAGCACAGATGCTTTTTTCTGGCAAAGCAACTTTCAGTGGTAAGCAGCCTAGGAAAGTTCTACATGCAGATGAAGAAATGCAAAATTGGGAAGTTGTGCAACAAACAGCAAGGTGACCGGAGGATCAACATTAGGGACTGAATTCTTTGTGAATATTTAAGGGCGCAATCCTACACACATTGAAATAGAAATAAAATCCTACAGCTGGATGGCTGGGGAATGCCGGGACTCTTAGGACTGTTTTTTGGAAACAGGAGTAGAATCACAACCTTATTTAGTGATGTAGAAAAGGGGGTGGGGAGGGGGAGGACCAGTTGTAATTTAAAAGGACGGACCGATTGCAACAAGTGTCAGCAGGACCACGCAAAGTCAAACTGAGGAACCAAGTGTTGTGCTTTTGTGTATAGTAATGTACTGTGGGCAAGGGTGGGGTGGAGAAATAAATCTGACTTTTAACAAACCAAAGCAGCTGCTGAATAGGCCAGCTCATGAAATCCAGATCTTTACAATAATTATAGAGGCTTCTTTAACAGTGCAATCCTATGCATGTTTGTTTAGAAGAAAGGCCCACTGTGGTTTTCAGGGAAAATGTGCATGGGATTTGAGCCTCTTAAACCACCAAGCAACTACTACTGTACTGGAATGATTTGCTATGTTTTGGGTTGGCCACGAAGAAAGAGACTTGTTGGGCCTGAGGTAAGCAGACTACCTGTTGTGGCTTTTTTATTTTTCCAGCCACATTCCAGAGGAACAGCTGGGAGTGTATAAGAAGTCAAACTGACTCCAGGGAAAAAACAGATCCTCCAGAGATTCAAAGGCACAATGCACCCAGCCTGGCACCTTCCTGATGTGTTGGACTACAACTTCCACCATCCACAGCCAGCAGGGAATCCAGAATCATGGTTGGGTAATACCTTTATTAAAACCTTAAAAGTGTGCTTCACCTAGCCCAATGAAGTGTTCTGTAGAACTCCAAATGCTTGCACACTCTTTGGATTTGTTGCATTTAGAGAGTGAAGGCAAGGCCCTATCAGAGGCTCTCAAAACTGGGGTCTAAGTTGGCAAAAAGACCCAAGCAATCTCACATGCCAGGGATGCACATCCACCACCACCCTGATCCCCAGTTGTTGCCACAAGTACTACCAGAATTGTTGCTTTTCCACCACTGTTAGCAGTCACTGGGTGGGAAGGACTGTGCATGTGAATATGTGTGTATGTATACACACTTGTGTGTTTCCACACATGCAATCCCTGGCCCCTCAGCTGATACCCAATGTGTTCATCAGGGTGCAAAAGGTTGTGCCCCCATTATACTATATGTTATTTTTTACACCATTCTTGGTTTTTTTTGGAGTGTAACAATGTCACGGTCTATCACATGGGACAAGTCACAGTTTAAGAAGGTGGCATCCATTTCTGCGTAAGCATGTGGGCAGCATTATTTGGAACCATTTCGTTACCTCCGTCCAAGGCATCATGCAGAGGTGTTCCGAATGCTAAATGTGTCTCAGCGAAGAGGATGGGCCATTCCTCGTGCACGGTGCATGGGATGCACACCACTGCCTTGATCGCCCAGCTGTTTTGATCAGCTTTATGATGTGGCTCTCTGACTGCATCTGTCTGACCTGCAGCTGGAGAGCTACAAAAGGACTTTGTCAGTTTTCTTTCAAACACATTGCATAGGCATGTCCCTGTAGGCTTCGGGAGCCAGCTATTGTTCCAGGCGAGGCAGGGAGAGGCTGGTGCAGCCAGTTTTATATGATCGGTTCCAGACGGAGGACTCTGCACTTACCGTGGGGAATAGGATGTAGTGCTAGTGCTGGTGCTGGTGCGGGGGGGGGGGGGGGAAGAGAAAGAGAGAGAGAGAACAGTATGAAGCAGTGAGGACAAACTGAATGCTTGCTGAATGTCCAGCGTTGCTTGAGATCAGAAGGTGCGTACTGAAACAATGGCTTTCAGGGAGGCTGGTGTTATCTGTCTTTAAAAGAACAGCTGGCCAGACATTCAGCACACATATAGAGCCAGGCATACAAGGCATGCATAAATAGTGCACAGCACCAAATACGTGTGTATATAGTGTGTGGGTAGCAAATCTATTGGCAAGTGACACCATGCCTATTTATTAGAAGCAAAATACTGATGGGCAAAGGCACCCTGTATACAGAGAGAGGCTCTGTATATCGCAGGGACTCCATGAGTGGGAACAAAGTTCTTCTCTGTGAAGCCTTTGGTATAACCCCCTGGTCCCCACATGTGGCCTAGCTGCATGTAACTGAAATACATGCCTATATTTCCCTCCTTCTTCTGTTTTCTCCCTTGTGTTCAATTTTACATTGTAAGCTCCTCCAGGCAAGGATCTGTCCTCTTAAACTTTGTAAAGCACGAAGCTCACTCATTAAACACTACTACCACTGTCACTCACCATCATCATCTGCACCCTGTGCACAGAGATGGATTATCCACATATCCAATGGGGTTCCATTAAGTGAAAACCAGGCTACTAACTTCACCACAGGTGACCGGATAGTATCCTCTACTATATGGTGCCTAAGTGAAGATTCTTATTTTGCTCCATATGAGTGAACCTCAGCCATATGAGAGAGTAGCTTTGGGGTGACATTCGGTGGGTGGGTGGGGGCTACATCTAACCCCTGCCCTTAATGCTTGACCATAGATTCATAAATAGGAATAGTTCTCTCAAACACTGATGTTTCTCTGTCCTCTCACCACCACCATCACCACCAAATAATCCCCAATCTGGAATGAAAGCAGGAATCTGCCTCGTTAAACAATTACTTGCCTGTGTGAATGAGTCTTCAGTGATCGAATGCAAGAACACCTCCAACACAAGCTTTTGCTCAGTGGAGTTCATTCATATATTTAGCTGCAAGAACACCTCCGACACAACCTTATTTCATCACAGGTGATGGGATAGCATCCTCTATCCCAGCTAAAGCAACAAGCTAATTTGGGCAGGCTGACAGGCCATGTAGCACTCACAGCTCTGTCCTCCACCCACCCGGCATCTGCTGCCTGAGGTCGTTCTCTCATTCCGACAATGTCTTGATGAAAATCCAAGGAAAAATGGGAAAGCAGCAGATGCACAAAGGTATGTTCCATCAGCTTCCAAATAATCCTCCAGGCTGTATTGAAAGTAGCAGTTATCACAGATAGGTGTGTGTGTTTGTGGTGTGAACATAGGAAGTGATTTATACGGAGTCAGACCATTTGTCCATCCAGCCCAGTATTGTTGACACTGACTCGCAGCAGCTCCCCAAAGGTTCCAGCGTTCTTCCATTGCTCTAGCTGGAGATGCGGCCCCATCTTTCCATAGCTTTGAAGAAGTTTTTCCTTGGCTCAGCTCCAGTACCAGAAACGAACCAGGCAGGGCTACCTACAGGGTCCATTTCAGAGAGAGAGTAACATCAGGTGAGCATTTCTGGGTCCCTTGGCAATTAAGCTACAGGGCACCATCTTGTCCCCAATGTTATTTAACATCTATATGAAGCCTTTGGGGACGGTCATTAGGGGATTTGGAGCAAAATGCCATCAGTACACTGATGACACACAGCTCTATCTCCCTGTGACAACTGAATCAGGAAAGGCTGTACAAGTCCTAGATCAGTGCCTAAACTCAGTAATGGGCTGGATGAGGGCCAATAAATTGAAACTGAACCCTGGCAAGGCGGAAGCCCTGTGGGTGAGTGGTTCCCGAGTCTGGGAAATAGTCTCATTGCCTTTTGGATGGGGTTGCACTCCCTCTGAAGGTTCATAGTTTGGGAGTACTCCTAGATCCATCATTGTTGCTGGAGGCCTAAGTGGCCACGGCAGCTCGGAGTGCCTTTTACCAGCTTTGGTACGGCCACTTCTGAACAGGGATAGCTTGGCCAGTGGTATGGGCAATAGTAACCTCAAGACTGGATTACTGCAATGCGCTCTGTGTACGGCTGCCCTTAAGACTGCTCCGGAAGCTGGAGCTAGTGCAGAACACAGCAGCTTGGCTGTTGGGAGGAGCTGCCCCTTTCCAGCATGTAACCCTTTTGCTAAGGGAACTGCACTGGCTGCCTATTGGCTACTGGGCCAGGTTTAAGGTTTTGGTAGTATTGTACAAAGCCCTAAACAACTTGGGACCAGGATACCTGAAAGAGCGCCTTTTCCCTTACCAACCTGACCAATCACTGAGGTCGTTGGGAAGGCATGGTCCTGAGGGTTCCACATTGACCTATGGCCCAACTGGAATCCACCAGGAGAAGAACCTTTAGTGTAGTGGCCCCTTCTCTGTGGAACTCTCTGCCCCTGGAGGTCAGGCAGGCACCAACACTAGGTTGCTTCTGGCACCTCCTGAAAACATCTTTGTTTCAAGAAGCCTTCCTCAACTGACTAGCCACTGTTTTTCTGGTTCCTTTGTTTTTAAATTGAATAATTTTAATGTACTTTTTAAAATCTTCTTTCTTTTACTGTTTATATCTATACTGTTTATTTCACCGCGCTGCAATCTGTGTTAGATAATTGAGTAGTACATAAATGTTAATAATAATAAATAATAATAATAATAACATACATAAAGCAGTAGAGTGCAGTGAGATAAGGGGGGATGCTTGGCTCCCCTCCTCACATGCTTGATTTTGTATAAAAAACAAACCTTTCCCTCCCCCCCTCGCTTTGGGGGAAATGCATGCTTAATATACACGTTTGCCCTGCAAATCTGGTTTGGCCCCCAGTTGCAAATCATCTAATGGCAAAAAATCAAGCTGACAACTGCACGTGTGAACCGGCCTTTCCAGGTGTCGTCTTTTACTCTTGCATCTCAGGGCTGAGCTCTAATGCTGAGAAGGGGGTCCAGGACTCAGCTTTGGTTCAGATTAAACCCAGACCCCTTCTTGAATTGCCAGCATATGTGTGTGGTGCTGGCGGTAGTGGGCAGCGAGACTCTCACGAAGCCCTGTAAGGGGTGGGGTGGGGGTGGAGAATGGGCGAGACCTGTCACACAAGTGGAAGGCAGCCCTATCAAGAGCAAATGTCCCCAAATAGTTCCCAGGCCAGGGTGGAGAAGCATCCACTCACAAAGGATTGGGGAAGGAGGGTCTCTGCTCTCCACCTTCATTATCAAATGGAACTGGCCGAGTGCACATCTCAGTACGCAAGAGCAGCCCTTGGCAAATGTTATAGCACTTAAAAAAAAGAAAAGATATCCCAGCAGTCACTCAAGTTAGTATATAACCAAATACCCTGTCTAACTTAATTTACCTACTCTCTTCAAGACCAAACTAGAATAATAAAGAATTTGACCTGTCTTGTCCAATTCTGAGGTTTGCCTGCCTCCCTCGCTCAGCCAGCCATCAATATGGGTTTGCCACATGATCTCTCTCTCTCTCTCTCTCTCTCTCTCTCTCTCTCTCTCTCTCTCTCTCTCTCTCTCTGGCCTTCCTGAATTCTCCCAGCCTCTCCCCTGCTACTTCTGCTGTTTTTCCTCGCCTTCTGCAGCATATATGCAAGGGTTTACAGTTGAAAGAAGCATTGCATCCAAAACCATCCCTCCTGGTACCTGAACTCCATTTGTGGTCATGCTATTCAGATTTCAGGTCTGGAAGCTAAATCGTGCTTTTATGGCTCTGCCTGGCACTTATCCAAGGCCGAATGTAGTGCCCTAGTATTTAAGCCATTCATGGTGGAGGAAATATGACAGTTTGAGGAGTGGGGCTTAGAAGGCAGCTCACAAAACTGTCTTTAATAAACTTGGGCTTAATGCCATTGTCCCCGGAGGGCCCAAAATCACGAGGTTGGTTGAACAATGGCAAGAGTTCAAGCGCACCTCGGGTTCCTTGTCTGCACTCTCTGCTTTCCCAGTTCTCGGGGTCATGTTGCAAACATTCCAAAATGTGCTGTGAAGCCGGGAGGGTGGGGCGCTTCCCTTTGAGAAGCCGTGTTTATGCCTCTTCTCCTTCCCAAATTAGCAAAGAGCGGTGGGTTTGGGAGCAGAATAATTTCCCACTGCCTTCCCGACGGAAATAAAGCAAAGGGAAATGAGCAAGCAGCAATGGGCTAAGTACCACCATCTCTCACCCCACACTCCTGCATGCAGCCCTGGGCTTCCTGTTTCGCGCCACTGCATTTCCCATGAAGGTGGCTACAGAAGATAGGAAGCTCTCTCTAGCTCTACACAGAGGGCCAACGTCAAGGGTAGGCATGATTGGACCTACAGAGGGCCCAAACCCCAGCAAGGGCCCACCAACAAGAGCCTCTGGACTTGCTCCTCCTCTTCACCATGGCAACCTGCTTGTTCACCTGCCTCTTGTTCTGGCCCAGACAACTGTGGTGGTGAGGAGGTACAGTAGATGCCACTGCCTCCTTGCTCACTGGCTCTCTGCTTGTCAAGGAAGCAAGTGGCAGCAACGATAAAGAAGAGGATGAAGAGCAAAAGCAGCTACTGACAATGGTGGTGAGAGGGAAGAGTCACTGAAGGAGCAGGGGCATGGAAGTGTCTCACTCAAAGGCCTTCAAAAACCTGGAGTCAACAGTGGCCTGTTCAGATGCTGCTTGGGAAAGGTGGTTAGGGTAACCTTCCTTCATGGTGGTCACCACTAAGCACTATGCGTGCTGTCGCCAGATGATCATGGAACCATGCTTCACAGCATGGTTACCCTAACCACTCCCTAAACCACCCCAGAGAAGTCCGCAATCCTACAACTGGTCCATCACGCATCCCATCAGCCTTATTTTAGGGCTGGCATTGCAGCTGGATGTGGGCAGCCGTTACAGGGCCAATGCTTTCATGCTTCTTTCTTTCAAAAAATATACAAAAAGCCAGCCAAAAATGTGCATTTCCCCCAAAGCACATTCAGGCCAAAGCATAAAAATGCACAGCTGGGACGAATTTGTGCATTTGTGTGAATTTGGCAACTTGAAAAAAAAATGAAAACTTTAAAGAAAAGTGTGATACAAGGTGGAAATGGGTGAGTTTGCTCATTCCTACATCTTTGTGCTTTCTCATATGGTGGTACTTTCGGCCACTCTTGCCACCGAGCTCTATGGAAGCGCATGGTTAACCACAAGGGCCTGACAGATGACATGCTAAGGCTTGGCTAAAACTACCAACCCTTTTGCATCACATGTTTAGTGAGGATGGTTAAACCATGGTTATGTAGCCATCATGGTTAGGAAAAAAGCCCTACACACAACATATTAAGCCATTATGGTATACTTTATATTTGATTCCTCGCTCTCCTTTATTCCTCATATTGAGGCAGTAGCTAAATCTTGTCGTTTCTTCCTGTATAATATTGCCAGGATTCGACCATTTTTGTCTGTCTCTTCTGCCAAGACTCTCGTTCACGCACTGGTTATCTCTCGGTTGGACTACTGCAACCTCCTTCTCTCTGGCCTCCCCTCATCTCACATCAGTCCGCTGGTCTCTGTCCACCACTCTGCCGCTAAGATCATCTTCCTGGCCCGCCGCTCTGACCATGTCACTCCGCTTCTGAAATCTCTTCATTGGCTTCCAATTCACTCCAGAATCCAATATAAACTTCTCCTGTTGACCTTCAAAGCTTTTCACGGTCTAGCTCCTGCCTATCTCTCCTCTCTCATCTCACACTATTGCCCCGCTCGTGCTCTTCGCTCCTCTGATGCCATGCTTCTCGCCTGCCCAAGGACCTCCACTTCCCTTACTCGGCTTCATCCTTTTTCCTCTGCTGCCCCTCATGCCTGGAACGCTCTTCCAGAACACTTGAGAACTACCAACTCAATCACAGCTTTTAAAACTCAGCTAAAAACTTTTCTTTTCCCTATAGCTTTTAAACTTTGAGTTTGTTCTGACTCTATACTGTTAGCTTCACCCTACCCGGTGCCTGTTTACACTTCCCTGTGCCTGTTTGCATTCTCTTTCCCTCCTTATTGTTTACTACAACTTTATTAGATTGTAAGCCTATGCGGCAGGGTCTTGCTATTTACTATGTGGTCTGTGCAGCACCATGTACATCGATGGTGCTATATAAATAAATAAATAAATAATAAATAATAATAATAATAATAATAATAATAATAATAAAAATAAAAACTCCTAGCCATCATGGCTTAGCGTGACATCTGTAGCCAGTGTCTACAGAAGTTGGCCCAACCAAATGCAATGCAGCAGCTTACATTCTAAGTACAGGTACTCAACGTAGGGTGACCATGTCTCCTACTTGAGGAGGGACAGTCCTATATCTGTCCAGTCCAAGCCTGGTTTAAAGATAAAGCATCACACGGGACAGCAAAGGCCTTAAAGCTGCCCATCAGCACTTAGACCCTGGACAGACTGCAAAGCCACATGGGTCACCTTGACACAGTCTTCTCCAATAGGGTTAGATGTATTGTATTTCTGTTTAAATCATCATTTTCTAAATTTGCATCCGTACAAGCTAAGCAGCATATACATTTTTAATGCAAGCCTGTCTCCTCTTCTGTTCATGTGTAAGTGGCCACCCTAGCTGGAAGCTAAATGTTGGTTCAAACCTCCGCTGATACTCACTAGGTGGCTTTGGGTAAGCCAGTCTTCACATTCTCTTAGGGTTGGGAGGATAAACAAGAGAAAAATTATAAAGTGTTTTGTAGATTGAAAAGGATGAGGACAAGGATGTCATCTGAGATGCAAAGGCCTTGTTGGATGTGATCTCCGGTGATTATTTTGCCTGCTCCAGGGCAGGGCACTGAAAAGAGTTTTTAGGGCTTTACTCTGGCTCATCTGCTCTCTCTAAACTCTGTTCTCCTGTGATGAAAGGAAAGAGGAATGTATAAAGGAAGGGAGTCACACTCTTCAAACTGAATGATAAATTACACCCTGTTAGAAGCTCCAGTTTGACTGTGCCCCGAACCTAGACCATAAATTAACTCCACCCTGGCTCTACAATCCATCCTTCTGTTCCCCCTCAGGCCTGCTCGTGATTCCCAGCCCTCACTACAGTTACCAGCATTTTCGCTGGCTTGGCTTCTGTCACTGTGCCTATAACAGGATTCTGTCACGCAGGCCTGAAGTAGGAGAATCTCTTCCTAGCATGGTAATGAAGTAGTAAGCATGGGAGGAGGGCCTCTAAGACAGTTGGCGATCCAGTTCTTGAGAGGAGACGTGAAAGGCCAGCCCAGGACACTGGAGCAAAATCCTCCCATGTCTGAAGTGCAGACCCAAGATGGTTTTGCTTACAGGCTCAACTGTCAAGGCAGGGCCATAGCAACTCTGAAGAATAAGGGGTTTCAAAGCGACTCTGGTCAGTAATGAAAGAAACAGTCTAGCAGCCATGATGACCAGCCTGGTTTGGAAGGGCTTTGTGGGGAATCTCTCCAAGCAGAGTTTTTGGAACACACAACGCCCTTCATGTCTGGTGTGGGATTGGATCTAACCAATCCTAAGGGAGTGCTACATATAGAGTACTTCCTCTTTCCCCATTTTATAGGTTTACTTGGTGGCTCAAAGCTGGCCTCTCTATTGCGCTCTTCAGTCACCCTGCATCAAGTTTGTTTGGCTGGATATGGAGACTGCAGTGGAATCTTGCTGCTGACGGGCTGGGTCACATTCCAAGATCCCAAGCTAACTATAGAAGCTGGGTCATCCATGGTCCACCCCCCACCTCCACCAGCAACCTTAGCCAGTCTGTGGACAACCAAGGGCAGAAACTGGATGATTGGGAAGGTTAGAAGAGGATCTTTACTTATGATAGATGTTTCCAGCCTCTGTGATTGAATGGATTCACATAACACAACAACCCATACTCAAGGTTGAGTATTATTATTATTTATTTATATAGCACCATCAATGTACATGGTGCTGTACAGAGTAAAACAGTAAATAGCAAGACTCTGCCGCTGTGGCTTGTTGTTGAACCATGGGTTGTATTGTGTGAATTCAGCTACATTAATAAACCATAGTTTGTTAACCATGAACAACCCACAGTTCACAACCCAACACAAATCATAGTTTTTTTCTGTGGGTTGTTCATGGTTAACAAATCATGGTTCATTAGCATGGCTGGGTTCACATAACATGATAACCGAGTATTCAACAACAACCTACACTCAACCCATACAAAACACTGGCCTTGTTCAGTCACTGGTGCATGAGTATAACAGAATTACAGATGTGGTAAGCCAACCCAGGGCCCATTACTCCCACTGCAGAGGGTGGGTAATTTACTGATTTTGGCCAGAAAAAACTCCTGGCACATGACATGCTAACTCCATGTGGGTCACTCCCAACACAACCCATGGTGGGCTGCCATTATGTGTGAACTTAGTCAACACATCTGGAGCTCACCAGGCTGGGGAAGGCTGATCTAGAGCATACTTTCAGTTCATGACAACAGTCAGCTCTATCTTATGCAAAATGAGTATGTAACCTAGAACATATCCCAGAATGTTCTGCAAAATGCAGGGATTACACTGTGGTGGACATCAAAGAGGAAAGTGCTCCACGAAGACAAAAGGCTTGCAAACCACTGTGATGCACTACTCTGTACTCACTATCGATATTGCTACATGCTAAGTACTTTTCTATCTCAGCTATCAAATACTGAAAAATATTGGTTGTTGAATGTCAAATATTGAAGTCAAATATCATTAGATATCAAATACTGTGAGAATATCTGAGCACTCAGAGAATACCTAGCTAGAGTAGCTTTCCAAGATCCTCCAGATATTTTGGATTAGAACACTTATGGGACCAGAAAATGTTCAAAATGCAGATTTTTGGATTATACATGCAGCAATCAAGAAATTTTGTTTGGCTGTGGGAGCCAGTCCTACGCTTCATCCAGTGGGACAGGCTGGGGACTTCCTCTTGATATCATATTGTAAGCATTTGGAGCAGCTTGAAAGCACAGCCCCAGACAGGAATTATCCCCCCAACTTCATCTCCCTCAGGAGGAGGGCTGGAACTCATCACACATGCTCAACAGAGGGACACATGCTCACCACAGCAAGATAAATTTGTTGACTTCTGACTTTAGTCGTAACTTTTCAAAAAAAGGAAGAAACTATGAACATGATGTTACATGTTCAGGCAGGTGTTAGCTTGCAAAGTCCATTATTATTTTTATTTTTTTATTTATATAGCACCATCAATGTACATGGTCCAACATCCTTTAAAAAGAACAGAGAGGTAAGGCTGATCCAAAACAGGGGGGTCCCCATAAAATGCACGCACCCACCCAATTTGACAATGGCTGGGGCTGCAAAAAGGAACAAAAATGTTCACACATTCAGAGTGAGGACAAGAAGCATTGCCCTCATTCTAATTTGGCTTTGTTACATCATCATCTAGCTAAACCTGATTAGAGTTTCTGACAACACAAACAGCCATTCACTCTGATTTGGCTTCATGACGTCATAATGTAGCCAAGCCTGATTGGCTATGTAGTGATGTGATGTCATCATGCTGGCTGCATAGTTCCCGATTTGCTTGGATTTTCTCAGAGAAAATAATATTTTAAAAATGGTGCCAAAGCTGCAGAGCAGGGAACATAGTAACTGAGAACAGGTGGTGAACAGACTGTGAAAAAGGTACAGGGATTTTTCATTAAATTCTTCACTCTCATCCCCCAAATTCTCCCTTTACTCTGATAATTTTCATGGGTGAAAATTTTGGTGCAGAACTAGGTTATTATTATTATTATTATTATTATTATTATTTATTTATTTATTTATATAGCACCATCAATGTACATGGTGCTGTAGGTTGTCATTTTTTAATTTTATTTTTTAAACTACATTCAGATAATTCCAGCTGCCTGGACTTCATGGAGGGTTTGGGATCAGATTACTCA
Source organism: Elgaria multicarinata webbii (assembly GCF_023053635.1). Lineage (NCBI taxonomy): Eukaryota > Metazoa > Chordata > Lepidosauria > Squamata > Anguidae > Elgaria > Elgaria multicarinata. The sequence continues at coordinate 45,353,918 of NC_086173.1, read as the reverse complement.
AGCCTCCAGAAATAACTCAAAAACACAAAATAAAAAAAACACAAATCCCCCAGCAAAACATACCAGAAGTTTCTACATCTTAGGGAACTGACCCTCACTGTCTATTGTTTACTGGTGGACAGTGAAGAGGCAACCTGAATATAATGTAATTTCATACATTTGGGTACACACAAACAGCCAAATCTGGAAATCAAACAGTCAGACATTTGGCTTTGGGATCAAATGGAAGATTCTGAATATTTGCAGCTGGGGAGGAAAACAGCACCATTAAAAGGATTCAGAGCTACAAAGGCAATTCTGCAGTGTACAAAATTATGCACTGTGTGGAGAATGTGGAAAGGGAGACACTCTTCTCTCTCTCCCATAATACTAGAACCCGGGTCATCCCATGAAGCTGATTGGTGGGAGATTCAGGACAGATAAAAGTACTTCTTTACACAGTGCATAGTTAATGGAATTCACTACCACAAGATGTAGTGATGGTCACCAGTTTGGATGGCTTTAAAAGGGGATTGGATAAATTCTTAGAGAAGGTTATCAAAGGCTAAGTGCAACCTCCAGTATCAGAGTCAGTAAGCCTGTATACACCAGTTGCTGGGGAATATGGGTGGGAGGATGCTTTTGCACCATGTCCTGCTTGTGGGTCTTTGGTCGACAGTTGATTGGCCACTGTGTGAACTAAGTGCAGGGCTAGATAGACCCTTGGTTTGATCCAGCATGGCTCTTATGTTAAGGTCCTCCCAATTCATACTATCCCTTGAAGGCCATTCCACAGGCTGATAGTGGGATCTGTGTTTGTAGGACTATCTGTCCCCCGCCCCCTACCCATTTTCTGAAAAGCCTCCTCATCTGGCAGAAATTCAATACGTGTGGCTTTTCCTGGCACGGAGATGCAGTGAGATGGGCGAAGCTTTCGGTTTTAGATTCCTGCAAGCCATGCAGCTTTTGAAGGAGCGGGATCCCCGCCACCACGAAGGGTAGTGATGCTACCTGCTTGATTTCAATGTGCTTCCTCCCCCTCCCGCGTTTGGGCGCTACTTGAAAACCAGGGGAAACGACCTCTTCAAAGTATCTCCTCCCGGAGGGGGTGATTTTACAGTATCCGTTCTTTTCTCCGCTTTGCTACAGCTTGCTCCCACGTCGCGTGTATCCATGTAGACGAGTTGTAGCGTAGCAGGCATCGCACGGGGCGGGCGGGGGGTTACGTTCAGCTCCCGCAATTATTGGCAACTGCCGTAGTCACGGGCTGAACCCCGATGCTATAACGCGAAGGCAAAAATCCTTGCCGGTGTCTCTGCAGCCCAAAGCATGCGCCTGGACAAGCCTTTCGTCTCGCACACGAAGCCTTGGCAGCGCCTACGTTCTCACGAGGGCTCAGTGGAATGGAACTCAAACTGATTCGGAAGCGGAGTGACGTGTCCGCTCCCCCACCACCCGCGGCCCCCGGTCCGACCAGGCAGGAACACGCCCCCGCGGACGGCGCCGCATCCAAGGGCATTCCCCACAGCCAGGTCTTTGCGCCTTTAAATATCCCGAGCTACGGCTAAGCAGGCACCTTCTCCAAACATTTAGGCCCATTAACATTGTTAAGCAGTGAGTTAGGGAGTGTCAGAAATGTGCTATTTTCACACGCAGGCTGATTGATGAAGGGCGACGCGCGCAGGGCCCCGGGTTGGCAGCGAGACAGGCTTGAACAATGAGGGGGCCCCCAGCCAGCCAATAAATACCAGCCTCTAATCTCATTCCCCCCACGTGGGGCCGGACAGGCAGCCGAGGCCTCGCAGCCATTGGGCGACTCGCAGCCAACCAGAGGGTGTCAAAAAGAAGCTTCGCGCTCCCGTTGGCTACCCGCGTTCCCTTTTGTTCTCGCCACCTCGGCGGAGTTAACTCTTTCCGCTCTTCCTCCGAAGAAGGCCGGAAAGCTAAAGAGGCGCAGACAGCAGCCCCAGCTGCTTCCCAGTGCAAGAGCGCTGCCCGAAAACAGCCCGCCTGGGAGGAGGGTTTGGGGTAATAGGGTTTCTCTCCCTCTCCCACCTGCAGCCGGACTATGTGTCCAGTCCAGGACGGCCTCAGGAAGCAGGGTGGCCTTCGAAGCCCGTTCTACACGCACTCCTGACCCTGGTCTTCATCTGTAGTTGCAAAGGGACGAGAGTCGAGACGCTATGAGATTAGGCCAGCTCTAGCAAGCAGCCCCAAGGCAAAAAAAAAAAGGGGGGGGAAAGCAGAAGCTCTGCCTCTCTGCCCTTAGAACAAGCCCGGCGGGTAAAAAGGAGCTAGTAAGCAGAGGGAAGATCCAAAAGGAGGCCGTTTCTCCGCATTTGCCACCCTTGGCTGTGTGTTACAACCGCTTCCACGCCAGCAAGTGCAGTGGGGCCGTGCAGTTCAGGGGTGGGGAACCTGTGGACTTGAATTTCCATCCGTTCTAGTAAGCTTGACCAATGGTCGGGATGATGGGAGTTGTAGTCCAACATCTGGAAGGCCGCAGGTGCCCCACCCCAATACAGTTGACGGTCAAATCATGATGCCCACCATCTATTTCTAGGCAAGGGGGGTGGTCCCATCAGCTAACTCACTCCACTTTGTAACTAGGTTAGGCCAGGGAGAGAAGCAGCAATGGGGAGGGAAGCTCCACGTACCCCCGGCACCAACTCACCCCCTATCCAGACGGCAGCGAAGTAGGCAAGCGCTAGAGTCCCTTCTGCCTGATAAGCCTGAACAGGCCTTCAGCCCCTGAAAGAGAAGATGGCGCTGCTAGATGGCGGAGGAAAGCTCGGGCCTCCAAGCAGCACGTGGGGTTTTGGCCGAGGGCGGTAGCTGCCCACCCCTTTCACTCACACACCGAGGCCGCAATCGGATGCGCACTTACTCCGGAGCAAATCACTTCCGTGTCAGTGGCACTTGCTTCAGAGTAAAGACGTATATGCTTGCCTTGGCTGTTGCTCTGGGCCCTTGATGTGGGGCGGAGATTCTAGCTTTGCAACAAGATTCGAGGAAGGCAAGCCACGGAGGGAGGCTACGAGGTACAAGTAGTGAAAGGCAACCGCCGTACAATACCTTCACCCTCTTTTAGCAGCACGGGTTCAGTTCTGCTTCTCGACACTGGGTGGCAGAACACCAAGGCGGCCACGCTCCCGCTAGTAGAGCAGGGGGCAGGATTGGTGAAGTATTTATTACTAGGGAATGAATGCCCCCACCCCCACCCGCAACGGGCTCCATAATGGAGGAAGGGGGTGGAGTTTTGGGGGTGGTGGATCCAAGTTGTCAAGTGAGCTGGTGGGTATCAGATGGCTCAAGAGAGTAGGCGAAACTTGAGACCCAACGCCAAGCAGAGATGCCCCACTTCCAGGGCATTCACGCCACTGCCAGCTGCCACGCCCAAGCAGAATCCCCGCTTTCCAGCCGGCAACACGGCGGGTTTTTGCCGTTTATAGCGCATCCTATCCCAGGGATGCTCAGCACGGGTAACAGCTACTATATCAAACCGGATTCACAGTTGGGTACTACCTTGATTATTATGTCCAAAACGAAATTCCGCAAAAAATGTGCAAGCTTTCGCATACTCCCAGAACTCTTCGTCAGGCTAGGTGGGCCAGCACGGCTCTCCTTGTTTCTTTGTATATCGAACAAGAACCCATTCCCTAAAAGATGGTTGTTCGGTTTGTTTCCTACCCAACTCCCATCCTTTTTCCTGGTTTCTCCCAGGGCAGTGCTAGGCTTCAGAAAGAACAAGCCAGAACTCTAAAGGAGCTATCGAAGGGGCTGCACCTGTTCTGGGGATAGGGCTCAGCACTTTGGATAACTCCTTTAGAGTTCTGGCTGGTTTGGACTGAAACCCAGAATGGATTCGCAGATCCACCAAAATCGGAGGCACCAGCCCCCACTGTCCCAGGAATCGCTTCCCACCCACCCACCCACCCCCATCAGAGGAAGTTACAATTTGCCTTGAAACTCCATCAAGTCCTCGACTGCACTCACCGCAAAGAAGCTGCCTGGCACACCATGTCTGAGGGTGAATAGGGGGGGGGGGGTAGTCAGGTTGCTTGAACAGACCATGGACTCCCTGCCTCCAGTTTTCCCAGTTTTGGGCCTTCCCATCCTGCCCCTCCCTCCATCCCACGGAGATCCCGCTCCAAATGTGGCAGCAGCATCTCCTCAAACGGGTAAGAGATTCGACCACTCCAGCTACAGCCCTCGCATTTTGGAATTCGCACCAGCTTTGGAATAGTTAAACCTCCCTCTCAGGCATCCAGTAATCATCCCTCCCTCCCTCTCTCGCTCCCTCCCTCCCCAATATGCGGTGTAGCAGCCTGGCAGGGATTCCTTCCAACGCCACGATCTAAGAAGTCACCGGCTAAGCAAGTTAACAAGTGAACAATCAAATGCAGCCAATTTGGCTAGAGCTGCACTGTGAGAGATGCCAATAGAGAGGGGGTACAAAAAAGAAGAGAGGAAAAAGCTGGCACTGGCAGCTTTTGTTACCACCTGGGTAAGAACAGGACACAAATTGGCAAAGGTCCACTAGCACCTTCTCTCCTCCCACCCTCGCGCTTTTCCTCGACTTGATCTACAATCCGGTATTCCAAGAAGACCATTTGGGCATAGCAACTTTCTGGTAATGGTCCTTCAGTCCAGTGAGCTACCCACAATGCAATCCTAGACTTGTCTGCTCAAACCTAAGTCCCACTGAGTTCAAAGGAACGTGCTCCCAGATAAGCCTAAAAATGCCAAGTAGCCTAGGCTGAATATTGGTATAGTTGCTACTGTTCTTACCTTTGACAAAGCTCCTCCAAGTTTCTGAAGCCAGGGTCTCTTCCACTTCCAAATCAATGAACCCTGCAGGATTGATCACAATTGCTTGTGCAAGATCATACACAGCTCACCTTCAAGCATAGCTAGACTGCCAAAGCTGAAACATTCGCCACATTTGGGGTCTAGGGGGAAACTGCTGTGGCATTTTACAGATTTTGTGTGACTATGTTTGGTAGCATGAATTTTCAAAGACCTCCTGCATATGATATAAATCAGCCTGCTTCAACCTGGTGCCTTGGACTACAAATTCCATCATTCTGAACCAGCTAGGGTGGTGTGGGCTATAGTCCAATGTATCTGGAGGACATCAAGTTGGGGAAGTCTCACACCATCATTATCAGCATCAGCATCATTACAGTCCAATATTAAGTATATTTGCTCAGAAGTTCACCTGCATTCAACAGGGCTTACTATTTAACTAAGTAATAAATGCTTAAGATTGTGGCTCTTGAGTTTCAGATGATGCAACAACCACCTCTAGACAAACATGGCTCTTCTAGACTCAGCTGTACAAGGACATTTTCCAGAAAAACCAATCATTTCTCTTTGCTTAGGAACATATTGTGTGTCTGTTATTGAGACGGTGAGTCAGAGAACTGCTTGGGTGCATTTTTAGTCTTGATTAAGACCTTTTAGTCCTGGTTAATACATCAAATACATTTCTTATCATCCAGGTTCTGTACCTACATTCACTACTTAGAAACCCAGTACATTCATATGAGCATGCATAGAAAGGGAAGTACAGTTGTGTGCAAAAGTGGGGAAGATCCTTTGCATCCTTCTATGTAGGTGCCATGTCTTGTTTTGGTTTTTGGAGGTAGTTTCTGAATTCATGGTAGTTTAAGAATGTAATCTACAGCAAATGGCTTAGAATTCTTAAAGTCCCTCACTTCTAAGCCAAAGATACCTACCTAGACTACAACTTTTTTGGGGGTGGGAAGCCTCCAAAATCTTTATGACCAACTTAATGCCTTGATTCTGATATCCATTCCTAATGAAGGATCTAGTGGTGGCCTTTTCCAGAATCCTAGTGTGTGAAAAATAAACGTTGCTAGTCCTCATAGCTACAGACACAGGCATTTCTGTTTAGAATTCAGAAATGCTGGATTCTGTCATTGTATGCTTCCCCCCCCCCCCCCCCGCTTCTGTTCCAAACAAACCATGCCTGACTTCATGCCTCTAAGACTTTGCCCCTGTTGCTCTCTATCAGCACCCATGCTTCATGGAGCCCACACCTCTTTTCTAGTCTCACTGCCTAGACCCTCTTTTAAAATCAGGGGGAAACCCCCCCAAAAAAATGCAACCCAAAGCAAGCAGATTTGTATAGTTTGCATCTCAGAGCCAATCAAAGTAATTGGGCTTTCTGGGCATTTTTTAAAGCAAAGACCCCCCTGGCTTTGAGCTCCTTAGAGCGCAATTTGCCAACGGCAGACTCCTACATCTATAACACATCTCCATGGCAGCCAGCTGCTAATTTATTACGTTTATGTATGTTGTAGTTGCCACCTCTTCAAGATAGAAGGGAGGGGGAGAGACCACTCAGCTATATATGTTAATCCACAAAAAGTGTATGCAAACTTATTGTCTGGCACTGGGGCCAAGGTTTTGAAAAACTGCGGGAGCAGGAAGAAGAGAAGAGTCAGGCCTAGCCAATATAAAACTAGTCAAGTGGCAACCCTAATGTATATGTAAAACAGGACATTCAGATGGTACTAAAATACCCATCAGGTGGTAACCTTCATAACAACTGAGCCTATAGAAAAAATGGTTAAATGGCATCTCAATTTGCCATCCAATGATAGAGAGAAACAGAGGAGGTGTGTGGCTTTTACTCCCCATATATGACTCGGAGCAAGCTAGAGACTACAGCTTTCTGAACACTCGAATCCGATGTTTATTTACTGTACATTCCCCCTATGGCAGACAGAACACATGCCAGCATTTGTCCAAGAAAGAAAGAAATGGAAGAGATGCATTCCGAGCCAGCTCCACGTTCCTGAGAGGCCGGGGGCAAGACACCCTCCAGGCCACGTTCCTCAGTGCCCCTACCTTCTCATCCCCACTGTCACCAGCTGCTCTTTCTCCCCATTCTCTTCCCCTTTGCTTGACAGACAGAGAGCAAGGAGGCAGTGGCATCTACTGGTCCTCCTCCTTCCCACCACTGTTGGTTGTCTGGGCCAGAGCTAGAGGCAGGTGAACAAGCAGGCTACAATGAGGAAGAGGAAGTCCAGGGACTCTTGTCAGGGGGGCCCTGCTGGGCTGTGGGCCCTCAGCAGCTGCCTGATCATGCCTACCCTGATCCCAGCCCTGGATTCATTCATGTCCTGATTCATTCACATAGAATGCACACACTGGCTAGTTTATATTCCTACCAGTTTTGGAAAATTCCAGTGCATCTCAAGGGAAATAAATGGATTCCCCACCCCACCGGACATACCTTCCTTCTTTGCAGGGTTCCCATCGGCTGCTGGCATCCTTACCATTGGCCATGCTGACTGGGGCTGATGAGAAATGTAGTCCAAAACGTCTAGAGGGCACCCAGGTTACCTACCCCTGCTTTTGAGCTTCACAAAGTTTGGGGGAATCTACTACAGGCCACTTTCTGCTATGGGTGCTGGGCTGCGGCATTGCGTCAGCTTCTTCTCTGCCCATCCATGCAGAGACGACACCCAATTGGGGTGCGCCACATCCTGCTTCCTTGCTTTCCTAGACCATCTTGTGATATGTGAATAACTGGAGGCTAAACCAAAACCAAGGAAAATTGCCTCTTGAAAGCAAGGCACCTTTCATATCCCCACCCCCAGGTCACCTGCCACTCCCAAGCAGTAGCTGCCAATCATGGGCTAGGAAAGTGCCTGATATCAAGCCAGGCCTTTGATTCCATCTATCTCAGTGTCATCTGTTTAGCTTAGGAAAAAGGCTAGTCAGAGGAGCCATGATAGAGGTGTGCCAAATTATGCAGGGTATTGAGAAAGTGGATAAAGAGATGTGTGTTTTTCCCTCTCTCATAATACAAGAACCCAGTAGGATCATCCCATGAAGCTGACTGGGGGGGGGGGGGAGATTCTGAACAGATAAAAGGAAGCACTTCTTTAGAGAACTAGTTATTGGGCAGATCCAAAATATAATAAAATAAATAAGTAAATTCTCACAGCACATAGTTAAACCATGGCATTCAATATCACAAGATGTAGTGATGGCCACCAATTTGGATGGCTTTAAAAGGGGATTGGATAAATTCATGGAGGCAACTAATCCTGATGGCTGTATATGCTACCTCCAGTAGCAGAGGCAGTAAGCCTGGGGAACATGGGCAGGCGGGTGTTGCACTCGTGTCCTGCATGTGGATTTCTCAGAGGAAGCTGGTTGGCATTGTGTGAACAGAATGCTGGACTAGATGGACCCTTGATCTGATCCAGCAGGGCTCTTCTTATGTTCTTATGTCTTTATTTCAGATGTATCTGAAGGTGGTGGGGATTGAACCTGGGACTTTTTGCATGCGAAGCATGTGATCTATCACTGAGCTATGGCCCTTCCCCAGTCATTAATTTCATGTGACCATTTCCCCCCTCTGATTTCCATCCAAATCTAGAGGCAAATGCCCAGCAGGAAAGGAACATTTGTGAAAAGTATGTGATTTGTCAGAAAGTATGGACTGTTTCAGAAGTGGCTCTGCTGCTGACGGATACACAGGGAAATGGCGTCAAACTATACGTGGTTCTATGATCACATGTGTTGCCCAGTAGCATGCCCAGCAGCAGACCAGTAAGGCATTGGCAATGATGGGAGTTGTGTTTTTTTTTTAATCAAGAAATGGCTATACAATTCCACTATCTAAGTACTCTCTTCCCAATAGATGGTGATCCCAGAGGGGGCATATTGTCAGGCTATTTACGACAGCATACCCAAGACTGCAATTCAATGGGGGGGGGGTTGTGGGTTTTTTGGGAGTATGCATTCACAGGATTGGACTGTAAGATTGCAAGTCTCCAACCATATACCTTATTAGATTATATACTCTTTGACTGTACTATGAATGAGGGTCATAGCCTAAGCAGCTGCAGTACATTGGGTAATGATCCCAATTTCAACCCTGGTAGGTAGCATTAATTTTCCCGCTGATCAGCACAATTACAGTCAGGTTTTCATCAACGGTTGTACTATCCCTGGAGAACTGACTCCCATGGTTTTTGGCACATGTTTTTAAACAGCCTTATTTCTCCAGGCTGTACAATTCCTGGTTCTACCATTCATGCCTACAAGTTCTCTGCTTTTAATTTACATCTGTGCTAGGTGAGAGTCTGACTTAGCTTTGCTTATCTCACTGCTGCATGCTACCTCCTGGTGTGATATGAGGCGGGGGCGGGCTCAGGAGTGACCCAGATTGTTGGTGGTGACTTTGAGACCCCTTAGGCAAGTCCGCTTCCTACATCAGTGCACTCTATATATCTCAGCCCAGCCAGTAGCAGCTGCTGCCCCTCTTTCTGCTCCAGCTTTGTGCGTTAATCACTTCACTCCACAGCTAGTGTATGTTTACCCATTATTAATAAGGCCTGTCATCTCACTTCTTTCACCCAGGCCACCTCTGTGCCAAGGAGATCTTGGACTCAGGGCTTTTCATTCTTTAAAGGGACAGCAGCTCCGTGTCGCTCTTTCACGACAAAAAATAATAGGAATGAATGAATGAATCTCTGCATTTTTTGGATTTGCTGTTGATCTTCTTACTTGTGGAATTTGGGGGTTGACTATGAAATCCATTTCTTTCCACATGGAAACATGTCCCTAGGCTCGAGTCATGGGCTCCTTCCCCTTCTTCTCACCTGCAGCTCAACTTTTGCAGCCTTTGGCTGCTCTATCATTTCTCCACCCTCTCATCTCTCCTGTTACTCCTCCGAAGTGCCCTGGAGACCAAAGCCTTTAAGACTTCAGAGCTCGAAAGTCCACCTGGCTCAGTATCCTGTCTCTAAAGATACACACTGAAAGAACATCCTTATACTCCACGTCAGCCTATCTAGGATAACTACCACCACGTACTGCACACTCAACACTACTCTAGAATGGAATTCTCCATTCAGCCATTGGCATTTATCACTCAAAGGATTGGGGGGGCGGGGGAGGAAATTCCTCCTTTAACATGATGATTTAAGAAAACCAAGGTGTCACTCATCAACACTAAGTGATCTATAGCATGTATCCTGGAAGCAGCCAGGGGCAGATTCTTCAACTCTTTAAGACAGGGGTGGGCAACCTCAGATCCGGGGACTGAATCCAGCCCTCTGGGGTTCCCCAAGTAGCCACGTCCTTTCCCCTGTCCCTGCCCTTCCTTCCTGCCACCAATCATTTGGTGGTTTTCCAGCTTTTGTGCGGCAGGAAGAATCACATTTTCCCATGGGTAAAATAGGGTGCATTTAATATGGTGAACATGTGATGTACAGAGAATAGAAGCACAGCCTTGTGGGAAGACTTCTGGGCAGGATCTACATTACTGCTTTATAACCGTTTATAATGATATTAATAACTGTTGGGGCCCAGGACACATTCCATATACCATTTTTAAACGGCTTTCAACATGTATGACCTGCTTGTTGTAGATCTGGCCCTGGACTACATGCAGTGAATGGGCAGCAATGGTGTGATCATTGTGCTCAAAACTGATTGTGTGGAAAGGCCTTAAGAATGATAAAGCACTTTGGATGATAAAGAATGATTAGCAATACGGATAGGCAAAACCTGCCCAAGTTATTGCAGCCCTTAAGCCGGCTTTCCCCAACCTGGGACCCTCCAGATATTTTCAACTGCATCTCCCATGATGGGAGTTGAAGTCCAACACATCTGGAAGGCACCAGGTTGGGGAGGGCTGTGTTTAAACTGTTTGGAGCATCATGGAGTTTTTTGTCCTCAAGGACTCTGTCTGTTTTCCTCTCTTTTTCAAAACAAATTAATCGAGATTCAACTATGTTAAGAAGCCTTCACAACCTTCCATGTCAAAGAGGCCTTTGGTGTGAAAAGGAGCTTCCTTTTGATTTTTCAACTTGGTGCTTATGACTTTTGCCAGGTCCTCTTCAGCTGGAGTCCGGTAATGATACATGAAGACTGCCCATGGCAGCTAATGAGTGTGGAGATGGTCCAGAGGTTGGAATAGGTTTCAAATGATGCTCGCCCTTTGTATGGGTCTGCTGACCCTCCTCACTGGATGAGTTAAAACGAGCATCAGAATCTAGAGATCAACAGCTCGTGTGCAAGCAAACACACACACACAGAGAGATCCTGCAACTCTCAGATCTATTGAAGCAGTGCCATATTGCCCTCTAGTGTTCTTCTTTAATATTACAAGCTTGGTTTGGATTACTGTTGAACACCAGTAATTGAATATCGTATGGCCTTCTCTGAACTGCTTATACGTAATCACACAAGTTTGGGTGTTCTTGACACAGGAACAGTGGAGTGACTGTCCACAACTGACATCCAACCAAATGATCAAACAGCTCTTTTTCATCTTAGGAAAAATGCAAAGGAGATAAAATAAATAAAATCCAGGTTCAGATGTTTATAAACAAAATAAAACATCGTAACTGTGCAATGGGATAATCTTGACAGAAACTGTTCCTCTAAAATGCATGAGATTGACCGTGCTTCCAACACACTATAAAACCTGGTTATGAGAAGATACTTAAATTTAACCTGCAGCTCAACTGAGCTGGACTGGATCTTGCACTTTGAGGAGATCTAGAACAAATACTAAGAGGTCTAAAAGACCTCAGGGACCTAAGAAAACAGGCAGAATGATGACTCAGTTTCTTTGCAAAGTGTATACTTAATTTCAGTTAACATATATTAGTAAATAATCAACATATAATATTCACTTTGTCATATTCAGCAGCACTGCTTTTTCCCTCTCCCTGCCCCCTCCCCCAATATTCAATGGATACTTATGGGTGGAGCAGGAGGCTAATGATCCATGTCGAAGTGAATGCATTTTTTTAAAAAAAACAAAATAGGGCCTGGATGTTAACCTGGATCAATGAATCTGGAGTGAAAGACTACAGGGATGAAGTGATTCTTCCAGGTCTGACTGAAAGTGTGAGGTACCTGGCTCGACATTCTTCTCCCCAGCTCAAGATCTGCCACCCAGAGAAGTCATTCATTACCCTGCGTTAAATAAAATAAAATGAAGTATCAGGCGGGTCTGGCAGCTTCTCTAGATTTGGCGGGAGTCTGCAGCTGCCAAACAGATGTTCATGCCCAGAAGAGGCTGAGCCTGCGATGTGCAACCGATCCATCATGGACAGCATGTCACACAGGTGGGGATTGTTATGTGTTTGGGACAAGCCTGCACAAGCCCCTCCCAGACTAGCCAGCACAGCTGACATCATTTCCCTTCAGGTCTCTTTACTCCACAAGCTACCGTGTCAGACATCACATCAATCCATCATTTAGTCATCTTCCTAGATTGGGGGCTCACAAAGTTTTGTCTCAGTGAGCCTCCTTAGGCAAGGAAGGGGAGAAAAGAGGCCTGTTCTAGCCCATCATTTAAAATGAAAACAAAAGAGATTCAGCTAGTGTTGCTTGTCCTGGTTGCAGGGAACAGGCAGGTGAAATGAAGGGAACTGTGCTGCAGAGTTTTTCATGTCATCCCTGATGTTTCCTTGTTGTAGTGGCTGCCCATGTATTGTACGGGTGACATTGGACCAAGCCCAACAGAACAAGTTTATTCAGCAACCTGGGTTGCACAACTGAAAAAGGAGCAGAAGCAACTCCGTCTCCTGCAAAGCCACGTGGACCAAGGAAAGGTCAGACCTTTAGGATGGCCACTTACATGATGCAAAAGAGAAAAAAGAGGACATGCATTACCAAAAAAAGAAAAAGAAAAAAGGTGGACATAGAGGACACAGAATTGCATTTTTGAAATACATATGCTAATTTACTTGCATAGACGGAGGTATTGTCCACTTCCACTTCCACATTCATGGAATGTTCCAGGAAGGAGGCTCCAGAGGATGTCATGGTCAATTTGTAGCCCTCCTATGCTTTCCTCCTGCTTTGTCCATACTTTTTCTGGCCAGAAAAATACATCTATTAAAGAGTAAAAATTGCAAGAACTGCATTATGCCTTTTGAGTGTTAGTACTAGGCGCCCTCCATCTGCAAGTACCCTTAGAGATACTTAATACAATTTAAACAGAAATAAACTACATCTCACCCGTGTGACTGCCTGCTCAGTCTGCTATCCAGATGCTAATTGTTGGTAGACAATGCCAAAGCCCTGCTCTTCCTTCTTATTGGATCCAATCACTACTCAAGCAGAAGTCTGTTCGTGCAACTGGACACCCCCATCCTCTCCTCCCCACCACCTGCAGTCCCCTGCATGTGCCCCTAATCTGCTCCAGAGGGTCCCCCAACCCTATGGGGCAGATTTGAGGTGCATGGGGGGGTGCAGGGAGGAGGGGGAATCCATTCCGCTAATGATTTCTATTCCACCAGTATTGGATCCAACCCTTTAACCTTCCTTAAACAGACTTCAGCTGGACAGCCCTTCAAATTGAGGACGGTCCTCTAAAATGGAGATAAAAATGGCCACTGTAAAGCCCACAGCCACTACAGCAGCTGCCTGAAAGGACCATGGCACCAGAATAATATTTTAAGAAGTAGGCACCTTACTCTCTGTGAGAAGACTGAAGAAGTATGTGTATAAGGTGGAGGGAGAAAATCAAAAGAGAGGAGAAGGTGAAGGACATGACAGATATTGATCTGGTTTGGATGTAACACCAATTAATGGGTTGAACATGCCATGAATTGGCAGGGCCACATGGGAGCAACCTTCCCTGTCCCCTGGAAACAAAAGATAGAACTGACGTTCCCTAGTGAAGGAGTTCCATAACTTGGGTACCACTGGAGAGAAGGCCCTGCTCCTTGTCCGCAACAGTCTGATTGAATAAAGAAGAGATTCCAAGGAAGGCCTCTTCTAATGTCCTTAGTGTTGGGTAAGGTTCATATGGGTGACAGCATTCACTGAGGTAAACTAGACCCAGGCCACTTAGGGTTTTAAAGGCTAAAAATCCAGCCCTTTGAACTATACCTGGAAACAGACTGAGTGCTAGAGGAGAAATGTCAACAACAGGGTTATATACTCCCATGGGTTCAGTCCCACTAATAAACAAGCTGCCACATTCTAGATTAATTGAAATTTCTGAGGCAGCCCCACATGGAGTGCATTCCAGTAGTTACGGTACAGCAACAGAGACCCAAGGAGGCCAAAAACACACACACTGAAGAATGATAAAACTCACATCTAATATACACATCTAATGAGAGAATTTGCTCAAAATGGTAACTTTGATTAGGTCTCTTTATACACCTGTTATTTGAAATTGTGTTTGTCTCTGCTGCACATGCCAAAATCCTTTCTTCTGTGTAGCTATTAAAGAAGAAAGAGAGCTCTTTTCTCCTTTGTAACTATAGCCTATGTGTTCCTTATCTGTTTCTTCCTTTCTTTTGAGCAAATATTTAAACTTGGGGGGTGGGGGGGTGGGAAGCAGGCTGGGATCATGGTTACCAGGCTCTGTGGTGGCCTCCTGAAATGGTGAGGTTCTTAGATCTTTTCACTAGCCAAATGTTTTGCTCTCCTGGTTGCAGAGAGATATTTGGAAGTTAGGTCACAAATCAACATGACAAACAAAAGGAACATTGTCGAGTCTGGGCAGTTTCTATTCATGGGTGGGGGGAATGTTTCAGGCAAGTCTACTCCCTTAACATGGCATGTAACATTCAAGCAGTTGTTATCAGGGGGCTGACAGGCAGTGTCAAAACCCTTTCAGTGTTTGAATTGGACTCTCTTTGGAAACAAGGATGAGGAAAATGTCTCCAGGCACGTACAGCGTGAGGCAGGTTTGACTTAGAAATCCAACTAAGTTCAATGGAGTTTGCTCCCATGTAAGTGTGTCGAAAATTGCAGCCTTAAAGACAAAAAATGGAGGAGGTGAGGAGGAGGGAGCGTCAAGCCAACAATCCAGACTTCTGCAACCTAGGCCTAATCTTAGGGTGACCAAATGGAAAGGAGGGCAGGGCTCCTGTATCTTTAACAGTTGCATAGAAAAGGGAATTTCAGCAGGTGTCATTTGGTTATATGGAGAACCTGGTGAAATTCCCCCCTCATCACAACAGTTAAAGTGCAGGAGCTATACTACAGTGACCAGATTTAAAAGAGGGCAGGGCACCTACAGCTTTAACTGGTGTGATGAAGAGGAAATTTCCCCAGGTTCCCCATAAATATAAATGACACCTGCTTAAATTTCCTTTTCATATGGTCACTCTACCTATCTACACTAAGCAGGATACTGCATTATGAAAGCGGTATATAAAAGGCAGGAGCCACACCAAGCAGGATACAGCACTATGAAAGCAGCGTATGGTATGTGTCAATGGGCCCCAGCAGTAGTCAGTGTACTTCAATACCATTATAAAGCAGTAGTGTGGCTCCTGCCTTTTATATACCGCTTTCATAGTGCAATATCCTGCTTGGTGTAGATTAGGGCCTAGTGCTCTCAGATGCATTAGTGCTCTTTCATCGTAGCCTTACATGGTTCAGGAAGGCTGTATTAACCCTACCACCCAAAAGATGATTCCCCCATCTCCTCCAATCCAATCTTCTTCAATTGACGAAGTCATTTTTCCAGCCTTAGGGGCAAAAATTGATAAGAAAAATAGTGAAGAAATTATTTTTGCGGAGGTGATATCACTTCCTGTGGCAGCCTCTCCTGTGTAGTCCTTGGTTGTGTGTGTAGTCCACACACACACACACTACGCATATTCTAGAATAGAAAGGCCCCAAATTAAGAGCGTTCCAGAAATGGTTTGGTTCAGCATCATGTTATCCCTCCCAAACCCTGAGCAGCAACCGCTAGCCCCATTCTGAGGGAAGTGAAGCAGTCAATGTTAAAAAGCACTCCACCGAATTTTAGGATTGAACTCAGAGGCCTGCATTGCTTCCTGTTGAGCTCTCTTTTCCCTCAGGAGGATAATGATACTGAACACCACAAGGGCGCACTGTTTCCAAGTGCTCCTAGATCAATTCAGCACTTTTAGGAGAATATTCTAGACACCAGTAGGCAGATTTTGGTGTTGGTGAACCCAGATCCACACCTCCCAACATCTTAAGATATCCACAGCTCTGAAGATGTGCCACTTTTATCATTCAAGATGATCAAGCCTTTACAACCAAAATTATGATATGATAAGCAAAAGACCTTGTCCATACCAGCCGTTTATTCCAGAATAATAGTGGTCATCCCTACCGGGCCACATGACGTACAGTTGATCCTGCTGTGATCTCAAGTTATTCTGACTCAGTTATTCTGAGATATTCCTGACTGAATTTGTCACAGTTTCCACCCCACTTCTTTTGCAATAATCCCGAGGTCCACAACTAGTGTGCCTCCCACTTGCAAAGCCAACCAGATGTGAGGGGCATGTGCATGGATATCGGATGTGTGCAGGAGTTACCACCGATTGTGCTTTTTTAAAAATACTAACATCTCTGTGAAGAAGCACATATTCGACACAGTTCATATCCCCACCCCCCATTAGGGTGACCACATGAAAAGAAGGACAGGGCTCCTGTATCTTTAACAGTTGCATAGAAAAGGGAATTTCAGTAGGTGTCATTTGGATATATGGAGAACCGGGTGAAATTCCCTCTTCATCACAACAGTTAAAGCTGCATGAGCTATACTAGAGTGCCCAGATTTAAAAGAGGGCAGGGCACCTGCAGTTTTAACTGTGGTGATGAAGAGGGAATTTCACCAGGTTCTCCATATATACAAATGACACCTGCTGAAATTTCCTTTTCCGTACAACTGTTAAAGATACAGGAGCCCTGTCCTCCTTTTCATATGGTCACCCTACCCCCCCTCCATGTGTTGCTGCTTGTTTGCACTGGTGCACATCCCTCACAAATAATTTAAAAAAATCCTGTGCCCCATAGCCACCTGCCTAGCCCCGCCCACTTCTACCGATATGCAGGCACAAGTGCTGTAACGAGGCACACGTGCTCCCGCAACGGCACTCCTGTAATTGCAGGAAAGATCACTCACGTGTGTGCCGTGAGTGCCGATCGTGGAAGTGGGAAAATTCAGGAGCAGCCCTTTTCCATTACGAAAGGGCTGCAGGTGCAGATTAGCCCATGGTTGTAGGAAAGACTTGTAACTTATAAATCATCTTTGGGGTTAGAATGAGGCCATTTGGCATGTGGAGGATGCAGAGATGGGTGAGGGTAGCTAGATCAAAAAGGTTCTGTAGGAATTCACCATTCTAATCTTCTCCCAGTGGAGGCTTGGAGCTCCGAAGTCATTGGGGCGATGAATCCACCCCGGGTTTCAGTCAGAACCAGTCAGAACTCTAAAGGACCTCACTCCATTAAGAGTTCTGACTGGTTCTGACCAAAACCTGGAGCGGATTCACCGCCCCACTGACATGGGGGGGGGCAGCCTCCACTGCCCAAATGCCCGGAATCAACTGCACAGAAACCAGCAATAGTTTGCAGTCTTGAAGCATTGCAGATCAATGTTTATGGAAGGTTAGGGTGACCATATGGAAAGGAGGACAGGGCTCCTGGATCTTTAACAGTTGCATAGAAAAGGGAATTTCAGCAGGTGTCGTTTGTATATATGGAGAACCTGGTGAAATTCCCTCTTCATCACAGCAGTTAAAGCTGCAGGAGCTACACTAGAGTGACCAGATTTAAAAGAGGGCAGGGCTCCTGCAGCTTTAACCATTGTGATGAAGAGGGAATTTCACCAGGTTCCCCATATATACAAATGACACCTGCTGAAATTTCCTTTTCAATACAACTGTTAAAGATACAGGAGCCCTGTCCTCCTTTTCATATGGTCACCCTATGGAAGGTGTCACAATGATCATCTCTCCCAACATGCATTTAAACTTTCTTTCCTGCCAGCAGGAAAGGAAAAACGGAGGGGATACCTGCTCCATGTAAATCATTGGGTGATCTCAGAGATGCTGGTTTTCCCCATGATGTGTACCCATGCTGAGAAGCCACTGCGAATCACAGCTTGCTCTCATTGCATATATTCATGGGCCTTATTATCTATGACATTCCCCACCAATCCTCCCTTCATGCAGGAATCCTGGAAAATGTGGATCCCTTGCCCGTCCCCTCCAGAGCATCCCCTAATGTTCTCACAATCAGGAATCTAGCTCCAAGAACTGGAAGGGTTGGAAATAAATGTGTGGAAATGTGAGCTGGCTTCTCAGCCAAGGTAAGACAGGGTTAACTTGTTATGAAACCTTATAGAGATGGAGAAAGCTTCAGGTGCAGACAGGCATCAAGTCGTGGAAAGAGGATGGGACCTATTGAATGAGAAGGAACGCACAAAAGGTTCTCTCCAGGCCTGAGAAAGAAAAGGGGGGGGGGATTGTGATGGCTTAAAGTTGAGAAGTGTCACCATTGCTTCCTCTTTGGGGAGAAGGAGAAAAACAGAGGCTATGGGATAGAGCAAAAAGAAAGTGGAGATTACACTTCAGGTTGAAGATGGAATAATTTTAAAGGGACAGCACCAGCTATCTCTCTCCACATAAGTTAGGGGTAGGGGACCTCTGGCCTAGGGGCCAAATCCAGCTCTCCTGAAGTCCCAGTTTGGCTCTTCAGGATTCCCAGGGTGCCCGAGGCCACTTCACCTGGCCCCAACCCCTTTTGCCAATCCACCAATCATTTGATGATTTCTCAGTTGAAATGCCTCTCCTAAGGCTTCGTTAAGTGACCATATCCTGACACATTCTGTATGTTTGACCCTGTTCCTTTTGCATTGGTTTCACCACTTTTGCCTTCAACCTCACCCACCACTAGAATACGGCCACCAAGAGGTCCAAAATTGAATCTGGCCTTCAGTCTGAGAGAGGTTTTCCATTCCTGACATGGCTGGTTCTCAGATCAGGGGTGGGGTGTCTCAAAGCCTTTTATTTTTGTCCATTTCTAATGATTCGAAATGAGGCAGAGATTCTCCTCTTGATGAGTGGGAAACCTTGCATAACCTCTGAACGGTGGCATAAGGATTGGGAACTGGAGGCCGCTGGGCCAAATCCAGTGGTTGTAACAACAGGATTTGCAAGTAGGTGGGAAGGAACCATCCCGGCACATCACATTCTTCAGTTTGCCCTCTAGCAAAACTGCTTGCTGGCTAGGGCAACTGGCCAATTCACACATGCATACGCATGGCTTGCTTTCCGGTTACTTGATGACTCAGCACTTGATGACTCAAGAACTGGAAGTGTAAACTCATCCCATTGAAACACCTTGTGCTGGTTGGAGGTGCGCTGAACTGCAATAAAATTCTGTCTTTGGTGTTTGAGCGTTGATAACTTCATTTGTATGTAGTGGTAATTATAATTCTTTTCAAAAAAAAACCATGTTGATTTATTAAGCACTGTGTAATTTCAAAAACAGATTTTTTTTAATGGAATGAAAAAAAAATCAAAAGCCTGCTTGAAGGCTTCCAATCTATATAAACTAATCAACACTAGGGTGACCATATAAAAAGGAGGACAGGGTTCCTGTATCTTTAAAAGTTGTATTGAAAAGGGAATTTCTGCAGGTGTCATTTGTATATATGGGGAACCTGGTGAAATTCCCTCTTCATCACCACAGTTAAAGCTGCAGGTGCCCTGCCCTCTTTTAAATCTGGTCACTCTGGTATAGCTCCTGCACTTTAACTGTTGTGATGAAGGGGGAATTTTACCAGGTTCTCCATATATCCAAATGACACCTGCTGAAATTCCCTTTTCTATGCAACTGTTAAAGATCTCCTTTTCATATGGTCACACTAGTCAACACTTAATGCTGTAGTGATGGCCATGCTTGTATGAAGCAGGCCAATATGGCGGGGTGGGTGGTCTTCCTTGTATGTTTTGATTGTGGTTGCTGAACAGTAAGAGACAGGATACCATAGACTACTAGCCAGAAGGAGGAGGAGGAGGAGGAGGAGGAGGAGGAGGAGGAGGAGGAGGAGGAGGAGAAGGAGAAGAAGAAGAAGAAGAAGAAGAAGAAGAAGAAGAAGAAGAAGAAGAAGAAGAAGAAGAAGAAGAAGAAGAAGAAGAAGAAGAAGAAGAAGAATTAGGTAGGCCTTGATCTGATCCAGCAAGGTTCTTATGTTCTCATGCAAGAGTTAAGAGTTTGGCAAGGTTTCACATTGCCAGGGGGGGAAAGGAGGTGTATCACCAAAAAAGGGGGGGGCAAATGGGAACACATGTTAATTTAGATGCAATTTCAGCAAAATTACTATAATTTGAATAGAAATACAATTCAACATCATGGGGAAGACTGTGACCAGGTCACCCATGCCCTCCTTGCTCAGTCTGCTGTCCAGGTGTTGCTAACTGTTGATGGACAACTTCAAGCTGTTCTCCCTCTTCATGTTTCTTTATCTTTAAACTGGACCTGGGCTGGACAGCCCATCAGAGAACCCCTTCAGATAGCTGAGTGTCCTCTGCAACTTGGTGAAAATTCAAGGTTTGAAATTGTGAACTATTTTATTGTTTGCTACATCCACACCTTCGTCATATTAGATTTAAGGACAGTGTAAAATCTGACTTTCAAAAAGGAGTTTTTTGCATTCACTTCTTTTAGAATCAGAATCATAGAAGAGTAGAGTTGGAAGGGGCCTACAAGGCCATCGAGTCCAACCCCCTGCTCAGTGCAGGAATCCACCCTAAAGCATCCCTGACAGATGCTTGTCCAGCTTTAGCTTGTCCAGCTTTAGCTCTAAGTAGTTTTTAAAAAGAGCACAGTCAGCTCCCTTTCTACTGTAGATGCACAACTGAGTGTTGACAAGAGTGCAGACAAGGAGATTCATGATGACCTCAAATGCTAGGAAGATGGGTAAGGCTTCTCTCCATGCTGTGGTCAGCCGAGTCCACACCCACTGCAATTTCCCATCAGGGAACATGGATGACCTGCGATGGGTTTGTATAAATGGGAACACTGAGATGAAAGCCTGGGCTGGGGCAACACCTCCATCTCCTCAAAGCTCAGACGACAGAACGTAATTCCAGGTTGGGGCAACGTAGCTGGAGCCAGTGGGGAAAAGGCCAATTCTAGCCTGCACTCACAGCTACAGGTGACACAGGTGTGTCGTGAAGAAACCTGCATTATCTCCAGAGCACAGTAGTGTTTCATCAAAGATCGGGCGGGAAGATATTTTGCTCGGCTGCAGCAGTGCCAGAACTGAACTGGGGACAAATCAACGTATCAATAGGCCACGGGGAGAGTGGAATTTATTAGCCTGGCTCTTCTGATGCTTAGTACGTGACATCTGGCTGCCAAATCCCCTAGGACGAGGGTCGCTTTATCCCTAGACAAAGGAGTCCAAGGGTTTGGAATGCAGGGAGAGGGTGGAGAAAGAGCCTTGAATCAAGAGAACAGCGGGAGGCCCAGTCCCCAGCGTTGGCAGCAATGCACCCTCTGTTAATCACATTACTCAGCAGCTTATGCACACGCGGTTTAGCATATTGGCTTCCCCCATTGTGACCTCTGTTCCCAACCCCTAATGCTAGGCCCTTGTCTCTCTCTCCCCGCCCTGCTGCAGCCACCTTTTTTTTTTTCATTGGCTAATCAAGTGCAAGGGATAGATTGGAACATGCCAAGAGGGTGTTGTCAATATGTAAACACATCCATTTTGAAGAGTGAAGTGGGATGGGATTCAATGACAAGACCTCACAGCCAATTACAGGGTGTTGCATTGGTCAACTTTCCATTTGTGGTCCCCCCACCACCACCACTTTTCTTCTTCTTCTGAATAGAATCAGTGTCAGTTGCACAAGCACTCTGGGTGTGGCTGGTTTATTTTATGTTATCCTGATGAGCAAGCAGTGACTAAAATACAAATGTTGAATTTGGCAAGCCGAGCAGGTCATCATTTCCTTTCCTTTTCCCTATTGAACAGGGCCCGGGGCTTTCAGCTTCAGCCTGACGTGCGGAGCAAGACTGAGCTCATCGCATAATAGTGACTTTGTGCAAACGCCGTAAACAACTCCAGGCAGAGCTGATAAACCTGCAATGCTGATCCTAGCATAACAAGCTAAACATCTGGAAGCATCTCCTCTGGTCCCAGTAGTTCTTCTGGAACATTTTAATGAATAACTGGAGATCAGATAAAACTCAAAAGTGAGGTGGAATGCTAAAGTTCTTGGCAAAAGTGGCCTATATTTTCAAAAGGAAGGATAAGCAGAGAGAGAACAGCAGTGCCGAATGCTGAAGTGCAAACACAGTAGGTGGGCAGAGGACAACAGACGCAATTAAGAACCTAGAATTGGTGGCTTGTGAAGAAAAGCTGGGGAGGGGGAAGGGAAAGAGCATATTAAGCTTTAAAAATAGGAAGGGCATGGTGTAGGCCAATGATTTCAACTGGTGGGTTGCGACTCAAAAATGACTTGTGAGATCAATCCAGATGGGTCATGGCAAATCTGTTGCCACCATGTTGGGCATGGAGAAAATTGTAGAAGTGGGATCGCATGTTGCAGGTTAGGAGTCCAAAGTGGGACTTGGATCTGGACCAATTGAACACCACTGGTGTAGGCAACCTGGTGTCCTCCAGTTGCTTTGGATTACAATTCTCATAATCCTTGGCTATTGGCTATGGTAGCTGAGGCTGATGGTAGTTGTAGTCCAATGCATGTGTAGGGCACCAGGTGGCCTACTCCTGGTGTAGTCTTTGAGAGGGAAGGCAAGAGAAATTATACTGAACTTGAAGCAAATTTCAGAAGGGTAGCAGGAAAAAACTTCCTAAATGATGAGTTGTAGATGGACCTTAAGAGCATCACACTGGAAGGTACTGCCAATGATTTTTATTTACCCTTCAAGATAAAGATTTCCAGGGCAGCTTACAAGTTAAAATCAGAGAACATACAAACAAATATAAAACTCAAACAAACGGTAGAAAAAAGCAAGACAATGAAATAGATAAATTAAATGGACCAGAACATGTAAAGTAGATGCCAGGCGAGCTTCTGTGATGAGTGTATTCCATAAGGAAGACTCTGGCTCTGAGAACACTCCTTTCTCTCATTGACATGTGCCTCACCCTGGCAGGGCAGAAGCACCCAGCGGAGATTCACAGGCAGGCTTGAATTATTATGGGATGAAAGTAGCATGTCCAGCAGTGTCAAAAGAACCACTGACATTAAAAGCTGAATAATTGAAGTTCATAGGGTGAGTGTGTAAACATTGGGCAGGCTGGTTCAAATACGAAGGAACTGGAGAGGATACCTTCCATGCCCTAGCTCCCTTGACCTGTTCTCTCCTCCACCATCAAATCGTTTACAAAGAAACAAAATGATCCATGAAAAAAGATTGGCACAAGTGAACCTTTCACAATCCTGACTGCAGTGTCTGGGGTTTTGGTGAATTTGGAACAAGCATAGTTGAGGAGAAAAGTCTAGAAACACTAGGGTAGGGTTTGCTGAAGGCTCCAAGATGCAAACCCCAAGAGGAAGGTCTGATCCAGCATGGCACTTCTGATGTTCTTAAGGTCTTTGTGACTCTTTCATAATCCCAGTCCATGACTCAGTCTTTCTACATCAGCCTGGAGCAATCTGCTGTCCTCCAGAAGTGCAACACCCATCATTCCCAGCCAGCCTAGCCATAAATTATGGCAGTTGTAGTCCAGCACATCTGGAAGGCACCAGGTTGGGAAAGGTAGTCTACAAACTGCCCTCCTCATCCGTGCCACTATTCACTCGTTGACCTCTACCAAAACTTGCCAAACTATTCTGCGCCAGATACTACACAATAAGCATGCAGGAAGTATCCATACATTCTTACAGAACATGAAGTGTTGTGAGCCCTTCCTCTTTACCGTTTGGCTATATTTTACTCTTAGGAATCTGAATTCTCCATTAGATTCATGTGCAGAGCATAGGAATTAACAGCACCATCCTACGCATGCATCCGCCAGAGTCCTAGTTTCAATTAGGCTAAGTATGTGTAGAATTGCAGCCTAACAGTCCTTGCAAGTAAATTTTACTGTGTTAAGCCTAATGCCTTATTAATGTATTTAGAATTTCATCCTAAATGTGAATCAGGATGTCCCCAGGTCAAATCCCACTTCAGCCATGAACTCGCTAGGTGGCCCTAAGACAGCCTCTCTCTCTCTCTCAGCTTTAGCCCTCCAGAGTCAGCAACCTGCAGGGTTGTTGTAAGGATGGCTGCAGCAATGCAAAGTAAAGTAAAGGGAGAGGATTGTAGCTCAGTGGTAGAGGCATCTCCAGGTACAACTAGGAAAGATCAATCTAAAATCCAGGAGAGCTGTTGTCAATACTGAACTAGATGGACTAATAGTCTGACCCAGTTAGAAAACTTCTTCCTATGTTCCTAAAATTAAAAAAATAGTGCACAGATACAAGAGCACTGTTGTGCAGACCCCCTCTCACATCCTCAGTTTAAGTGCTAATTGCTGTTCTCTGTACATTTCTGGTTCACTAGCAATATGTTTTACATTGTGTCATTTCACCCATTGGTTAGGATGACCGGTTAATTTGTTTTAAAAATGTACTTATAACCCTCATTTCAGGGGGAAATTGAAAGTACTTGGAAACCTTTGATAGTCAGAAGCCAAAAGGGAGTCCCAACAGAGGTTACGATGCATAGGAAGCAACCTCACCCTAGATCCGTAATCTAGAACATTGTGGCGGGCTGGGTCCGTGTGAACCCCAGAAAACTGCATAAAATATACAGGGAAAGGGACTGCGTTCCTTCAGCTCTCCCACTTCTTTTCCCTTAAAGCTTTCTCCCCAAACTAATTCCTCATGCCTCCCTTTGTTCCTTGCTTTCCATCCTTGAAAGGAGTGTGAACAAAAACGTTACAAAAGAAATTTGTAAAGGGTCAGGGGTCTGGATAAAAGGCCAAGGATGGTAGTCTGTAGAACAATGCTCTCCTAATAAGTGACATGGGGCAAACAGAGTCCTTCCCCTAGGATGAAATCAGCATATTGTACATCCTGTTTCCTGTACCCAAAGGTGGCTTCAAATCTAGTCGATCTTCCTGAAAAGAATGTGGACTTCCTCAGTGTAGTGTTTTTGTACAATTCTTTCATTACATTTCCTATTTTGCTTCACCCCTGACTCCCAAGCGTTTTTATATCAAATGAAGTTTGAGCCCCACTCCCACTAGAAGAGTCCCGTTTTCTTTCTCTTCCAAACCAAAAGGTATCTCTTGGAGATACTAGCATAGCCTTAAATAGCCGGATTATCCATAACTTTCCCTTGAGCAGTGCATATTTTTTGTTGCAGTGATTCATGTGAAAGATTCCACATCAACTGAAAATATTACATCATATCTTGTAATATACTAACACTTGAAGTGGGATTTAGCATAAAGACCTTTGTGGATATTCACACAAGCAAGCAGCTGTCAACTTAAGTTTCCCCAACCAACAGATCCTGCTTATTTAGCATCCCAAAAGAAAGCTTGGAAGAGAGAATTGCTTCTCCACTGCAGGGAAAAAAATATCCCTGCTTGGCAGGAGAAAAACATTGCCTTTACAGCAAGTTAATTTATAAAGAGACTGCAGATGAGTGAGGCTCCCCTTCCCCCTCCCAATCCTGGGAACATAACAGAGTAAGGACCAGATTCTGGAAAACCAAGGGCGTTCCCAGAACACTGCTCAACTTTAAGCCTGTTGTTCCAGTGGAGTAAGTTGAAACAGGAAGTTTGAATATTTGTGCAACACAATACATTCTTTCCTCCTAGCACAAACCAATGGCCCAAATTAAACATTCTGTGCAACAGCAGACCCCAGGTGACATAATTTTAGGGTAACCCTAGCGTTTACTCCCAGCTTTCAAATGGTTTTAAGGCTAAAGACTGCAACATGCACAGCTTACATTCTTTTCCTTTCCCATTTCTTAAAACAGAAATTTAATTACATCCAGGAGTGGGCAGTTTAGCGAACTATAGGGCCACACCTCTGCTTTTAAGCACTGGGTAATGTCATGATTGCTTTTGTCACAGTGCCATGTCCTACAGACACCCAGTGATATTCACGAACACCCCCAAAATCCAGTACCCTCCAATATTTCCTTTCGGATGAATTTTGACAGCTGGCCCTTCATCCTATTAAGCAGTTCACAGTATGAAATATTGTCTCTTGCATTACCTGTATATGCATTGGGGAACCTATTTCAGTCAGAACACACAATCCACTTGAGCAGCATGCTAGAAGTTGTACAAGATATGAAAATTCTGGCTGAGGTGAAGGGCAGGGCTGTTGTTTAAGTCAGAAAACAGTAACTGGATTTGCTTGGTCTTTTTCTTCTTTAAGCAGAATAGCAGGTACTTGTTATGTGTAGCATTTAGCATAAACTACCCCTTCAGCTTTTTCTGCTTGGTTGTCCTCCTGCCCAAGTGATCTAATATTGTAGCAGCAGAGGTGGAGGCTACAGATTCTACTGGAACACTAATGGCAAACTTAGCTTCCTAAAAGTCTCACTTTTCTTTTAAAAAGTAAAGCTTCATTTTTAGCTATTGTAAGAACAAACTTAAAGCTTAAAAGTGACTGGGCAAACAAAATGGACATTTGGATTTTACTGTACATAATACACACATCCTTGGTCTTCCGGTAAATCAAAAAGGCAGCATGAGACATAATAAAATCCTCATGACTAAATTTGTGGAGCTCTGTGATCTTAGCTGCATCCTGTGGTGGTTCTGTATTGTTTTGCTCTTTAAATGTTAAGATTTGATAGTAGGAAAATGCAAAAACAGAGCACAATACAGAAGCACCACAGGATATGCAACTACAGAAATTTGTTCTAGAATTAACCAAAAAACCACCTGCAACTTGGGTTCTAGAAACATTTAGAAGTGCTACTCTGCGGCACTTGTACTAGTACTCACATAATGCACTCTTAAAGATGGTATAGGTTCTGGAGCTTAGGATGAGCACTTCTACCAAAAGCAAGATGCTCAACAGCAAGGGATTAATTATATCCTATTGCTATCCTCCCAGATGCTTCTAGGAACCTTACATACTCTTCAATGAAAATGGCATCCAGGCTGGTTTGTCAACTTTCAACTATTTTTGTTGAAAAAGTAAAATTACAATGACCTAGAAATAGCAGCTATTTCATTATCTGATAAGTGGCAACTCAATTTTCCTGAAACATTACATCATGTTATACCTGTTGTAGCAGAGGCAGCAATAAGTCATGAGTGAATCCTAGTTATGGGTTAAATTGGAATCAGCAATGACAATACTTGCCTAAGCGCAAGATAGACTACTCAGTTCTATGTTTAAAATAAGTTTACCCTGTCCCTATAGGTAAAACCATGTTTCCTATTCCTGAAGACTCAAGGCTAGGTCATGTTCAGTGTTGGAAATGATTGGCAGCATATATAATTGGGCACCCAACTTGTTTGATACGGTTAAATCGAAGAGAAGACATGCAAGTTCCCCAACTAGATGACGTTACACCCATTTTGTTTACTGCAGCGCTTTATTTTCCTTTCACAATGACGTGTTGGGCATTACAATTCTCAACTTCAGGATGACTTACAAATTTTGGTTTTCTACTGTCATATGACAACATTAAGGCAACGTACAAAAATCTTACATAAATTAAACCTGATGATTAAATTTACAGGTGTCAATGCAAACATTGGAGCAACTCAAGTTGAGCAACCATTTGCCCTGTAACGTCTTGCTGGGATACAGATGGGCAAGGAAAGAAAAACAGGTTCATAAGGCTTGGATGAGATATGTTTCCAACCCTGCTAGGAACAGTGGCAAGACAAAAATGGCCATCCTTTTCACAAACTCTTGCCAGCCTCAACAATAGTGATTTGGAATTCTTAGCGCTTTGTGTAGTGGAAGTCTGATCTTTTGTTACCCTGTACAGATCTAGCCTCAAACTCCATTGTTACATTGCTGGTTACACTGAGACCACTGTCCCAGGTAGTTACAGACACAAGTTAAACCTTTGTACTGTATGAATGCCATCTGTACTAGGTCCTAGGCCAGATGTGTATAGGGTACAGTTATACTGCTATGTACAAAGGGAACAGTTAACTTGAGTACAGGTCATATCAGCAACAGGTAGACATCCTCACAGGATTATTGGAGACAGACTTCCCAATGACAATGTTTTGAAGAGAAGGCTTATTCCAGTTTCATGAGGCTAGCATGAGGTGTATATATTTGCCCAGGCAAATTTATACTGGTGAAAAAAAACTCATGCAGCAAATGCTGCGCATCTGCCAATAGTCCATTTAGAAGCATTTACGGTGGACAATGGATGGGCCAGACTCATCATATTCCTGCTTGCTGATCCACATCTGCTGGAAGGTAGAGAGAGATGCAAGGATGGATCCACCAATCCAGACTGAGTATTTGCGCTCAGGAGGAGCAATGATCTGCAAGTAAATGAAGAAGAATTAGAGAGGTCCAACTATACATGTATTTAGTTCTCTAACTTGTGAAATCTGCCTTAATTCCCCCCCCCCTAGAGAAGAGCAGAATTTATAACATAATAGCCCCCAGCCCCAGGAGTCAAGTGTCTTGTAGCACTAAACTTTCAATGCAGTTGCCCTCACCTTGATCTTCATTGTGCTGGGAGCCAGTGCTGTGATCTCCTTCTGCATTCTGTCTGCAATTCCAGGATACATTGTGGTACCACCAGACAATACTGTGTTGGCATACAGGTCCTTCCTGATATCTACATCACACTTCATAATAGAGTTGAAAGTGGTCTCATGAATGCCACAGGATTCCATACCTAAGTGAAAATGATTTCCATTATTATAGTGCAATTCAGCTATCTTATTTTAAGCAGACTGCTTTAGCTATTTAATATACACAAACCACTATGTGCACACAATATACATACACACATCCTTGGATTTAGCATATGGAGCATGTCGAGTTGTTACCACTGCCATTCAATGCTTACCTAGGAAAGATGGTTGGAAGAGAGCTTCTGGACACCTAAACCTCTCATTTCCAATGGTGATCACCTGACCATCAGGTAATTCATAGCTCTTCTCCAGGGAGGAAGAGGAAGCAGCTGTGGCCATCTCCTGCTCGAAGTCCAAGGCAACATAGCACAACTTCTCCTTTATGTCACGTACAATTTCCCTTTCAGCTGTGGTAGTGAAGCTGTAGCCTCTTTCTGTCAGAATCTTCATGAGGTAGTCTGTGAGGTCACGGCCAGCCAAATCAAGTCGCAGGATGGCATGAGGAAGGGCATAGCCCTCATAGATGGGCACAGTATGTGTGACACCATCTCCAGAGTCCATTACAATACCAGTAGTACGACCAGAGGCATATAGGGACAACACAGCCTGAATGGCCACATACATGGCTGGAGTGTTGAATGTCTCAAACATGATCTAAAGAGAAAAGCAAATTGTTGTAAATCAGTGTACGCTTCATTACACTAGCACACACATGCTAACATGCAAGGTACTTGATGTAGGGGGAAAACCAAAAGAAAGCAGGCAGAAAAACAACAGAAACCTGAGAGACTTCAAGGAAGGAAATGCCAGGAGAGTACAGAACCCTGAAAATAATGAGAGAAGAGAAGTTGTAACTTGAAAGAAAAATGGTGGTGAAATGGGTGAAAAGAATAAATAGAACAACTGCACTAATGCTGTACCTGTGTCATCTTCTCTCTGTTGGCCTTGGGATTCAAAGGAGCTTCTGTCAGCAGTACAGGATGTTCCTCAGGGGCAACTCGAAGCTCATTGTAGAAAGTGTGATGCCAGATTTTCTCCATATCATCCCAGTTGGTGACAATACCGTGTTCAATGGGGTACTTCAGGGTTAAGATACCTCTCTTGCTTTGAGCCTCATCACCTACATAGCTATCTTTCTGACCCATGCCAACCATGACACCCTAAGAGAAAAAAGAGATATTAGTACATTACAGGAATAAAGCAGTCTTACATGGAACAAATACATGCAAAGGTACAATAATAGCCCTGGCTGCTTAGCAACTAACCTGGTGGCGTGGGCGTCCAACAATTGAGGGGAACACAGCACGAGGAGCATCATCTCCAGCAAAGCCTGCTTTGCACATACCGGAGCCATTGTCAATAACAAGCGCTGCAATTTCTTCTTCCATTTTGCAGATCTGTTTTTGAGAGAAAAACCTTTTTAAAGCAACTTTAAAATACATACTACTGCTTCAGCAGTATTTTGGCACCATAAATAAATCCTCAGATGACACCTACAGCCTTTGGCCACTAGAGGCTGCTCTGGCAGCCTGCTATTCAAGTCCGGGACCCCACCCTCAACTACATTTCCACTACAGTCTAAGAGCTTGCCCTACTTCATTATTTGCCTTGTTCTACAGAAAAGCACTTAGCACTCTTATTCCTCAGCATTAAAGATTTGTCCAGAAGGTTTAACTCTACAATCCTGTAGACACCTGCTCAGAAGCCCTGCCAGCCTCAACAATAGCACTCTGGAATTCTTAGTGCTTTGTGTAGTGGACGACTGTCTTTTGTTACCCTGTACAGATCTAGCCTCAAACTCAATGGGGCTTATTCCCTACTTAATAGCATTGCAGTTTAAGTGACATCATAGATGTCACATTAATCCACCCACCCCTTCACTGCCAAAGTCCATTTTTTCATTTAAAAAAAAAAACTATTTTGTTAGTGTTTGAGATTCAGCAGTGTTTTTTGACTGACAATACTCTCGAAATGCTTCCCCTTCTATGCCGCAGTACTTCACAAACTATTCCTTACAATTCAGTACTAGAAAAACAAAGCTGCAGTTTTACTACAGTAAGCTCAACTAGCCCCATGACCCTTAGGAGAACCCCGCCCCCCACTGGAACATCCCAACTTTAAGAAACACACATAAGACTCATATTCCCACAAGGGAGGAAAAACAGTTCCATGAAGCTCACTGATCCTCTCAAGGGGCAAGGCAACCCAGGCCACAAAATTTCACACGCGGCCAAATCCTTTACTTATTGGATATTCAGAATCCACTCGCACGGAGTTCAATGGGCCTTATTCGGATGGACAGGGAACCACATACTAGAGCCGGCTACGAACAGCATGGCAAGGCGAGCCACCCCAAACACGACGCTCCCAACCCCCACCCCCACTCCGCGAAGTCCTACGCAGCCCTAGCCCCGCCCTCCACAAGCCCTCGCTCCCATCATCTCTCCCCTCCCCGCTTCAGCCGGGATGAACACGCCTTACGCGCCCCCTCCCCCCCCACAATACCTCACCCCTCCTTCCTATCATAAGCGTCGGCCAAACGAAGAGCCGTTACCAACCGCTCTGTCTCCCCCGCCTCCCCACATACATTTCTATGAGGGAAGCGAGAAGATTCGCGTTTCCCGCCCCATGACGTCAGCGACCAAGACCAGCCAACCACGTCCCAGATGCCCTCATGCGGCGAGCGGCCCCACCTCCTCCTGCTCACCCCATTCAAAGAGCCGTTACGAGCGCGAGGTCGCGCGAGCCCATCCCGTTTCAAGGAAACCCGCTAAGAACATTCAGCTGAGGGGAAAAGTGGGTGAGGGGGTAGGATGAAGCCATTTAACCGCCACCAACCGAAGGGTTTAAAAGGCGCCAATTCCCCCGAGAAATTAATCTGTCAGAACAAGTCTCGCGTTCCTCCCACCTAAGCACGAAAGGGTATGGAGAGGGGGAGGAAATAAAAGGAGGGCCCCAGCAAGGTGAGCAAGAGGCTGAATGCTGTACCTACCTGTAAGGAGGCGAGCGCTTTCAAGTGTGGGAAGAGAATAGGAGCTGCTACTGCTAGATCCGCTGCCGCCGGCTGAGTGAGACCGTCCGAGCGCCAAGCCCGCCCCTTTTATACCCAGGGGGCGCAGGCCCCCGCCTTACCAGCCGAGAACATCGCCATATATGGAGATCTTTCAGAAACACGAGCTCCCATTGGCTGGCGGGGGCCGGGCCACGTGGGGCGGACGAGGGAGGCTTGTCGGCGCCGCCTCCTCTATCAACCCGGGAATCGGCATGAGCAATGAGGCCGCAAGGGGGGTGGGGTGGGTGAATGGTCTGCCGGTTTTGCACGAGACCCCCCCCTTTCGCCCTAGCCCCACCATTTATTCTGTCAGAAATAAGAAGGTGCCGCCGTGGCCTTGGGCTGCTTCCCTCTCCCGCCCCACAGGCACACATGATAGCTCCAATTCCTGATGATGGGGGTTGCCACCATATCAAGCGGTGCAGCGGGATACACGCTTGTCGAGGCCGTCCCCCCTACCTACCCCATGGCTGGAGTACTACGGTTGCGGCCCTGGAGCATCCGGGGTCCTGACTACTGGCCTTCTGACTTGGCCGCATAGCAATGGGAGTCTTACGATGACAACAGGCTGGGCTTTTTCCATCCACCGGGGCTGTGATGCCCAACATAGCCATGGGACATCCTGCCCCCGGAAGACCACCGGGCTACCTGAATTACCATCGTGGTCTTCCTGACATGGCACGATTCCTAGGCCGCGACCACGGAGAACTTTCCTGGCGCTTTGCCACAGTGGTGCAGCTCCACGCTGAAGGCTTCCCCCAAGCCTTTGGCCATGCTGGTTGGGGGAGGATAGGGGTTGTAGTCTGGCGCTTGGGCAGGTCGGCTGTATGGCTTATACTGAGTGGATACAATAGCCCTCCTGTTGGGCTCAATTGCTGCTGCCTTTGCCCAGAAGCAGCCACAGTATGATTTTCAACATAGGCACAGAACCATCAAGGTGGGATGAGGGACACAGAATCCACAGCTAGGCAATACCTTTATTAAGGCCAACCAAAATGCCACAAAGGAGTGTGCAGGCTGAGTTCTCCAGAACTCTTCCTCAGGCTGGCTGCTAGAAAAAGTAGGGATGGGCCACCTAGCCTGATTATACACTAACTTGAAATCTCACACAACTTGTGGCATTTAGTTTGGTCCTAATAAAGGTGTTGTCTAATGGTAGACTTTGGGTGTGTTTCTTATGGATCAGTGCAGCTATCTACTTTTAAAAAAAATCTATGGAAGAGTCACTCCATTGCAATGCATCCCCAAGGCATGCCAGCTGCCAAAGGTGTCCACTTTCATCCTATTCCACCAGCAGGTCCAGGATCTTTGTCCTATTCCAAAAAATGATGCCATCTTGTCCCCGGCACCATCATGTTCTACTCTCTATGTTAAATACACCACTGCTTCAATATAATGACCCTCCCCCCATTTAGCCACCACATTGCCAAGTTTTAACTGCGCCACCATGTTTTAGCAGTGTCACCAAACCCACAGTAGTGAATGCCACATCTTAGCATTGTTTAAATGAGGACCACGGGATTATTACATTCCTACAGTCACAATAGCATAGCATTTTCTATATTGACAGACTCACTGGTATTTAGGAATGTTTTCGTGGCCTTAAGCCCTAGGTGGGGAGCCACAATTCTTGGGACATTGCTGCTCTACAAGCAAGTAAATACCAAAGAATTCAGTATTTCCTGCAAACAAGAACATTGAATAGATGGACCATAATGTGATGAAAAAGCAAATTATGTGAAATGGTGTTTTTCTAATGAGGTGGTGTAAAATAAAATGAGCAAAAGTCTTACAACATACAAACCATACTTGTGGAACATGTCTAGTTAAAGAGAGAAGCCTGACTGTAGGTTGAAGGGAGGGAATGTTTTACCCAAGGACACCAGGGTTTACATTTAAACTACATGCAAAGCAGGAGGACAGTACTCTTAAAGTGTATTATGGATGACTTGGATCACAGTAAATGTTAGGGTTCAGCACATCTGCGGGGCTCAGAAAGATGTGAAGGATTTACTTCCCTAAAATACACCCCTAGCATTTGCAACTCCAATTCCAAGTAAAATTCAGGCTGCAGAGGTGACCGCTAATTTACTATTGAAATTTGGCCCCTAAGGTGTCTTCCTTTTGCTTTTTTTTTTTTTTTTTTTGAATATGATATGCAAGATTATTCTAATAAATGAGGCAAGAGGAGACTCAAGGTGGTCTCAGAAGACATAAGAGAAATGAGCCCCTTCTTAAATAAAGAAACTCTTCTGGTCCATAAAGCCCCAGGATTTTTAAAAAAGTGAAAAATATGGAAATTGAGGGAGCCTAGCTGACAATCTGCCAAAGATATGAAAAGCGTAGCTGTGTCCTTGGCTGTAAAGTTTCTTTTAAGTTCTGCAGGGTATCAGCAAACCACACTGTGTATGAATGACTACCCTGCTGAGTTCTGCCTAACAATAGAAGGAGCCCTTTCCAGAGCATTAGAAATGAAGCATACTTCACCTCCATTGCTTATTCGCTGTGCTTGGGGGTGGGTTGGACTCATTCTGGAGTTAGAGAAAACACAACCATTATTCATTTTTCTAACCAGATTGCTTAGCTGCTGACACAAATCAGCTGTAAGAGAGGCTGGAGAGAAAAGGGAGACCATTCTTAAGGATGTCTTTCCTGGCCCACACAAAACTGCTGTATTGCTCGGAAAAGTAACCTAACACTCTGGCACTAAACTCAGGTAAAACAGCTGGTCTCAGCCCAGCCCTGTTCTGTGAACACACCTAGAAAAATAACCAGACCTCGCCTATAAACAGGTGACTAAGCCTTTCCTTCCCACAGAAGCATAACCTACTTGTCTTCCTAAATTGGGAAGCTGTCTGCCAACTCAACTGATAGCTAAGTTACCAATACCAGAAGACTGCAATATGAGTAACAGCCAGCGAATCTATGGAAATCAGACACATCATAAAACCAGGAGAGAATAACCATTTGTTTGGTATCTATTGACCCTCTTTCAAGGCATTCATTCACAAGATTGCAACATTTTATGTTGAATGATTTGGGAAATGATCACTTCCACTTCTGTGCTCACAATCATAGGTGCTGACGAAATTAAAATCACAATTCCATTAATAAGTACACACTGAAAAAAGTGTGGGGAGTGTGTGTGTGGGGGGATCCACATTATTGCTAATCCATGGTAAGGCAGTTTGGTTCCACCCTA
Source organism: Elgaria multicarinata webbii (assembly GCF_023053635.1). Classification (NCBI taxonomy): domain Eukaryota; kingdom Metazoa; phylum Chordata; class Lepidosauria; order Squamata; family Anguidae; genus Elgaria; species Elgaria multicarinata. The sequence continues at coordinate 45,319,118 of NC_086173.1, read as the reverse complement.
CTAGACATGGGACTGCTATCTTTGAATGGGATCATTTACAATCTAGAAATTACCAATAACTATGAATATTCCTCCAATAGTCCTGGAGAGTGAAGATATTAAGAATGGGAAGAGGTCTTCTGTCTATCCTGGTCTTGACATCCACCCCTATTTAGTGCTACTTGTTGTCCTTCCTACTTGAAGTGTTTAATATTGGAATGAAATTAGTTGTTTAGAGCAGCTTCCCTTGACTTGGTGCCCTCCAGGTGTTTGACCCCCAATGATGGGAGATGTAGTCTTTAACACATCTGGAGGGCACTGAGATTGGGAAGGCTGGGTTATCGGCTTTGAAGAAGCGAGGGAAAGGTGCTACATGTTTGAATCCCAATTTATCGTATCCCTATTTATTATAGTTCACAAAATGTTTCCTGTTCATTTCCCATCAAAGATATTTTCCAACAATAGACAAAAAAAATACCTTCAGCGGCCAGGAATTTAGCTATATTCCAAAAGAAAAGAGGATGAACCAATTGTAGGCCAAAGGAGGCAACCATTTGGACAGCAACACCGAAATGAGCAGCAAACTCATGGGCTCAGTCAGCTGACATGTGGTTTGTTTGTTTGTAACCTATCTGTTTGCAGCTACCTAAGCTCAGATAATGACTATTTGAGGACCTAATAGGGACACTCTCCAGCTCAACTGGCCCCAGTTCCAAGCTGGGTTTGGAATGTCTTTTTTCATACATCCTCTTTACCAAGATCCCAGCATTCTAATAATAATAATAATAATAATTTTTATTTTCAAAGCTCCTTGCTTGTTCTCTCTCTCCTCTCCACCCCCCCACCTTTACAACAACATGCCATGGCAAATAGAGAATAAATTTACAGGAGGGGTGAATATTTGCACCCCTCCTGTAAGACACAATATTTGCTTGGGAAGGACATATTTTAATTGTTTCTGGTCTCTATGCTGCAGGAAAAATCCCAGGGGTGCTTCAAAACCCAAGGTCTCTGCCCTCAACACTCTTCCAATTATTAAGCAAGGCACATTACAGGAAGGGGATGAAGGAGGGGCTGGAAGCCGGAGATCGGAAGGCCCAGTCGTTTCCTGCCGCAGGCCTCAGGATAGCATGGGGCTCTTTCCTTCCAGTCATTTGCATTCCTCCCAGCTTCTTTTGTGCTGAAGGGGAGGGTGTGTTTCGTTTGTAGAAGCCAAGGCTGCGCTCATGAGACAGCCTGCTGCTGCCGGTGCTAAATCTCCCGAAATGGGCGAATCACAGCTGCATACAGCGGCAGCGGAGAGACCCAGTTCTCGTTCAACGCTGGTGCGCCAGTGCAGAGATGCCCCACCCAAACCGGGGGTGGGGGGGATATTTCATATCATCGGCCGCAACCCGAGCCGCAGACTGCTCTTTTGGCTAGTCCTCGGCCCTCCTTCCTTCCTCCCCACCATCTCTGAACAGTCCCGGGGTCTACAACGGCCGTGCGTGAGCACTAAAATGTGGACGGCGGCCATGCCCCTGAATCTGTATGCATCATAAGCTCCGGCATCACACTACTACCTGCTGCCAGTTCGCATCGCCCCGCGCGCAGCCCGCCTGCTGCTGGCCTAGCAACCCTGCTTAGGGAGCCCTGCTCGCTGATGCACGGAAGCTGGCCGCTAGGCCCGCAGTAGAGGGCGTGGTGGTGGAGGGGATAAAGGTGGCTGGCTCTGTGGCCAAGTATAGCGCGGAAGCCGGTGAACCCCGGAAGCTCCATCCCCCGGCCTCTCTCAATCACTGCCCTGCGGGCGCGTGTATGCCTATGTCACGTCCTTGAAATCTGCAGCAGCGGGGACGGGGGTGGGGAACTTCTGGGGCTGTGCTCAATGCAGAGGGTTGGGTTGGATGAAACAATACAGGGCACAGCAGCGTCTCCCAAAGGGCGATCAGACATGCTGGCGATGGTGGGGCACCTTTCCCGGGATTTGCGCATGACGCATCGTGGGAAGGGCGAGGCGCGGCTTCTGCTCATTTGTTTCTCGAAAGGAAGTTCTTTCTTTAAAAGGCCGTGCCTCCGCTCCGGAACACGCCGCGGCGTCGCTCGCAACCTACCGCCCCACCCCCCTTGATGCGTTCCACTCCGCCGCTGTTCTTCCATGTGGTTTCCCCACCCATCGCCCCCGCGCCCCTTGGACATTTTGGTCCTAGCAGCATCTCTCCAAAGCGTGGGATGTAAAGAGCCGGGCTCCGTCGGACCGCCCCTCTGGAAGCCTTCCTCTCCCCCAATCTGTGTCAGGCTGCTTGAGGAATGGTATGGGGGAAGCTCTCTGCACATGCTCAAGGGCACTCTTGATTCTAACATTTCGCCGAGCTCCGGCGTGGGAAACACGTCCTGGCTCCAATGAAGCCCTGCGGAGCCTCCTTCGTTCCTTCTTTCGGTTCCTGCAACTGAAGTGAGTGAGACAGCCCCCGCCCCCCTCTGGAAAAGGAAACCGGCAAGTGCTAGTTTCTCGCGCCGCTCTCCCTGGATACGAGTTTCCCCGTCAGCTCAGGCGGTCGCCCCCATTCCCTGATGGAGAACCCCGTGACATTCATTTCAGGCACAGCAGGACGGGACGAGGAAGGCCGCGAACCGAAACCACGTGGGTGTATGTTGTCCCAAGGTGGCGCTCGGTAGCCCAGGTGACACGGCCGACGGGGAGGGGAAACCAACGAAGGCTCTTCGCATGCCTATATTTGGAGATGGCTGGCCACTGGCTCGGAGATCCGCCCTTCGGTAGCTCGAAGGCTCGCACACCTAGGAGCCTCCCAGCAAACGCGGCGTGAGAGCGTTCCCGCTGGGGGGGGCGGGAGACTATCTATTAGACTTTGATCCCTGGTCACGGATCAAAGAGATACCAGGGGAAGGACGGAAGAGAGTCGATGCGGGGGCCACGGCGTTCTTCAGGCAAGAGTCACTTGGACGCTGGGAATCTTCGGGCTGAAGTAACGTGGCCTTCTCTGTCCCACATCTTCCACCCTCTTTGTAGTCAATGCAATCCTATGCTTGCTTAGGAGAGGGCTGGGGGAGCTGTTCAGACTTCAACCTCCATCAGCCCCATCCAGCATGGGATGCTGGGAGTTGTCTTTCAACGTCTGGAAGGCCGCAGCTTGCTCAGCCCGTTTTAAGTGGGGCTTATTGTCAGCAAAAAACATGCATAGAACTACTGCAGCCTCAGGGTGAAAGCAAGCAGAGGTGGACAAATCTTAACACATGTGTAGGAGGTGATACAGCGGCTGAGTTGGGACGGTTGTTTTCCACTTTGTTCCTGTTAAACACTCCCCCCCCCCCCCCCGCCGCCCCCTTGGATTAGCTTGTCCGAACTCAGCCAGAGTGAATAATAAGGATTCTAAGGCTGCAATCCTGGGCACACTTGCTTGGAAGTAATGTGCATGGAACATTTAGAGGAGGCCTTGCTGGTTGTATGACACCCTGCAAATGTTAAATGTTTTAACTGGGTATTTTCTATTTAAAATTTATTTATTTATTTATTTATTACATTTTTATAACGCCCAATAGCCGAAGCTATTTATGTTGTAAACCATTTTGAGGTGTCTTTTTAGAAATAGTCAAGCTGTCTATACATTGATAAATAAATAAAAAAATAAAATGTTCCCTTGTAATGGACAGGTGATTTCTGCAAAAGGGTTTAGACTTCTTGTATGGGATAGCTTTGTGTATAGCTGTGTGTCCAACTACATTTATTTATTTATTTATAATATTTCTTGGCCGCCTTTCAAGGCAGCTTATGAAAATGAAATATATAAAAACAGTTAAAATGTTTAAAGCAATAAAAACATGAACACAGTAAAAGGGCAATTAAAATAATAAAACCTACAACAACAAAGGCAGTAACAGCATCAGCAGCAATGATATCAAGAGAAGACCGAGGTAAAATAATGTTTTGAAGGCTGCCTTAAAGCCTGAAGTGACCGAGCACGTCTGATGTCCAAGAGCAACTTGTTCTTTTAATAGCTGTCCTCAGTATTGTGTGGGGAAGTATCCAATGTTAGTCCTATGTAAAATAGACTCATTGAAATGAATGGGACTTGAGTTAGCGATTAACTTAAGTCGCATTCATTTCAATGGGTCTACTCTGTAGGACTAACACTGGATACTACCCAATGGGGTTACAGCCTGCATAACAATTAAAGGAAATAAGGGTGGGCAACAGGAAAGGGTCTTTAAGTAGTATGGTCATTGTTTGTTGTGGGGAGGAAATAATTGCTCCAATTTCCCCAATTTGCTTTAAATGTTAAAAAGGTTACATGACCATTTCACGAATTAAGAGTTACAATAGAAGAGCACATAATCCCTAATTTATTTATTTTTTGCTGTATTTTTAATACTGTATTTTATTTATTATGAATTGCTGTAAACCGCCCAGAGAGTTTTGGCTGTTGGGCAGTATAGAAATGAAATATGTAGTAATCATAATAATAATAATAATAATAATAATGCAAAAAGAATGAATCTGTAGGTGGGACTCTCACAACTATGGTCTGAATAGCAAGCACAATTACAATAGCTGTGCTTGTGATGTGGGATGGGGGTGAATCACATATTCAATCTTGAATTTTGATTGATGGTATCATGCAATTTCCCCACAGCCGATGCATTAGATAGGGGGAATGTCATATGGATGCTCTGACAACCACAATTACTGGGAATTCTGTTTTAAAAGAAAGAAACAATCTGTAGGGACTTCTGAGCAAGCAGTGAGCCTAGAAGTTGTGGCAAGAGGAAGATCTGTGGGATGGCTACTTCTGAAGACGCTGGGGAGGGAAATATGTGCAGGTGTAACCTTACCTTTAAAAGAGGCTTGCCATTTTTAATGGACTCAGATACTGCAGTATGCAAACAAAAGTTAGTCTAAAGGAAAGAACACATGAAGCGAGCTCTATTGGCGGTGTGTCTGCAGTGTACTCAATGAACAACACATTGTGATTAAATCATGAGCAAACTCCAGTCTCACTCTCCACCATCCAATCCCCATCTTATTTTTGCTGATTGTACACTTCTGATCATTGGTCCTTCAATACCTCCATATAGGGTCAGTCTGGGACTGGTTTCATGATACGTAATATAACACACCCAGGGGGTAAAGGTGAAGGCAGTGGTGGAAGGAGAACATTTCTCCGCTTGGCTCTCCTTATCTTCCCAAGGTTAAACATGGTTTTGTTTAACATTCTGTATGCTGAAGGCGGCACAGGCGCACTGGCAGGAAGGGGAGGCGGATGGAGGGGCATAAAGCATTTCCTTGAGTGTCTTTCTCCCCTCACTTGCCTTCATAGGATATGCCCCAGAGCACTCCACTGTCAGCTTCCCGGCAGATTCAGGCCAATTTATTTATTCCATTCAATTTATGAGTTGCCCTATAGCCAAAGCTCTCAGGTCAGCATACATAATTAAAGAAAATACAATAAAACCTATGGTTAAACCCATTAAAAGTATTCAAAAGCAGTAACGCTAATTTAAAATAGTTTTTAAAAGAGAGGTAAATATCAAAACAGCTAAAGCATGGGAAAGTATGATTTCAAAACACAGTTTTTAGCATATTATCAAAAATAAATCAACAGCACTTCATTTATTTATTTTTAAGGCCTGAGAGAATAAACAGGTATTTTCCTGGCACCATACAGACCTCTCTAGAGAGGGCATGCCACAATTTGGGGGCCACCAAATTGATGATCTCAGGACATGAGCATGAACATGTGAGAAAAGACAGTCCTTTTTCCTTTTCTGGGCAAGCAAGTATCACCACAGAGTGTGCATATCCCACCCCCAAGCATTTCCGTTGCTTGAATTTCCCTCATGGTACACACTGTCTATTCAGTTTTATCCAGATGTTATGCCAGAGTTCAGTGGGGCCTGCTTCCTTGTAAGTGTGTGTGCACACTGGATTGCAGCCCTAAATTGGTCCAGACTCCTGTTATGAAGCAATCCTCTGCACAGGAAAGTGAGTCAAGTCCTCTTTAATTTAAGGACATTTAATATTTTTTTCATTGCCTGTTGCAATAAAAATCTGGAACCACAATCAACTAAAAAACCAAAAATGCCCTTAATTCTGAACCCTACTCATTCAAATTTACCCCACCAATTAAAATTGGCCATCCTGAGTAATCGACAAAAGCTTCTGTAGATTAATTTACTGATTTAAAATGATTAAAGCTTGCGGTCCTAACCCTAACCCTATGTCTATTTTTGGCTTTTGCCATTGGTATAAAGTTGATTTCCAGCCATAGAGTTTCCCTTTCAAGGCTATAGCATACCCACAAACAAGGACATGGATCCATCTTATAAACCAAACATCAAAGACACAGAGATATATTTGTTTCTCCACAATGCTTTAGTGACAACCTTCTTGTGAGGAGGCCTAGGCACTATTTTTGTGTGCAAAAAAAGGCTTGAAATGTAGGACCGAGATGGATTCACAATGCTCATATTTTCTCATGCTGGTATTTGCATCCTAGCCTGAATGCACACACACACACCCGCCGCCTGGCTGCATTAGTCAAGCAGAGGTCACTTGGTTGCATAACCATTCCCAGTCTTGCATGTGGAAGCACAAAAACCAGAGATGCCCATGTGCTTTAGCTCTCACTCTGCCAGCTGTGCCAGTTCTCTCGAGGACACTGTCATTGCTCCCAACATTTTTGCCTGAGTGCGTGGGTGGGGAGTATCTCCCAATACCCACTGCTTTCTGATGCAAGTTTTAACTATCACATAACTGTCTCTGTGCCTTGTAACCCAAACTAGGAAATGACAGGAATTTATTAGAGAGCGAGAGGCTTGCTGAGATGAAATCACTCAAACTCACTGGGAAGTCGGAGAAGCCATTTAGTTCGGACAGGGAGGAGGCAGTGCAGCCAACGTGAAAAGCCAAGCTCTTCCACAGGTTCAAAGATAGCAAAAAAAAATACTCAGCCAGTCTGGAAATAAAAAACCTGGAGTCTGGACTATCTTATATGCTTTCCTGACCCAATTAGCTGCACATGGTTTGGTGGGATCATAGAATTATGGAGTTGGAAGGGTCCACAAGGATCATCTAGTCCAACCCTCTGCAAAGGCAGGATTACCAATTAAATCATCCAGGATAGGTGACTATCCAGGCTCTTCTTAAAAACCTACAGAGATGGAGAACCCACAACCTCCATAGGTAGGCTGTTCCACTTTTATACAAATCTTACCGTCAGGAAGTTTTTCCTTTATATTGATACAAAAACTAGGTAGCTGTATACCCATTATTTCAGACCCTAACTTCTGTGGCAATGAAAACTAGTTCTTGACCATCTTCCCTGTGGCACCCTTTTGTGTACTTGAAACTGCTAACATGTCTCCCCATAGTCTTCTTTTCTCCAGACTGAACATCCCAAGTTCCTTCAGCCTGTCCTCATATCCTCAAGTCCCTGTAGCATCTTTGTTGCCCTCCTCAGAACCTGTTCTAACCTATCAATGACCTGGAAATGTGGTGCCCAGAATTGTATGCAATGCTCCAGGCGTGGTTTCATTAAATGTCAGGTAGAGAGGGATGATAAGAACTTCATGTGTCACCATCATATATATTACAAAGTAGGGCAGATGGGTATGAACCTAGGGAAATTATATTTTAATATATTTGTTGAGCTCTCCACACCCCAAACAAAAGCACACAAAAGAAGCTCTGCTGGATCAGACCAAGGTCCATGTAATCCAACGCTCTGGTCACACAGTGAGCTGCCTGTGAGATGTCAACAATCTAAACTCCAACTGCACTACTACGCAACTTTTAAAAACTTCTTGTTTTTACATTCCACTATATATAACTATAATTGAGTGTTGTCACTGAAGACATTAATCAAGATGCATTTATAGTGAACGTTCATGGATCTCAACTGAGCTGCATGCCGTGCTAGACAGGTTAGGTTAGACTCCTCATAAACCTGAATGGAGCTCTGTTTATACCACTCCCAGTTTTCCCTGATCCCAGTCTGGCTGTGAGTTAAGGGGGAGGACACGGATCTATAGCAGAAAGAATACTTCCATATCAGATAGTGAGTGGTAGTAGCTATTGTGTATGTGGGTTGCAAGGTAGTTGTTCCTCCATATACCGGTCAATGCATAATATGCTGAATCAAAACGATTATGCATGGTATTGGAAGGTGGTGTGTGTGTGTGCATGACAGTGTGTGCATGAGAGAGTGCAATTGTAATGTAGCACACTTGGCACTGCTTCTTGCTGCACTCAAACTGCAGCGCATAACCATTCAAACCCTATGAAATTCATTACCAATAATAGTGCAGAGGCATGATGACAGAGACATTTGCACAGGCCTATTTGAGTCATAAGCTTACTGTTCTCCACAAGGACAACATGCAGTTCTTCCCTGCAAGATAGCATCATCCCTGCCTCTCTTGAATAGCACATTTCATATGCGCCATTAGAAGCACCAGGAAATGACTTCTCTCAGAAAGGAGCAGCTTGCAGCTTGTGGGGGTTGGGAGAACGGATGGCTGGGTATGAATCTCCAGCTGTAAGAAAATCGAACCCAAAGCAAGCCTCATCATAAACACATTCCCTTGGGTAGGGCCAGAAGCAATTCCCTTCCTGCATTTTGGTTCACTGATCAGCTCCCTGGATAGATTGCATTTCCCTTCTTAAAAGGAGGAAGCTTGCTGTTTGAAGTACATTTTTGCCCACTGCAGCTCACCCCCCACCCCCAACCCCAGTCTGCTTCCTGTGGCTTCTTGCCACAATTAGGGATCACGGTTCAGTTCACTTCTCCCATTTGTTTCATCAGAAAAAGGGAGGGTTCTCTGGAATATAACTGAGCAGGTGAATAGTATCAGTGGCTGATTTAGAAAGACTTGGAAGTGTTGCTGTCGTTGCAGTAAATTTGCATAGGAACCTGCTTTATAGCAGATCAGACTATTCACTGACCATGCTGGTTGGGGGTGATGGGTGTTGTAGCCCAACACATTTACTGGAGAGTACCAGAGCTGTCTATATGTCTCTGCTTTGCCTCCTGATTTCCCCCAAACCCTACAGCATCACTGCTGCAAAGCGGAATCGAAGGAGCTACATGGCAGGACTAAACACATGCCATCCAGCAGCGCTGTTGTCCGACAGTGGGAATTGGGAGCAAATACGGAGGGACAGGGGAAACCGCGAAACCCTTTTTTTTTTAATAGCAGCTCTGCTCAACTTTGAAAGCCTGTCGCAGCGTTGCTACAGTTCATTTAATTTATGTGTGATATATATTTTAACTGCCCTTGCTTTCGTTCCCCAACTTTTACACTTCAAGGCTTGTAGGGCTCGCCCTCTGCCCTGCATTCCCCTTGTCTACCCTGTGCTGGGATCGACCCCTAGGTATGCCCACTTTCTAAACCCGAACCAAAGCCACCACTGACAGACGGAGAAACAAGTGTGGTGACATCGGAGCAAGGGGGGAAATCGCGGTAAATCAACACTTAGCAAAAATGCAGTTTCAAGGAGGAAAAGTGTGATGTGGCTGCGTCATATGAACAATAGGGCACAACTGTGCACCCTTGATGGGGGTGTTTAGAGCATATAGACAAGCCCCAGGTTGGTGAAAGTATCCACTTAGCTAAGTATTGTCTGAACAGGTAGTGGCTGTCCAGGGTCACTGGTACGGTTCTTCCTTCCACATCAACTTGGTCCTTCTAACTGGAGATGCCAATATTTGAACGTACAACATTTTGCGTGTAAAGCATGTGCACCACTGTTGATCTATGGCCCCTCCCTGAGGCATTGGGAAATCGTGCAGGGCGAGGATGGGTAAATGTACCTCTCCATTCCCCCTTGGCATGGGGAAACTCCTTGCTTTTTGTACAGCCGCATTTCCTCTTTTACCTGTATTCATGATGAGGCAAAGGCTTCTTCCTACATTATTAGAGATCCTCACCTTGGGCAATGCAGGTGCAAGGGATCATCTGGCAAGAGATTAAAGCAGCAGCCTTCAATTTTCTTTTCCCTGGTGAGGTAAACAGTAGGCTAAAAGAGGAACCAAAGAGATTTCTGCGTGTCTCTCACCGTCAACATGGAGTAATTTGCCTGTGTTCATAATAATAGACACACACATTGTTCAGCAAGATCTGTGCAGCAACATAAAAGCGTTTTGGCCCGGAGCATTGAAAAGCCACTTGTACCATGGGCTAGTTTGCATTTGTTTCAGATACTTCTGCAGCACGAGTCTGTAAAAAAACTTCCGAATAATTTAGGAATCACATCAACAGGAAAGCAAAAGTAGAAGTAGCAATGGGAGCTCAAGCTAGAGACTCCAGCTAGAAGCAAGGCACACCTTTTTAACATGAGGGGGATTTAAAGGTGGTAAATGTAATTGAGGGTAGAGTCTTTGTATCTTTAAAAGTACTGGAGATTACTTACTTTCATCAGGTGGAGGTTTTGTTTTGATCTTGGCAGCATGTGCTGTGACAAGCTGCACCAGCTGAGATGGACTCTCCTATACACTTATGAAATGTATGGGCTACCTGCAGTTTTCGTCTACTTTGACAAATGTCAAATTCAGTCATCCAAGAGAGGGATCTTAGACCTGCAGGGTCGTTACCTTCTCTATGACCTAACGTTGGGACTTTAGCTATGGAGTAATCGACATGCTCTCCAACACTTACGCAACACTATCCAATTTGTTTCTTACTGACTTTGTGCAAAGTACACCACCTACAATTGATTTCCAGTTTTGCTAATTTATGCATTACCAAAATCTACTCCTACCCACCCTGCTCTTTGTCTCTCAAGATCCCTGTTTGTTCTGCATCAGTCCTAGGGACAGAACTTTCACAAGATGTAGTGAGGGCCACCAGTTTGGATGGTTTTAAAAGGGGGTTGGAGGACAAAGCTATCAATGACTACTAATCCGGATGACTATCAGAGTCAGTATGCCTATGTACACCAATTGCTGGGGAACATGGGCAGAAGGGCGCTGTTGCACTCAGATCCTGCTTGTGAGTTTCCTGTGGGCAGCTAGTTTGCCACTATATGAACAGACTACTGGTCTGAATGGACCCTTGGTCTGATCCAGCATGGTCCTCCTTATTTTCTGAATTGGATAACTAACTGCTGGCTTTTTACACTTCCAGATGGAGAGTAAACATGCTACTCTGGCCCGTAGACTTGGATGTAACCTGAGATCCTTTTGCACCAAGCAGGGCCGAACCTAATTGTCTACATAACACCTTTTCTCTTTTGTTTAGCACTATACAATCTACTGGAGTGTGTGTGTGTGTGTGTACATGTTGATCTGTACCACTCTTCTCCACCTCTTTTTTTATTCTGTTTTAATGTTTGACATCCAGCCAGAGATGGACTCAAAAGCTTACTTACTTTGTGACCTTTTAATTAAGCCTAATGGAGGTATTATCCTACTATTACTTTTGAATTCCCAATGGACCAATATGGCTACTTGCCATTCCTTGTTCCCTGTGGCTTAGGGTCACCCCAGATGAGAGTTAAGTTTTAGCATACCATACAGGATCTCCCTGCCATGCTCATGGCTCAGAAGATCTGACAGGCTTGTTCTTCTTGCTTCAATGATAACACAGAGATAATTCTTCTTTCCCCATTCGAAACATCACTCACCATGTCATCCATCAGATGAAGCGGACACTCTAGTCTACAGAAGCTTAAACGTGTTAGTCTTCCTTTTGCTGCAACAGACTAAAATGGCTGCTCCTCTGGAAATGACAAAAGAGTAACTATGGGATAACTAACAACAGACAGTGCAGAAATGCTAGGTTTACTTCTGGAAGCTGTCCACTGTCTTGTCTTGGAGTACCATTATTATTTTTATTTATTTATTTATTTATTTATTTATTTATTTATTTATTTATATAGCACCATCAATGTACATGGTGCTGTACAGAGTAAAACAGTAAATAGCAAGACCCTGCCGCATAGGCTTACATTCTAATAAAATCATAATAAAACAATAAGGAGGGGAAGAGAATGCAAACAGGCACAGGGTAGGGTATTCTTACTAGGGGGGCAGATGCAAAAGAGGACACCTCTAATAATTGTGTAGGACAGGGCTGGGACAGATTTCAGGCTTGCGAGATCTAATTTGTTTGTTTGTTACTAGAACCCCAAGATCCATCACTGCGAGTCCTGGTGCAAAAGATACCCAGAATCAAAGAATTCGGAGCCCAGGAATTTGTTTTGAATACTGAATGAACCTCACAGTCCTTTCACATTAAACTCCTGATTAACCTGCAAGCTTTTTTCATTTCAGTATAATTTAGGGTAAGAGGAGTCTTGTTGTTGTTGTTGTTGTTGTTGTTGTTAAACTACTGGGAGCCAGAAATCCTTGCCAACCTACTACACCCAGAGATCTACCAGAAGATCCCCCATCCACCTTCTGCCCATTCCTGATGTAAGAGGGAATTTCAGCAGGTGCAGCTTGTCATGCAAGCAACACCTGCTGAAATGCCCTCATCTACACAATTATTAAAGGTGCGAGAACCTTTCCCTGTTGTTGTTTTTTAAATCTGGTCACCCTAACTCATTGGGAATCCTGAAATAAGCTATTGCAGTTGCAGAGTGCAGGAGAGAAGGTATGTCCTTAAAAAATGGAGAGAGACACTGAGCAGTACAGTGACTGGCAGTCTTATACAGACAGACCTCATTTGAATGGCAAGCCTCCTGCAAAATTGCACACACCGTGTCTTGCTCCAGTGTCCCATCTCTTTCAGATTGAGCTGGGGGGGGGGGGGGAGATTCAGCATATTTAAAGCAGAAGCCAGGTTTACACCACTCTGGTAGCTGGAACTAGGGCTGTACAGATCCTGTTAAATCCATTCCATCTGAGCTTCGTGGGTTGTCAAGTGTCTTTCATTCCATTGTCTGCTCATTGGGAGAATCAGATATTTCTTAGGGACATACAAGAATTTTGTTCCACTCCTGTTAATCCACACTAGTGTTAATTTACATTTGCACTAATGCGCATTAGTGCAAGTTAGCATGAATGTGCATTAGAGCACGTGAGAATTTGCACAATTGCCCCCCACCCCCCCAAAAAACCGGTCCACAAGTCTGCGCGACTTGGAAAAAGCCAGTCTGCTGTGGAATCCACAGGCCGGATTAATAGAAAACTGACCTCATTTGAATCCTTTGTAGATTTCTCCAGTACCCTTACCTGGAACCAGTGACATCACAAAATCACCTGCTTCTCCCTGGAATTTTAAAATTGATTGTGCTTTTTAAAAAGTTTAATGTACAGAGATCACTTAAAAAGCAAACAAACACAGACAGGCTACCTGAAGTATGGAGCAAGGAACAGTTGATTAACTCAACACTCAATTCAGTGATTAGCAATTTTATCTTTTTTTCTTTCTTTTTTGCATTCCAAACATGGGAGGAAACTCCAGTAGCTGGGGTGAAATATACTGCAGCTTTTTTGGTACTTCTCTATGCACCCTTATATGGAGTTGCATGGTTCCGAAATCAGGAATGTCCATTTTGTTCTATGGAGCTGCTCTGAATTAAGGGATGCCTCCTTCAACAGAAATCGCATCTGGCAGCCTTGCTAAGCTTTGTAACCATAAAATGCCTTGCATGACTGTTGCAACATAGTGCAGCCTTCCCCAACCTGGAGCCCTCCAGATGTTTTAGCCTACAACTCCCAGCATTCCTGACCATTGGCTGTGCTAGCTAGGGCGGATGGAAGTTGAAGTCCAAAACATCTAGAGGGCACCAGGTTAGGTCTTAGTTGGGTCTTTGAAGACAGGCTGAAGGAACTTGGATTGTTCAGTCTAGAGAAAAGAAGACTAAGAGGGAGACATGTTAGCAGTGTTCAGGTCCATAAAAAGGTGCCACAGAGAAGATGGTCAAGAACTATTTTGCATTGCCACAGAAATGAGGTCCCGAAATAATGGGTATAAGTTACAGCTACCTAGATTTCGATTAAATATAAGGAAAAACTGCCTGACAGTAAGATGTGTACAACAGTGGAACAATCTACCTATGGAGGTTGTGGGTTCTTCATATCTGGAGGTTTTTAAGAAGGGGCTGGATAGCCACCTCATGGATGGTTTAACTGGTTTTCCTGCACACTGCAGAGGGTTGGACTAGATGACCCTTGTGGTCCTTTCCAACTCCACAGTTCTATGATTCTAGTGGGCCACAAGTTTTTCAGGTCTGCTCTACAGCCAGGATAAGAAAACACAAGCTGTGTCCGTTTAGCCTGCAATCCTGCCTGCTACCGATTTTAAACCAATACGGTGATTCTTAGAATCATAGAATCATAGAATAGCAGAGTTGGAAGGGGCCTACAAGGCCATCGAGTCCAACCCCCTGCTCAATGCAGGAAGCTTCTACTTGCTAAATCTCTACTAGGAAAAAAAAAGACCCCACCCTGATCTATTTTGACTGCTGTCATGAGGAGGCTGTGCTTCATAAGCCTCATCACCCTGACAATTTCACCCAGCGTTTCATTGGCTTCCCCAGGGTGTAGATGCACACAGCCACTGCATTAGTAACAGCCTTCCTTCTGTATCAGTTTAAAGATGAGAAAACATCTCCACTTCAGTTTATTGTGCTGCTATGAGGAGGTTCGCAGGTGGAACTTATTCATGACATTTATCACAGCTGTGATCTGGCAGCGTGGCTGATTTTGTCTTTGGGCTCTTCTTTGTCTAACTGTTCCGCTGTTGCGTGCTTTTAATTTTTTGCCTGCCTTTCCCACAGGGTGCGCTTTTGCGTTGTTCTGGTCTTACATCACGACACAAAGGCTTTAAAAATGAGGAAAGTGACTCTCTAGGAGGGTGACAGACAAGCAAGCCCTTCCCACTCCTCCCAAAGGAGAGGCACACTGAAAAATCAAAGGAGACGCACCACCCTCCCTTGTGTTTTTAATGACGCACAGAGACTGAGGTAGGAAGCAGAAGAAGGACACCCCCTTGGAAGTCTGCCACCCAAAGCCACCGCCTATCACTTCATGGCAGAGCCAGCCCTGACAGAGCCAGTGTGAGGTTGTTGCAGTCTGACATGCCTCATGACTCAGATTTGGCTTGCCTCTGCTCCCTTACTCTGAACTTCCACTAGTAGATCCGTAGGCAGTGCCCTCCAGGTGTTTTGTATTACAACGCCCATCAGCTCTAGCCAGTATGGCTAGTGGTTAAAGATTGTGGAATTGTAGTCCAAAATATCTGGAGGGCATGCTCTTGTGGATTTCATATGCACATGGGCCAGATTCCCACCCAGCATGCTGTCAGACTGCTGCCTCTTGATGGTCTCTGTCCCTTTCCTGGAAGAAGGAGCACATTTAAACAGGGTGTTTTTATCCTGTCATTCTCTCAGCCACACACAAACAGAGCTGTGCATCTGAGAACCCTAGACTCAACATTGATTCTCTCCTTGTGAGCAAAGCTTCCAGGAACTCTGTAAACAACGCTGCTTCTGAGAACATAGATGCAGTTACTAAAATGATAAAGGGCCTGCTTATTAGTGGATTTCTGTTAACAAATTCGTTGCCCTGGCTGGAGTCCTGGCACAAATATAGTCTGCCACCCACAGAGCTCTAGCAATGAACTTCAATCCAGCTTCCACCAAATCCACCACCACTCTGGGGTCAGATCCGGCAATGCTTCTCAGGCCTAGTCCATTTATTACCCTATGCAAACCTTCCCCAAACTGGTGCCCTCCAGATGTTCGGGGCTTCAACTCCCATCTGACCTACCCAGCACGGGCAATGGTCAGGAATCCTGGGAGGTGCCGTCCAAAATGTCTGTAATACAGGAAGGCAGCTCCATGCAAAATATTAAATTAACACACACACACGGCTCTCAATCCCATGCCTTCCTTCATGCAGATTCACACAACTACTAGGGAATGATTCAATGGTGGGAGAATAGGAAAGGGTTAGACTAG
The DNA here is from genome assembly GCF_023053635.1 of Elgaria multicarinata webbii. Classification (NCBI taxonomy): domain Eukaryota; kingdom Metazoa; phylum Chordata; class Lepidosauria; order Squamata; family Anguidae; genus Elgaria; species Elgaria multicarinata. The sequence continues at coordinate 45,303,235 of NC_086173.1, read as the reverse complement.
TACATGCCACTCATGGGGCTCTTTGGCCTGCAATGTTCTTCCTGAGCATTTTTACCCCAATCTTACCTCTTAATGTAAATCTTCCTGATTTCCCTGGGGCTTGCTGTCAGACATGCCCCATCCCCAAATCCCCAGAGGTGGTCCTCCACAAAACAAAACCTAGCAGAGTGCCGTTACTTACAGAATACCATCATTAACGCATTGTGCTAAGGTTGTGTTTCTTCTAGCTAGCCCAACCTTTTTTCTCTCCTGAAGCTGTACAGCAGGAGTGACGAACCTCTTTCAGCCTGAGGGCCAAATTCAATTGGGAGAAGCTCTCGCAGGGGTGGGTGGGGGGGACACATTCCAGCGCTGGGCAAGGAAGGCAAAACAAGATGGCGTCAGAGGAGAAGGGAGTGGGCCCAAAGTACCTGTACATTTTAACTGAAAGCTCTCACTGCCAGTAACTGATGCCATGGCTAGACCTACCTGGTCTAGTGTGACGGAGGGGTGAGGAGCTTGCAATGTGTTTATCACAAGATCTCCCCTCTGTCTACACACGGAGCGTGACGTCCTAGGAGGAACAGGATGTCACGCCCGCCACTTTTTAAAAAAGGGGACGGAGTGCATGAGTGCTCATGCAGAAAGGGGTAAGTTTTTTTTTTAAAGGGTTAGTTTTTTTTAAAAAAAAATGTTTTTTTAATTTCCACGCTCCCCCACCCCACCCCATATGGGCACAGAGCTCCTGAAGAGCTCTGTGCCCCATGCCCAGCTCCCAGCTCCTCGTGATTACTCGTGAGGAGCCGGGACAAACCACGTCTCGGGATCATCCTGAGACCACAGAAAAAGCGGGCTAAAAGGCTATGCCATTATCCCGGGGCAAGGGAGGGATCATCCCTCCCTGCTCCCTGGATCCCCTGTGAGTCATGTGAATGCACAGGGATGAACTCAGGGTGATCCCTGGGATATTGGCAGGTCTAGCCATGGCCTGAGGCTGAGGAGAAGCATTTCAACCTACCAGAATGGGGGGAACACTGCGCAAAAGCAGGAAACCACCAAATGATCGGCTGCTGGGAGGAAGGGGTGGGGCCAAGAGATGGGGGCGTGGCCATCTGGGGAATCCCAAAGGGCAGGATATGCCCCACCCCGATCTGAGGTTTTGCACACACCGAGAAGTGGACATTTATTTATTTATTTATTTATTTATTTATTACATTTTTATACCGCCCAATAGCCGAAGCTCTCTGGGCGGTTCACAAAAATTAAAATCATCATAAAACAACCAACAAGTTAAAAATACAAATACAAAATACAATATAAAAAGCACAACCAGGATAAAACCACGCAGCAAAATTGATATAAGGTTAAAATACAGAGTTAAAACAGTATAATTTAAATTTAAGTTAAAATTAAGTGTTAAAATACTGAGTGAATAAAAAGGTCTTCAGCTGGCGACGAAAGGAGTACAGTGTAGGCGCCAGGCGGACCTCTCTGGGGAGCTCATTCCACAACCGGGGTGCCACAGCGGAGAAAGCCCTCCTCCTAGTAGCCACCTGCCTCACTTCCTTTGGCAGGGGCTCACGGAGAAGGGCCCCTGTAGATGATCTTAAGGTCCGGGTAGGTACATATGGGAGGAGGCGTTCCTTCAAATAACCTGGCCCCAAACCGTTTAGGGCTTTAAATGTCAATACCAGCACTTTGAATCGGGCCCGGACCTGGACTGGCAGCCAATGAAGTTGTAAAAGGACTGGCGTAATGTGATCTCGCCAGCCAGTCCCTGTTAGTAAACGGGCTGCCCTGTTTTGTACCAGCTGAAGCTTCCGGACCGTTTTCAAAGGCAGCCCCACGTATAACGCATTGCAGTAATCCAAACGAGAGGTTATCAGAGCATGGATAACTGTAGCTAGGCTATCACTGTCCAGATAAGGGCGCAGTTGGTATATCAGCCTAAGCTGATAAAAGGTGCTCTTTGCCACTGAGTTCACCTGTGCCTCAAGTGACAGTTCTGGATCGAAGAGCACCCCCAAACTACGGACCCGATCCTTTAGGGAGAGTGCAACCCCGTCCAGGACAGGGCAAACATCACCTCGCCGGACAAATGAACCACCCGCTAACAGTACCTCCGTCTTGTCTGGATTGAGTCTCAGTTTGTTAGCCCTCATCCAGTCCATTACCGTGCCCAGGCACTGGTTCAGAACAGTCACTGCCTCACCTGGGTTTGATGAAAAGGAAAGGTAGAGCTGGGTGTCATCCGCATATTGATGACACCTCAGTCCACATCTCCGGATAACCTCCCCCAGCGGCTTCATGTATATGTTAAACAGCATAGGGGATAAAATAGAGCCCTGCGGAACCCCATGGCTTAGGAGCCACGGCACAGAGCAATAATCCCCCAGCACCACCTTCTGGAATCGGCCATCCAAGTAGGAGCGGAACCACTGCAACGCAGTACCTCCAACTCCCAGTTCAGACAACCTATCCAGAAGGATACCATGGTCGATGGTATCGAAGGCCGCTGAGAGGTCCAGGAGAACCAACAGGGTCGCACTCCCCCTGTCTCTCTCCCGACAGAGGTCATCCCACAGGGCGACCAAGGCAGTTTCCGTTCCAAAACCAGGCCTGAAACCCGATTGAAATGGATCTAGATAATCCGTTTCATTCAAGAGTGCCTGGAGTTGTCCTGCAACCACCCGCTCAAGCACCTTGCCCAGGAAAGGGATATTAGCCACCAGCCTGTAGTTGTTAACATCTTCCGGGTCCAGATTAGGCTTCTTCAGGAGTGGTCTAATTACCGCCTCTTTTAAAGAGGCCGGCACCACTCCCTCTCTCAAGGAGGCATTTACAACCTCCTGGACCCAGCCGGCGATCCCCTCCTTATTTGATGTAATGAGCCACGAGGGGCAAGGGTCAAGCACACAGGTGGTCGACCGGACTTGGCCAAGCACCTTGTCCACATCCTAAATAAACAAAGTTTAAAATATAATATAAAATATAAAAATACATTTTATCCATAGCAATGTGCTTTGCCTCTCTGTATAAGCACAAGGGAATCCCAAGTGGAGAAATAAAGGTTTAAGAAGCTCATACTCAGACTATGGCTAGAGCCTGGGTTTGGAAGACCTGGGTTCATATCTCTGCTCTGCCATGGATTCCCCGGCTGGCAAGTGGCAAATCACACTCTCTCGTTCTTCATCTACATAATGGGAATGATAATTACCTACTTCGCATCATTGTTGTGAAACAAAAGGAGGCCACAAAACTCATTTCACGTGAACTGTGTGACATACATTATGAGCTCATCATTAGGGCAACTATGTGGAAAGGAGGCTCCTGTATCTTTAGCAGTTGTACAGAAAGGGGAATTTCAGCAGGTGACATTTTTAGGCATGCAGCACCTGGTGAAATGCCTTCTTCATCACAGCAGTTAAAGCTGCAGGAGCCCTGCCCTCTTTTGTATCTGGTCACTCTAGTATAGCTCCTGCAGCTTTAACTGTTGTGACTAAGAGGGAATTTATTTATTTATTTATTTATTTATTATTTATTACATTTCTATACTGCCCAATAGCCGGAGCTCTCTGGGCGGTTCACAAAAATTAAAACCATTCAAAGTATAAAACAACAGTATAAAACCATAATATAAAATACAATATAAAAGCTCAACCAGATAAAAACAGCAGCAATGCAAAATTACAAATTTAAAACCATGTTATTTAAAATTTATAGATTGTTAAAATGTTGGGAGAATAAAAAGGTCTTCACCTGGCGTCTAAAAGCCTATAATGTAGGTGCCAAGCGAACCTCCTTATTTCACCAGGTGCTGCATGCATACACTTGACACCTGCTGAAATTCCCCTTTCCATACAACTGTTAAAGATACACGAGCCCTGGCCTCCTTTCCATGTGGTCACCCTTCTCATCATCATCCTGCTGTGTTTTCTCAAAGAATTCTCTCTATGCTCATTTCTGAGCCTGTGGGGAGATTCAGCGACAACCGTCTGCTTGCTTGGTAGGCCAGGTGCTGCAATTTCTTATCCAATCCACCAGGTGGGTCCATGGGCTGACAGCTCACAATCCAATCTCTCTCTCTTTCTTTCTCTCTCTCTCCCCCCCCCCCCAATCCTTCTCCATCTCCACTGGAGCATGTGTGTCACAGCCTGGCATGACCTCCACACATGCCTAAGAAGGGAGAGAATATGCAGGTTTGCATTCCATCTCAGCACAGGGAACTTAAATGACCCTGGGCCAGCACTGTGAGGACAGCAGCACACCAAACGGTTCAGAAAGGCAAAAGCAATGTGGAAAGTGAATAATCTGATGCCAAGCAACCATCTTCTTGCAAAGATTGTTCCTTTCCCAGTTTCAAGGGAAATGAAAGTCTAAGATGATGATGATGATGATGATGATGTTGATGTTGATGACAGACAGATAGATAATAGTACAATTCTATACATGTGTACTCAGAAGTAATGTGTAACTGAGTTGAATGGGGCTTGCTTCCAGGAAAGTGTGTATAGGCTGCAATCCCATACCCATGTTCCTGGGAGTAAACCCTGAGTAGACGGATATATGACTGGTCTGTAAATGTACAGGCAAGTGAACACACAGGACTCTCTCTCTTGATATCTGTTTCATATGCTACTTAATGAAGTGCAGCCACTTCTGGGTGAGTGCCCAGCAGCCATCCAGTAACAGCAGCTTAGAATAGGAGTTGATAACACTAGAAGAGCAGCTCACCTGAGAGCTGGTACAGTGGGTAGACATGTGAACTGGAAAATCCAAACCTCACCTCTCAGTCAGAAACTTACTAGGCAAGCCCCACTGAGCTCTGAGTAGACATGCATAGGATTGCAGGGCGAAAAGAAAAGAAAAAGGATAATACAGGACTGTTACATAACTATCATATATGTGCAGCAGTTTGAACATTTGAAATTGGCTGCATTAAAGCTAAATATTAATATTATTTTAAAGGGGGTTCAAGGATAGCCCAGTCTGTGAATGGGTTTGAACTCAGACACATATTGTTGAAGTTTGCAGAAGCGTCTCAATTCAGCCATGGGCCTGGGAGAAGAGTCTGGTGGATCGAAAAGACAATCCAATTAAAACATTTTAGCTACCATGGAGGGAGAATCCCAGAGATACATGGCTGGCATTCTGCAATACTCATAACATTTAGTGAGGGAAGGGTGGGGAGGGGCAGCTGGGTGTTCCAGAATTGCACTGGCTCTCGGTATAACTACCTCAGTTGAACCGACACAACTTTTCATCATGGATTGAGCTGTACGGTTGTAAAACAAAACGGAGGCTTTGAGGACAAAGGAAGCAGAAAGGGAAACAGTATGCCAACTTGCTCCCTACTGGGGTTATTATTAGTCTTTCTTGCGGCCCACGTGCTCTTGAATATGCAGCTATTTGGAGGAAGAGACATGCCAAAGGCACGGCAACCACTCAGTGGCAGAGAAGCAGGAGTCAAGTCCCTCTATTTCCCCAGCACTTTAACTTTCTAGACACTGCCATGGCGGTCTAAATGTGACACAAAACCCAGTCCCTCCTTGCTCCATGCCTGGAAAAAGAATCCATGGGCTGTGTATCCATTACAGTGCTCACTTAGCTGCATTAAGTGTTACAAGAGGCTGTTACACTAAACCATAGCTGTGCTGCCCAGGTAACCTACACCTGCCTTGAGGGAGGAGATCAGCCAGTCTCAGGCGACTGTAAGTGGAGCCTGGGGAGAAAGAGAACGCTCTCAAGCATGAAAAAATTATTAGACAACCTATCCTCTGGACCTATTTTCAGCAACAATGCCTGCCACTGGCTACCAATGAAACACGAACTGCCCCTTCGGGGAGAAATCAGAGCCTAGGCCTATCTGAAAGCCCACCTTGGGAGATGAGCCCACACAGGAAGCATTGGGCCGGAACCCCACCCTGTCGTCTTTACTGGCCTCCGGGGGAGCAGAAAGCGTAACATGCAAGGTCTGCCTGGCTGTTTTTTAAATCAGCAATTTGACTCTGAAATTGCAGAAAACCAACACACACACACACACACACTGGACACTCTCTCTCCCCATATAAAATCAGCCTTGCTAGCCCACACATAGTTATGTTAGTCATTTGTGGCACATTGACAGCCTGTAAGACTTATTATTGCCCACAATGAGGCAAGTGGATGTTTACAAGCCTCATGTATAAACAGACGTTGGCATTATTGCCTCTAGCTTTGCTTGGGGCACATCTGCCCATAGAATCATAGAATCATAGAATAGCAGAGTTGGAAGGGGCCTACAAGGCCATCGAGTCCAACCCCCTGCTCAATGCAGGAATCCACCCTAAAGTATCCCCGACAGATGCTTGTCCAGCTGCCTCTTGAAGGCCTCTAGTGTGGGAGAGCCCACAACCTCCCTAGGTAACTGATTCCATTGTCGCACTGCTCTAACAGTCAGGAAGTTTTTCCTGATGTCCAGCCGGAATCCGGCTTCCCTTAACTTGAGTCCATTATTCCGTGTCCTGCACTCTGGGAGAATCGAGAAGAGATCCTGGCCCTCCTCTGTGTGACAACCTTTCAAGTATTTGAAGAGTGCTATCATGTCTCCCCTCAATCTTCTCTTCTCCAGGCTAAACATCCCCAGTTCTTTCAGTCTCTCTTCATAGGGCTTTGTTTCCAGACCCCTGTTCATCCTTGTTGCCCTCCTCTGAACACGCTTCAGCTTGTCTGCGTCCTTCTTGAATTGTGGAGCCCAGAACTGGACGCAATACTCTAGATGAGGCCTAACCAGGGCCGAATAGAGAGGAACCAGTACCTCTCGTGATTTGGAAGCTATACTTCTATTAATGCAGCCCAAAATAGCATTGGCCTTTCTTGCAGCCATATCGCACTGTTGGCTCATATTCAGCTTGCAATCTACAACAATTCCAAGATCCTTCTCATTTGTAGTATTGCTGAGCCAAGTATCCCCCATCTTGTAACTGTGCCTTTGGTTTCTATTTCCTAAATGTAGAACTTGGCATTTATATTGCCTATGGCTGTTCCTGCTTGGTTGCAGGATCAGGGCTGAAGATCTGGGAATGCAAGGAGACATCTGGTGTGCGATGACTGAAAGTCAGCAGCCAAGAGCCCCATTCCAAAGGCAAAAGCTAGGGAAGAGAGGAGCCACGGCCAGCAGCAGCCATGGAACCCTTTCGGAACTCAGACTCAGGGATGTAGCTGGGACAAACTGAGATCTATAGCTGAACAATCAATTCAAATGTGCAGGATGTGAATGGACAGGAAGATGGGATGGGGACAGCCAAGTGGGGACTAGAACCCAGATCTCCTGACTTCCAGTCCAATTCAGGGACTAGAAACAGGCACAAGGCACAGGCATTAGCATCACTGGCACTCAAGAACGAGGCAAAGTCCCTTGTTGTCAGACTGCATCTCCCATCAGCCTCAGGCAGCCCAGCCAATGGTGAGGGATCCTAATAGTTGAAGTCCAGCAACATCTGGAGTGCCACAAGTTGCCCACCTCTGACCTAAATGCATACATAACCAGCAGGACTAAGAGGGAACCAGTCCTCAAGCTGGGCTGGAGCAGACAGGAGGCCTGAGGCCAGAAAAAAAAACCCAAAACCCAATGCCTTATTTAATACCAATACACTGTTCAAAGCAGAAAAGATCCTCTTTCCTGCCTTAAAGCACATTCGGGTCCTATTGACTTCCCACCCATTTGCCAGGCTGTTAGCACATCAGCAGGTGGGGGAAATCCTTCCCAGTTTTGGTTAATTTTGGACCCATTTCAAAAAGCAGACATACTCGAATTATGTGGCAGCCTTTACTTATTCTGACTTTGCTGGATGGGAGAGAAAGCTATCCTATTAAGGACGGAAACAGACTGTGCTAGCGGAAATATCTGTGGCTTCCTTCAAGCAGCAGCTAAGGAACCCACACGCATCAGAACAAAGGGCTTCCCAGTTACAGCTGTGAGATTGATTCTGCAAACATTAGGTTCACACGTGCAGGGTGGGCTTCCTGTTTGTTACAAGAAAGGGATATATATATACCCGAGCTGCTCTCTTCTTAGATGGAAACATTGGATGGGTAAGACAGACAGACAAAAGCTGGCCTCTCCCTCCTGTAATTACAAGGTGGAATAATGATTCAGATGTATGATCATTCAAAGCTAGGAGAAGAATAAAGGAAGCTTAATGGTGGACATTACCAAGTTGCTTGGAAGGTGGTAGTCCTTACAGGAATGGATAAATCTCTCTATCTTTAACACTGAAGTATTGACCCAGTTCACATGTAATGGCAACAAATTGTGGGTTAATTAACCCATGATTTGCCACAGTGCATGCCAAACATGTTCCATGGCTATTTTGAATATCCAACCTGGTAATCTATGAAACACAGTTGGAACGAATTTTACAAAAACTGTGCATCCCTAATTGGGTGTCATCAGCATACTGGTGGCAACGAACCCCAACACTCCAGAAATCTCTCCTGGTGGTTTCACGTATATGTTAAACAGCCTGGGTGATAAGACGGAACCACAAGGGACACCACGGGTCAATGTCCATGGTGGTGAACAGGAATCCCCCAGCACCACCTTCTGAGATTGCCCTTTCAAGAAGGATCAGAGCCACCTGTATAACAGTGCTGCCCAGTCCCCTCTCAGCCAACTGCCTCAGAACGATACCATGGTGGATGTTAGCGAAAGCCACCAAAAGGTCCAGTAAAACCAACTCCTGTCCAGTTCCTGACATAGATTGTGCACCAAGGCAACCAAAGCTGTCTCCATCCCATAGCCAGGCCTGAAGCCAGAATGCAATGGATCTAGATAATCCACATCATCCTGAAATCTCAGAACCTTGCCCATGAATGGAATATTAGAGACCGGCCAGAAATTATCCAATACAGTGGGATTGAGGGAGGTTTTTGTTTTGCTTTTTTAAACAAAAGTCTTACCACTGCATCTTTTGGGCAAGACAGAACCACACTTTGCCATCATTACCCTTATCAACTCAGCCAGTTCCCGTCCAGCTGTTTTTATAAGCCAGGAAGGGCAAGGGTCCAGCACACAAGTGGTAGGCTTCACTTTTCCAAGGATCCTGACCACATCCTTGGGCTGTACAAATTGAAACGTATCCATCGTAACTGGAGAAGCAGGAGCCAAAGTTACATCCACTAGATCTGTATCAACTATGGCATCCAAGTCAGCATGGATGCAATCAATATTATCCACAGGGTGTTACACATATTGGTCCCAGAGGGCTATCGAGTAGTCCACCTCGTCTTCTTTTGTGCCGGAGCATGATAGGTCTCTAACCACCCCAAAAAGCTCAACTGGGCGACTCTGTGCAGGCGCAATGGTAGTGGAGATGCACAGTTTCTTCTTCACCACCTTCGTTGCCCTGGAGTACGCTTTCAAATGAGCACTAGCCTTTGTTCGATTGGCCTTGTCCCAAGTTTTCCTCCAGCATCGCTCTAATCAATGTCCCATTCGTTTCATCACCCGCAATGCCCTGGAAAACCGGGGGGCTCGTTGGGCTCTGCTCTGTGGGAGAGGACGCTCAGGAGCGATTGTGTGAGCTGCCCGGGCCATTTCTCTGTTCCAGAGATCAACCAGGGCTTTGACAGAATCGCCTGTCACAATAGAGAGCAGTTCTTTGGCAGCCCTTCAAACAGAGGATTGCCCTCTGCAAAAGAAGACACCTGGCCACCCTAGAAAATGGAGGGGGAGACTTTTCACAAAACAGTTTGATGGCCCCCTGGAAAAAGGCATCTCCTCTGCTTGGCCCAGAATTTCAGGGACAACTGAGTAATGGCAAAAATATTTGCTTCATGTGCAGCGCTATGTGACAGCAGCTTGATCCTCCCCCTGTCTTGGCAAGACAGTGGCCACTGTAGCCACTTTAAGGACAGGGTTGGCCCAAAATATTTTGCTGCCTGGGCAGAGCAACAAGTATTGCCTTCCCATCCCACACCCAAGTCAAGGTACACAGTGTGATCAAGGCCAAACGTGTTATATTAGTACCAGAGGCACGACATCCCATAAGCACCTCTCCCCCAACCGGGCAGTAAAAATACAATAATACTAAATTAACAACTAATGATTTGCTGCCTTCTCATGACACAGATTGCCTTGGGAGGTGGTGGATTTTCCTTTGCTAGTGGTATTTAAGCTGAGGCTCCCCACCCCCCACCTCTGCACCGTGAGTCATTCTCTTCCAAAGGAAACTTCACATTCCCTACCTTTCGCTAAGGAAAACCAACTCTCTGCAAATTTGATTCGTCCCTAATAGCATGGTAAAATGGACAGAGGATGGAGTTCCAGCACAGCTCCAGATCCTCAGTAAACAGGGAGGGCAACATTGATTATATTTGTGAGGATACAGGGCATAAGTCACAACCTAATAGGATGACCACCAGATGCAGTGAAGGATACAGCTCCTGTCGTTTCAATATTTGCACACATCATCTATGGTGAGTAAGAACATATTCCAGGAGACCAAGGGGCTGCTTTGTTTTATTGTCAGGCCCATTGATATTCCATAAATAACTCACTTGGGACGAAAATAGGGATGGCATGGCAGATCTGACTGTGACTGGATTTTCTGGATTTTTTATTTTTTTTAGCACCCTAAATGCAGATTTGTTTTTGTTTTGTTTTTACCAGTGGGGTTAATAGGATGTTTGTAGGAAGGGGGGATTTTGATTAGGAAAACTGAAAATTGGGGAGAAAGATCAAATACACCCCTCCTAGTGCTGCTGCCAATTGTTTCCACAATTCAATTGTCCCCCTGGGTGCTTTCTCCTTCTCCTTCGTCATCTTGGATTTCCTGTGTCACTTCAGCTGTGTCCCTTATATGTGTGTTTAAGAACAGGTGGGCTAATAATCTTGCAAGGCGGGCTGGTTGCCTGGAAGACAACAGTTTGAAAAGTGCCACTTCTCTCACCCTGCAGCACAGTGTCGTAATGAAGAGCATTGCGCATGCTCTTTCACAGGTTATGATGACGAACACACAGAGAAGGTAGTGGCGGAACCAGCATGCATGATTCCCCACCGCCGCCACCACATGGACCTACAGGCAACATATGAGGCATCCTTCTGCCTGTCACCTTAAGAGCTCTGGGGCAGCCGGGCAGCCTGCAGCACCCTTTGCCACTACGGTGCTTAAAATCGGTGCTCCATTTCCCCACCCTTGTCCACTTCCTGCTGTAGTTGCCAGGTCTTGGTCTAGTTCTACCTTGTTTGAGCACTGGACCAGGGGGTGCTTCCAGATGAGGCTTTTCTAGCGCCATTGCCCTGCCATGTTCACAGGATTTTATAGTGAGTCTAGACAATGATGTCTCCTTTTCATAACCTTCCTGTGTTTTCTCACCATTTCGCCTGACTTTTTTCTTACCGCAGAAAATATGTTAAGGGGGCCCGGGGGGTGGGGGGGAGACAGAGTACAATGTTTTCTGATAGGGAATGCTAGAAGCCCTCTATTTGGAAACACCTAGGATAGTGTGGGCTCTCCCACACTAGAGGCCTTCAAGAGGCAGCTGGACAAGCATCTGTCAGGGATGCTTTAGGGTGGATTCCTGCATTGAGCAGGGGGTTGGACTAGATGGCCTTGTAGGCCCCTTCCAACTCTGCTATTCTATGATTCTATGATTCTATATGCTGTGTTGCTGCTGCTGCTGTTGATATATCCCAGTCCCTTGAAGCTCATACCTCTATAGTACAGACATATTTACAATACACGCTTAAAGTAGTTTAACACTTCCAGTTCCATTGAGTGCTACAATTAAGCGAGAGAGGATGGGGATCTCTAGCAGGGAGCACTTAGCCCCTTCAGCAAACTACAATTCCCAAGATTCATTGGGGGAAGCCACTGCAGTTCAACTGGCAGCCAACTGATACAGGTTTGTAATGTAGATATATTCTCAAGGGCTGAAGCTAGCAACCCTATCTGGTGCTCCTGTCTTATTGTGAGCCTTTGGAGCACAGGGCTTAGCCTCATTGCTGTAACCCAGCCTACACATCTTATATCAGTATAGGTTGTTAATCCAGCAATGTGATGGCTGCTATTCAGAACACAGCAGTGAGTGACGGGGGCCGGCCGGCCGACAACACACCTCATTCAGTTACTTTTCTGCCTAAATAATACAGGCGGAATGAAAGTGAAAGCAGAGGAGAGGGTTTTGAAAAGAGTCCGATGGACAGAAAGAACAAGAAAAAGTCTTGTGGCACCTTAAAGACTAACACATTTATTACAGCATAAGCTTTTAGGAACAAGTGTCTATTTCATCAGATGCAGATGATGGTTTCTAGTCCGTAAAAGCTTGCCTCATACCATAATAAACGTGTTAGCCTTTAAGGTGCAGGATCTACACTACTCTTTATAATGGTTTATACAATATTGACAAGTGTTTGGGCCCAGGACATATTCCATATACCGTTTTCAAACTGTTTTCAAAGTGTTATATATTGCTTGGTGTAGATCTGGCCGCTTTTCTTGTTTTTTTTATGTGTGTGTTTTTGCTGCAAAAGACCAACACAGCTACCACCTCTGGAAATGATAGAAATGGGTTAAACCCATTTCCTCCAGCCCAACGCTCCCCCATATATTGTTGGATTACAGCTCCCACCATCCCTAGATAGCATGGTCCTGGACCATGCTGCTTGGGGACTATGGAAGTTGTAGCCCATCTCATCTGGAGGTTGGCAGGTTTTGGAAGGCGGGCAGAATGGGCAGAACTGCTCTGTTTGGCTGTATTTTTAGGGGTGCCAATGAAGTAGTGAGCAATCCAAGGGATGCAAACCAGGGTCCCTTGCAATACCAGGGAGGATCCTATGGCACACGAATTGTACAGGGCAGCCACTTTGGGATGGCAAAATGCCCTGGCCATCCCTGGGCCTAACGGCCTTGTGGAAGAAGTAGGTTCTGAGGCAGTATTTAACAGCGAAGAAGTTGATTGACAGACGAGGTATCAAGAGGAGGCACAAGGGAACTCTGTACCTCTGTGGCAGAGATACAAAATAACTTTATGGGGGAAGCCCTAAGGGAGGAGAAACCCCCAAACCAGCCCAATGGGGACTGAGCATGTTCAGTGCACACAGAATATAAACCGCTGGGGTGGGGGTGGGGAGATGGAATAGAGTATCCTGGAAGAGAGCATGGCTGGCTCTGAGATCCAAACAGGAGTATTGTACGCTACAACATTTTGTTGCAGGTCATGTAACAGGTCACTATTAACAAAGATATATATATATATATATATATATATATATATATATATATATATATTTAGGACAGGCTAGATTACCAATAAATGCACTGCTCCTCTGTCTTTCAGCAGTGTCTTGCAAAATGTTAAATGGGGAACAAAGTGGGTCACAGCAGAACAAAGTGGGTCACAGCAGAGAGCCCCCATGCCACTCATGTCTCCCTAAGCCCATTGTGTGGGCATCTGAGTAGCTTCTTCCTGGCTGGGCTGGAAATCTGTTGGGCAGGATGTCCTTGTACAACATGTGCTGTTCACTGCAGACTTGTGCAGCTAGTGGGAGCCCCCCCACCCCACCGCCCCAAGCTAGTATGACTCCCTGCTATGTAGTCCTTGGAATTTTGTCTCATGCAACGCCAAACAAGGAACACTGAGCAAGCTTCATCTGCCTGTATGGAAGGATGGCTTCCCTTGCACTTCTAATCACCAGAATTGGCTTGGATCTTACATTGTTCCTGCATACGCGTAAGGGAGAAGGTGGTTTCCACCAGCTCTTTTCTCCGGCAACCCCCACCCCCTCCTCTCAACACCACCATATCCCATGACATTTCCAAGGGCTGTTAACTCCTAGGCGGTGCAATGGGCTGTAGAGGGAAGGAAGGGGGAAGCCAACCACGGGAGGGGAGTTAGGAGCCAAGCCATTGTAAATTGCCCCCACCCATACACAGAGTGGTTATCTTACACTCCGTAGTCATGGAAGTAAAGAGTTATAATGTGCCTGGAAACATCTTGGGTCAGGTTCATTCTGATCACTTTGGATCTCTCCCCTGCCTGTTTCATAACCATCATCTGCTAGCATGTTTTCCTCAGACCTATTTTTGCTGACTGTCAACCGTGGTATCATCAACCAAACCCTCCCATACGTTAGCCTTTCTCTGGCTACATGTGGTGCCCAGAGATGGAACTTTAAAATATTTGTTGTGAAGTCATGGCAGGAGAGGACGATGCTTCTGCCCAGAGAGAGAGAGAGAGAGAGAGAGAGATTGTTTGGTGTGGGCCTCCATTGTATCAGGTTGCAAGTTCTTGTTTTGAAATAAATCATCTTTCCTTCAAGATGCCTTTACCCATCTGCAGTCCTGGCTGTCTCCCATTTCCCTGCCTGCCTGCCTGCCTGCCCTGGTTCGATTCTTGGCCAGGCCATTTCATTGGCTTCAAGGGACCCTGCAATTATCTCTTTTAATAGAGCCGTGGATTTGGGGCTACAAGACAGATGGAGGCAAAGGGGCCAAAGGAGGATCAACGGTTTACACTAATAGAAATGCCCAGCTAATTGTTAAGGAGATTAGAGGCTGGACGGAGGAGGCATTTGGCTCGGAGGTGACCCTACCGCACGGAATCAGAGAGCCCTGTAACTTTACCCAGGTGCAAAGAGGAATAAATCCTCCACCAGGGGAATCGGCGGGGGAAGGTAGCAGCTCGGGTTGCCAAGCCAGTTTTCCGCCTTAGAAGCGGGATGTGAAGAAGGAGCCGGGGATCCACGAAGCACGAGCATCAGGAGAAGAGGAGAACGACCGCAAAGGCAAGAGAGACATAGATTCAGTGCAGAGATGGCGAGCCAGGCTAATACTGGAGAACAGGCCTCATCAAAAGGCCATTGTGCAGCCTGTCAAGCCCCCTTTCTTTGTGGCTTATGCAGAAGCCCCACTATTGGTTACAGGAGGCTGGCAGCTCATTGAAAGCTTTGTAATCCTAGCTGTGCTAATTAAGCAAGACCGCAGTGCCTAAGCATGCACATTTTCTGAGCATTCTCTCCCCCCCCTGCCCCGCCCTGTCATGCTGGAGAAGACGAGGAGGAGGAGGAGGAGGAGGAAGAGGTCACTGTGAGCCCTGTGGGAGGCAGCAGTCCTGCCAGCAGGGGGGAAGAGACAGCCAAACGAGATTGGCTTTATGGGATGCAGATTAAATGAAGGAAGAGCTGGTGGTGTGGAGAGACCGACCAGGAACTGGGGCAGTCGCACGTCACGGTGGCTTTAGCTGAGGTGTAAGGTGCATTTGCGCTAATCCAGATTGCCCGATTGTGAGGCTGTGCATATGTACACACACGTTTTTGTGCCCTAAGAAGGACGGGGAAAACCTAGACTTTTGCCCCAGTCTTTCGGGCTCTTTCCTCTCCAGACAGAAGATGCCAACAAATGGGATCCACCAGGTCTTGAAGATCCAGTTCGGCTTAATCAATTCTGATAACCGCTATCTAACGGCAGAGAGCTTTGGCTACAAGGTCAATGCCTCAGCACCCAGCCTGAAAAGGAAGCAAATATGGACCCTGGAGCAGGATGGAGACAGCTCTGTGGTTTTCTTGAAGAGCCACCTAGGTAGGTACTTATCTGCTGACAAGGATGGCAAGGTCTCATGTGAAGCGGAGAAGCCGGGAAGTGATGGGCGTTTTATCATTGTCACTCAATCGGACGGGCGCTGGGCCCTCCAGTCAGAACCCTACAAGCGTTTCTTTGGTGGTTCTGAAGACAGGTTGTCCTGCTTTGCCCAAACCATCACTGAAGCTGAGCTCTGGGCTGTACACTTGGCCATCCACCCCCAAGCGAACCTCTTGAGCGTTAGCAGGAGAAGATATGCACACCTCAGTGCCCAGGAGGATGAGATCTCCACTGACAGTAACATCCCGTGGGGTGTGGATTCACTCATCACTCTCACCTTCCAAAACAAGAAGTATTGCCTGCGAACCTGTGACAACCGCTACCTGCGCAATGATGGTACTCTGGTCAAGGAGCCAGACCCCCGTGCGGGCTACACCCTGGAATTCAAGGCAGGCAAGCTAGCCTTCAAGGATTGTGATGGGAAATACCTGGCACCCATGGGACCTACCGGCACTCTAAAATCTGGCAGGAGCTCCAAGCCGGGGAAAGATGAACTCTTCGATCTGGAAGAGAGTCACCCACAAGTAGTTTTCATGGCCTCCAATGGCAGATACGTCTCCATCCGGCAAGGTAAATCCACTACCTTTCTGTTCTATGGAATTACATATAGTCAAGGACTACCCCTCTCCTTTCTTGAAAGCTAGAATATAGGTATCTACTTGTTTGTCTGCCTTGTAAAATGGAAAGGAGAGCAGGGGGTGGGGGAGATGGTGGTAATAGTCATCATCAGTTTCCTGATGTTTCTTTGCCTTTTATTTTCGAGACCCCAGTCTGCCATTGACTGCCTGATCTTCATGTGCATTCTACAGAGGTACAGATAGCAAGGAACAGATAGAACTTATTTTATAAGATGTAGGACACCCTTCCCCAACCTGAAGCCCTCCCAGTATTTTGAATTACAGCTCCCATTATCCCTGACTACTGGTTATGCTAGCTAATGCTGATGGGAGTTGTAGTCCAGAACATGGGGAGGGGCAGCAGATTGGGGAAAGTCAGTGTTCAGTGTAGCTTCTCATTAGTTCCCACTAATTCACAGATCCTTGTTTGTAGTAGAGGGCAGGGACGGTTGTCCCAGTTGTATCTGAGAACACGAGATCATGTGAGTAAGAGATGGGAGCAGGTGCAGTGGTGGACAAGTGTGGAACCGGGTTGCCCTGTGTGTGAAAGGAGGTGGGAGGTCCATAGTTTTGTTGTGGCCTCGATGGCTGTGGGTCAAAGTGGAGGTGCCTCCAGCCCACATGACAATCAGTTCTGAGCCTGGGAGCATCACAACCTCACCAGGCAATCTCACCAATTAAAGAACAGAGACAGCAGCCAGATCTCTTACATTCCAAGGATGAGGGGCAGAGAAGAGTATAGCACTCACTCTCCTGTGATGTCACTAAGGCTTGCACAATGGCTGCATGGATAAGACATGCACCTACTGGTCTCTGTTCCTTTGCTGCACGTGACTGGAAAACAAGCAAGCAAACCCTTGGATGCCACCCATCTGTTGTGAAGTTGTTCTGCATGAGCTCTGCTTAAACGAATGGGATTTGTAAGGGGACTTGCCAGCAACTCTCATTAATTTCAATGGCATGTGGACAGATGATCAGCTCATTACATTTAACTTCCTTCTGTGCCGTTAGGCAATGGCACTTGGATCATATCATCCAATTCATTGCTGTCTTTGGAATAGGAAAAAAAAACAAATTGATAATCCTCCTCTTCTCAGCCAGTAGAGTGTCACATATTTTGCTTTTCCTATGTTGCCTATAGCAGTGGTCTTCAACTAGTGGGTCGTGACCCAAAAGTGGGTCACGAGATCAGTCCAGAAGGCTTGCGGCAAAGCTGTTGCTGCCATGTTGGGCAATTGCAGAATTGTCCAGCTGCCTCTTGAATGCCTCTAGTGTGGGAGAGCCCACAACCTCCCTAGGTAACTGGTTCCATTGTCATACTGCTCTAACAGTCAGGAAATTTTTCCTGATGTCCAGCTGGAATCTGGCTTCCTGTAACTTGAGCCTGTTATCCTGTGTCCTGCACTCTGGGGTGATTGAATAGTGATCCTGGCCCTCCTCTGTGTGACAACCTTTTAAATATTTGAAAGTGGGTCCCATGTTACAGATTGGGAGTCCGAGGTGGGTCTCGGGTCTGGACCAGTTGATCGCTGGCCTGTGGCGTGCCTCTAGAGGTATCCAGGAAAAGAGACATTTCTGTCCCCCTTTTGCTTCACTGCAAAGCAACAGTTTGTGCCAATGTAATTCTCCAGGCCTAATCAAATCCGTTTCCCCGTACTTTCTTTGCAATTCTTTAAAAAGGGACCAAGCTGGTGGGCAACATTTGGGGAACTGGCAGTCTCTAGTTTGGTATCCACCTGCCACTAGGGAACCTGACCAGCTACCTCTTTAAATATAATCTGCCCACCATCTCTGAAGGGGCTGTGTTGGGTGGCCACGTATGAATCACCAAAAAGGAGCACATGTATCACCCAAACACACACACACACACAAATATCACCGCATAAAATTTGTACATGATTATTTCTAAATTTGCATTCATTGACATTAATTAGAACATACAAGTTAACATGTATAGATGCAAATTTAGAAAGAATGATTATTATAATTTAAATAGAAATACAGTACAACTATCATTGTGGGGAAGGCTGTGACCAGGTGTCCTGTGTCCCTTGCCCAAACTGCTGTCCAGGTGCAACTTTAAGGCCCGGCTCTTCCTTCTGAAGGTTCTTTACACATTGGATCTGGACTGGGCAACTCTTCAAATAGAGAATGCCTTCAAGATAGAGGACAGTCCTCTGTAAAGGAAGATGACTGGCCACCCTTCACATTCATTGCTCGAGCTGCCAGCTCTAAGTTGCCTGTTCCTATGACTCCACTCCTCAATCATTAAGTATTGTAGGACACCCCCCCCCGCTCCCCTCAAGTCCAGTGGATGTCAGAAAGGCCTGTATGGGTTAGAGAAGGCCCACAAACCCCCCCACCACCATACAGCTTTCTCATATGGCTCCAGAACTGAGCCTTATATTATATTATATTATATTATATTATATTATATTATATTATATTATATTATATTATTTATTACATTTTTATACCGCCCAATAGCCGAAGCTCTCTGGGCGGTTCACATATTACTAAAGTGGCACATGTTTCCATCAGTCCCCAAACAAACAAAACAATTTAATCGGCGCCCAGACAATTCATGATAAAAACACTTTTATCATTTTTACATTTTTACATATTTTACATATTTTTTACATATTTAAGCATTTTTACAGCTTTTTTGCAAGAGTATTTCCCTTTTGAAATGATTTCCAGGAGGAGGTTTGTTTCTCTCTCTCTCTCTCTCTCTCTCTCTCTCTCTCTCTCTTTAACTCTTGTTTCCACTTCTCTGAATGAAAACTAGCTGCACCCCAATTTCCCTGTGCTGTGGTGGAACGGGGAACCTTTTGATGAATGTAGAGTGCAAAGATTCCAGCCTTTAGCAGGTCAATCCTATACATGTCCACTCAGTTCAATGGGGCTTACTCCTAGGTAAGTGCGAACAGAATTGCAGCCTCAGAAAACATAACTTGGTAGCACACTTACAATAACTAAAAAATCCCACTCCCAACCCATTTTCGTAACAGCGACATACACTGTTTATGAAAGATAAGCAAGATTGCACTGACTGTATTTCAGGTTGGGTTGCCATCTTTTATGTTCCCCCTGTTCCCTGTGCCTTTAACAGAATTCTGGCACAGGCATTTCAGCAAGCCCAAGTTTTTGCCATCACTGTATCTCCATGACAAGAAAAGCTTTGCCTGCTTTGTGTGTCGGGCTGCAGTTAAAGACACAGGAGCAGGGTCAAGGGCCTACCATGAAACAGAGTGAGACAGCCAGCTCAGGTGGCAGATGCTAGAGGGGGGAGGGAGAGGTGGCAATATGTTTGAGGACTGAGCTGTGTGTGTGCCATTCACAGACTGTCCCTGTGCCTCCTAAGCTAGCCTGTTGCCCTCAGATTCAGTGGGAGATGCTTCCCTGTCATCAATGTTGAAGTAAGATTCAATGACCAGTCTGGTGGGCTTCTGCACATGGAAGCAGGGGCAATGGTGGTGGTGGTGGTGGGGGGAGACACTATCTTGTTCTTTCCTTCAGGCAACACAATGTCTTGGGTCAGCCCTGGCAGGGCCTGTAAAAAAGGGGGAAAGCTGGTAAACCTTACTGCAAATATATTAATCTGGCATAATTTAGGTTCTACACTATGAACCTAGGGGTGCTACATTTTTTTTAAAAAAAGAAAAACTGGCCATGATCCTGTGCCTTTAAAACAGGAAGAAATTAAGCACGTGAAACATTTTGTGACGAGGAGATTAACTGATGAGGAAATCCATGGGTGGTTCTAGTTTTTTACCCTGTAATCACCCTGCCTCCAACAAAAATAGGATTTTAGGAGGGGTGCAAACAACATCATCTTCCTTTTATAATCCTCCCGTGTTTTTCCACCAATTCCTCTTCCGCCTTTTTTGCCACCAGAAAAAAAAATATATGAAGGAGGAAAAGTGGAATTGTGCACCATGCCTTTTGACTGGAAGCACCTTATCTGCTTCATTTCTGATGTCGGGTTGCTGTCAGAACAGCGCAGGAGCAGGCAAAAAGAAAAAGAAAAAAAGCTGGCAGCCTTATCTGAAGCACCAACATAGTTTAGAATTATAAGCACACATGTAGATATGCATTAAAAGATGGGTGGGGGGACACGGATGGGGACACACATACACACTTTGTGCATTATTTAATTTAACCCTTTGACTGCCTGTATTAAAGTGTGGCTGAATTTAAATTTTGGTGTATTCCTGCCCATAGGTGCTTATCTGGACTTCATTACTGTAATATATTCTGTGCCTTTTCTCTCGGTGAATATTTTCTTAGCTTCCCCACAGACTTACCAATTCGTTGGACAGAAAGAGGGACAGCGAGAGGACAATTGCTATTTGCATATGTTAATTCATTTCAATATGTGCATATTTTAGTTTCCCTAGCATTGAGAACAAACCTAAAAAGAGTCAATTGAAAAAAATTAAAATATAAAATCTCCAGACAGAAAAAAAGAATGATGAGACTGATTTAAACTTCACTCCTTCACCCAGAGAAAAATGAACTGAGAATGTGAACCATTATTCTTTTTAATGCTTCTTTTTAAAGTCATTTTTCACTGGCTAACTACACCAAAGAAGTGCATTTTTATTATTAAAATGAATATATATGTGCACACATATTATTCTGGTTGCTTTTTCTGAATTTGAAATGTGAATGGGAAAGATTAGCGTTCTAGGAGGTCCAATACATGTGAAAATATTGAAACACAAGGCATCAGGGCCGCAAGCGTACACAAAGTGCACATCCTCCTACCATCACCCTACCAGAGTCTCACCAAGGAGGTGAGACTCTGAAAAGGAGGGCAGGGCTCCTGCATCTTTAACAGTTGTATAGAAAAGGGAATTTCAGCAGGTGTCATTTGTATGCAGGCAGGGCAATATAGCCTCTTTAGCTAGAGTGACCACATACAAAAGAGGGCAGGGTTCCTGCAGTTGTGATGAAGAGGGCATTTCACCAGGTGCTGCATGAATACAAATGACACCTGCTGAAATTCCCTTTTCTATACAACTGTTAAAAATGCAGGAGCCCAGTCCTCCTTTCCACCCTAATTTGCAGTCTAGATTCTACATTGTGTGGTGAGACTCCTGCAACTTTGTAGATTTCTTGGCTGTGAAGCTCAAAGGCAGCCAGTATTGAAGTACATAATCTCTCCCTTTTCTGTCTTTGACAGGCAGGAGGCTGCTTGGTCTCTGAGTTGGAGGAGGGGCATATAATGATATTCTCTTAAATCTTAACTGCTTGCCCTATTGCCAGTGATTAAGGGTGCAATCCTATGCATGTTTAGACAGGAAAAAAGTTCTTCAACTCCCAGCATGCTGGCTGAGGAATGCTGGGATTTTCAGGACTTTTTTTTCTGTCAACAACATGCATAGGACTATCCGTAAAGTGTCTTATGTGTGCCCACACCTCCACCACCACCCGCCATAAGCCCAGGTGTATATGTTTCGCTGGCATGCCAATCAGCGGATGCATTTCCACTACTGCCCATTGCAATGAGATCTTGAGAATCAAACGTGCAGATGAAGACGCCAGCTTCTTGAACCTGTCAGCAGTCATCAGCTTTGCACAAATTGCCATTTCTTAGGGAGCTTAAAAAGAAAGAAAGAAAGAAAGAAAGAAAGAAAGAAAGAAAGAAAGAAAGAAAGAAAGAAAGCTTTAGCTTCTACAGCAGCCTATAAAACATTTTGAAATGTGCATGCATTTAAATAAATTACCATATGCAAATTTGATGATGCAATGGGAGATTCCTCTACCTCACTGCAGGGGGAAAGCTTGCTCTGGAGAAATGAGGACTGAGCAAACTGGTGTCCCAAACTGCCCCCACTTTCACACAATACTTTCCTTGTGATTCATTAATACAAGCTTCCCCAAGCTGGTGTCTTCTAGCTAGATGTTTTGGACTATAGCTCCCATCAGCCCCTGTTAACATGGTCAGTGGTCAGGGATTATGGGAGTTGTGGCCCAAAACATCTAGTGGAACCAAACACATGGGAGCTGAAGAAGTGACAGGTGTAGGGTGGCCAGTTGACCTAATTTACAGAGGACAGCGCTCTATTTTGGAGAGCTGTCAGAAGACAGTCGTCTATTTGAAGGTGCCCTCTTTTTGATGGGATGACCTGTTCCAGTATAGTTTAACACCAAAGAACCATCAGGAAGGAGTGCAGTGGCCTTAAAGTTGCCCATCAACAATTAGCACCTGGACAACAGGCTGAGCAGGCACACAGGTAACCTGGTCAACTGAGATGCCTTGTATTCTATTTGAATTACAGATAGCATTTCTAAACCTGTACCGATGCATATAAATGTGCTGGTGCAAATGTAATGCAAATGTGTAGTGCCCTCTTTTGGGGTCATGCAGTTCCTCTTTTCTGTCAATGCATAAGAGGCCATTCTAGACAGGTGTCAACAGGATGTGCCACACTGCCAAAGGAACCTGAGGCAAGGCGCCTCTCTCCCCAGAGGGGCCTGCATAATGTAAGGAAGCCAAAGGGCTTATGAAGCCACATTAGCCCACTCCGTCACTAGACTAACCCATTCCGTCCCAATTTCTGGGAGAGAAGGGCAGAAAAAGTCCCGAGGACCGGCATGTAATGAGGTCCCCATCCAAAGGCAGGTACTGAAATTTGCCCCTCAGGATTAACTCGCATTTTCCATTTTCTAGCATGACACAGGCAGAGAAGGGAACTGAGGCCAGTGCCTTCCACATCAGCAGTACCTGCATAATGTAAGGAAGCTGATGTAGTGGGGTGGTCAAGATCATGGGCTGGGAAATTCCCAGTTCAATTTTCAGCGCATCTTTCATAAACTCACTGGATGGCCTCAGGCAAGTCACTCTCCTCTCAGCTTCTACCCTACTCCCTCGTTATCTGGGGATGAGAGCTACACTACCAGCCTGTTTTGCAGGTTGTCATAAGGATTATCGAGATTAGGCCTACGAAGTGCTGCAGGGAAGACAAGAAAGCCATAGGGGTTACTAGTAAATCTGTCCGGGGGGGAAATCTAACATTGGCAGTGCTAAATCCTGGGATTTGGCGATGCTGAGCAGCCTTCCCCAGCCTGGAACCCTCCAGATGGTTTGGACTACAATCTCTATCACCCCCAGCCAGCAGGGCCATTAGTCCTCTTAGCTGGGGATTATGGGGGCTGTACTCCAATACACAGCCTGTGACGTTACCCACATTTCTATTCCCTTAGGTATGTCTGCATGAGTATGTCTAGAGAGAGTACGGGATGTTAGACTGAGTGGGTGCGGCTGGTGATGCTGTGGAAAGGGGGGGAGGGGTATTATTTATTTATTTATTTATTTATTACATTTTTATATCGCCCAATAGCCGAAGCTCTCTGGGTGGTTCACAAAAATTAAAACCATAATAAAACAGCCAACAGGTTAAAAACACAAATACGAAAGTATATTTATGGGGGAGCTGAGTGGTCTGAGGTGTATGTGGTTGGTGATTGGGTTTGGAGGGTAGATGGGTTTAGCTGTAAGTGTTCTTGTCAGGAGTTGTGGGAGGAGTGAGTGGAAATATGTTCCTAGGGACTAAGGATTGTTATTATCGGAATTATTACTAGAATTCTTAAGAACAGGCAGGATTTGAATAGAATTTGAAGGAACTAAGAACTGTAAACAACAATAAACATTTTCTTTCTTTATTATTATTTTTTATTTTATTTATCATACTTATACATTTTCTTTATTATGCTACCATAAAACCACATGTCAGCTTAGCTGTTGTCTCCTGCTCTATTGGTTCATAAATAAACACATTACATTAAACCTTCAGCCCGCTATATTCACAGAAGAGCCTTGTCCAAACCTCCTTACCATTTCCCTCTGCTATAAGGGAAAGGTTATGGGTTTCTTTTTACCCCTTCCTTAGGTATTTAAGTGGTAGTGCTTAGACTGAGGAAGGTGTGCGCGTCAAAGCCTGGTGTATGAGGTAGTGGCGTCACACAGCCCTCTTTCCGGGGTGGGCGGAAGGATGTTTTTTTTTCTGAACGCAGGTCCTTTCCATCCAACAACCATGCACAAATCCAACTCTGAGGTGGAAATCTAAGACTTGTGAGGGTGAGAGAGGGCCCTTTTCTTTTGTCACTCAAGGAGGTGCAGATCAATCTGTAAAATAGGCTTCACACATTTATCCATCCTTAGAAATTAATAAGGTTCTTTACTACTGTTACGGATTGGAGGGCAGGGGCAGCAGGAGTGGTGGTGACATAGCTTTGGATTCAAGCTGTTAGAAAAGAAATCATTTGTTTAAATCTTGCCTCACTGGCTAAATGTCCTTTGGCAAGTCACTCTCATTAAGCCTTAGTTCCCCAGCTGCAACATGGAGATAATAGTGGCCTACTTTACAAAGTTGTTGTAAAGGATGACTAAAACAATGTAAAGAAATTTTAAGTATTTAAAGCGCTAAATAAATGTGTGAATACAGCTGTACCTGACTGTGTGTCCCTCTTCCAAAGGTTTATTTGCACATTATAGATTTTCATATATTTTATGTGCACATTTTCAACAATTCTTAGAGACTTACTTGCTCACCCTGGCTTTTCTCAGCCATTATCTTGTCTAAATGTTCTTGCACTTTTATAACACTATATTGTTTTATCATTTATATTGTAAACCTTTTGGGATTTTTAAAATGGGAAACAGTATATAAATATTCTAAAATAAATAAATAAATAAATTCTGTTTGTATATTATTGTATCAGTGGGCCTTCCCAAACAATACATTTACAGTTAACTTAAAGAGCACGGCTCTTCCACACGTCGTACTGAAAGCGCTTCCATCCGCCCCCAGTGCACCCCGAAAACGATCGTGTAGCTTGCCTGTAAAAGAGACGAGGAAGACGCGTCCTTGCCAGCGCCGCCACCCACCTCCCTCCTCGCCCGCCGTTCATAGGATTCTGCTATCTTCCTTCAAGATAGCAGCTGTGGGGATAATGGATTTCTGGGAAAGGGAGATTCTTCCGGTAGTTAGCAGTGCATGTGCCTTGCTAAACTTGGATGCTGTATATGTCATCCATTTGTATCAGCATCCAAAGCCACATATACTGCCACATGGTGATGGCTTTAAAAAGGGATTAACACAAAAGGAAGGCACGGTTACAAATAAAGACAACCGAAAAGTGCTAAAGAGCATACAACGGATCTGGTTAAACTATGCTTTAATGTTTATGCTCATTAATGCATACATTTACGCCATATATTCCATATGCCATATACTTATTTGGCTCTTATTTCCTGTAGGTTACACTTGTGCATAAACATTAGAGTCTAGTGATTGTACTATCTCAGTTATGTGCTCTTTAGCACTTTGCGTTAATCTTTAAAAAGGGATTAGACAAATTCAACAAAGGCTGGTCTAAAAGTGGCTATTAGCTATGATGAATCAGTCCTGCAACAAAATGTTGCAGTGTGGAGTGTTCTTCAGCACCCTTGTCCAAGATACTCCATTCTATTTCCTCTCCCACCTGATTTTGTTTTTTCCTAAAAAGAGTCAGACAGGCAGCATTCTTTAAGCACCAAGTATGCTTGAACTCACCGGGCTGTTTGGTGGTTCCTCCACCTCCCACTTAGGATATTTTTCTAAAGACTTTTTGTACATCTGCAAACCTTGAGGTTCCTCCAAGCCTGCAGGAACCTCCCACTTGAGAGTGGGTGTTGCTGTTTTGTCTACCTAGGCAACAGCAGACACAGCTTGAACATTGGAAAGAAAGGGAATAGGGCTACCAAAATGGAACTTCCATGTTTAGAGTTGCTATGTCTCTGAGTACCAATTGCTGGTGTGGGGGGAAATATGGGTGGGTGTGGAGGACAGATCGTTTCCTTCATGGTGTGTGCTTGTGGACTTCCTTGAACCATCTGGCTGGCTACAGTGAGAAACATGCAGCAGGGATCTTCTGATAGGCAACTGTTGAATGGGCCAGTGACATCATTGGTGATGAGTGATGCAACTCACACACTGCCATTTTGTGATTTTTTTTAAAAAAAAATGGTGGCAGTGTGGAGGTGACCATATGGAACGGAGGTCAGGACTCCTGTGTCTTTAACAGTTGTATAGAAAAGGGAAATTCAGCAGGTGCCATTTTTATGCATGCAGCACCTGGTGAAATTCCCTCTTCATCACAACAATTATGCTTCAGGAGCCATACTAGAGTGACCAGAAACAAAAGAAGGAAGGGCTCCTGCAGCTTTAACTGTGGTGATGAAGAGGGAATTTCACCAGGTGCTGCATGCATACAAATGGCACCTGCTGAAATTCCCTTTTCTATACAACTGTTAAAGATATAGAAGCCTAGTCCTCCTTTCCATATGGTCACCCTATAGCAGTGTGCTTCCTTGGTGTGCCACTGCAGCATGAAGCTCTCATTCAGAGCTACTGGTTTGTGTATGTGTCTGTTTATTGAAACATACTTTTCCATATGAGTAGAATAACAGAATTACAAAGAAACTTGAAAAAATGGGCCCGTTCAGATGCGTATTTACGGCAGGTGGGCAGGGGAATCACGGAGGGAGAGTAGTAATGGAACTATGACAAGTGGGTCTGCCACACGATTGCAGAATTGCACCATGGCCCTGCTACCCACCCCCTTCCATGGTTAAATCACTTACCTCTACGCGGTTTACTTGCGCAGACCATCATCCTCCATGCACTGACTATTTACCCAACAGCCACTCTGTTGGGTAAATAGAAAAATATGGCCACCGACCATAGAAAATGTCCATGGCAGCAAGAGTGTTTCCGGAAGTGGCAGCCGCTCTTGCTGGCGGATTATGGTCACTGCCATCCCCCGCCCCCCCCCCCCCCCCCCAGCGAAACAGGCAGGACTACAGGGTTCCCTTCACATGACATGGAACCACTGTGGAAGCCCACTAAACATCTTGCAGAGGATGGGTAGTGGAAGTCGGTACTCTGCCCACCACAGGGAGGGAATTTTGTCTGCACTTGAACTTGGATGATTTGAAACTGCCTAAAGGAAACAGTGGGTTGACTTCTCAGTTCCTAAATGATTCCCTCTGTATCCCTTTAATCCCAGCCGTCTGCACCATTATTCTCCCCAGTCTTACTCTGCCAACTGTACCAATGTCACTCAGCCTCAAACAACCACTTTATCTCTTTCAGTATGGTTATTCCACTTTTTAAGTTCAGTCATAGCTTATCTTATGCTGATGAAACCTAGCAGTGCTTGTCCCTGCAGTCAAGAGGAAAACGCTTGAACAGGCTAAGAAGCCGGTCTCTTCTCCTAGCACCATTTTGGTCCTTGTGGGCCAACAGATATTAATCCTAGCCACAACCTTTCTCTACTTTTCTGCGAGGTCCGGGTCATACCGACTGGGATTGCTGCATCCCAGAGATATCAATACATTGGCAAGCGCCTTTCCTTTGTTGGCAATGAGTAATGGCCAGCACAGCGGCTCACAGTACTTCTTTGCCTGTTCCAAGCCACTTAAGAGCTGGGGACGTGGGCTGGCAAGTTATTAATAGGGAGCCTGTGTGTCAGCCAGATGGAAACAACAGTAATCAGGTTAATGAGGCCAATTAAAGTGATTGTTTGAGGATTTGCTTGTAACACAGCAGTAAGGGAAGGGGATGCCCATGGATCAGTGCTGCAGGAGTTAAGTCTGGGTGTTGAGCATTGTGATGTGGCCATCATTTCAGGGGGATAACAGGCAAGGTCCCAGCCCTTTCAGTTTGAAGGATTATCCAGCTCTCTTGTAAACGGCAAATGCTTCATTGACAGCTGTGTGAATTCATACGACTCCACCACTCTCACAATGAGTGTTCCCCCCCCCCCCCCCGGCAACATGTACTAGGAATCCAATAGAACTAGTTTGTGTGAAAGTGTCACTAGACAATGGACTCAGGCAAGCTGGAAACATTTAGCTTGCCTATTAAGCATTGGCTGTGGAATCTACTGGAAAATCAATCCCTTCAAACAAACATGGCCAACCTCACCATGAACAGTGTGAAGCAGTTGCTTCAGGCAGCAGATTCCTTGTGGCATTAATGTTTAAACAAATGTAAACACCACTGGCTGTTAAGGAGTCTACTGTGTAGACCAGGGCTGGGCAATTTGGGGTAGAATCCAGTTAAAGTCCTTTTTAGAATAGACTCATTGAAATGAATGAGATTTATGTTAGCCATGACTCTTAATCCCATTCATTTCAATCGGTCTACTATAAGTAGAATTTCAGTTGGGTTCTACCCTTGGGGCCCTCAGACGTTTTGGCCTACAACTCCCATCAGCCATAGCCAGCATAGCCAATGGTGAGAAAGAACAAAAGTTGTAGGCCAAAACATCTGGAGAGCCACAAGTTGTCCACACACAGTGTAGTGACACCCTTGCTCAAACAAACTAGTCTGATTTGATTCCCAATGCGTGTCCGTGTGTTCACGTTCAAAGGCAAGGATGCAATTAAGATTAATAGCGCCTCTCCTTCCCCGACATAACATTCCCAAGACAGTAAGGAGAAAGTATAAATATCTGCCTAGCTTTGTGAGCTCCCCTGAGAGAAGAGCCGTTCATGGCAGGTCTGAGTTGTGTGGATGTTCTGTGTCCAGAAATTTCAGCCTGAGGCAAGAGGACTTCTCTTCCCCATTTAAATTATTTTGGCCCTAACTGTACATGCACTTTTAGCATGCTAGGGTGGTATTCCTAGCCCTGGTTGGTAGAGTGACCATATGAAAAGGAGGACAGGGCTACTGTATCTTTAACAGTTGCATAGAAAAGGGAATTTCAGCAGGTGTCATTTGTCCGCATGCAGCACCTGGTGAAATTCCCTCTTCATCACAACAGTTAAAGTACAGGAGCTATACTAGAGAGACCAGATTTAAAAGAGGGCAGGGCACCTGCAGCTTTAACTGGTGTGCTAAAGAGGGAATTTCACCAGGTTTTCCATATATAGAAATGACACCTGCAGAAATTCCCTTTTCAATACAACTGTTAAAGATACAGGAGCCCTGTGCTCCTTTTCATATGGTCACCCTACTGGTGGGTACAGATTTATCTATCTATCTATCTATCTATCTATCTATCTATCTATCTATCTATCTATCATGATCATGAAGAGCTCAAGGTGGCTAATGATGATAAATTTATAAATTAACCATTTTAAACATTCCTTATAATTTAACACTAAAACAGGAGCAAGAATTTATTTATTACATTTTTATACCGCCCAATAGCCAAAGCTCTCTGGGTGGTTCACAAAAATTAAAACCATGAGGAACATGATAAAACAACCAATAATCTAAAACCTCAAATACAAAATACAATATAAAAAGAATATAGTAGCAAGAAAATATATTTAAAAATTCAGGGACAATTAAAGCCAATTCTATTAAAGGTGGTTGGGCGGTTTACCACCCAACCACCTTCCTAAAAAGGGAGGGTTTTACCAGCTTATTCAAGGCCATTACATAGGAGGCAAGAGAGGTGTCCCTTAGATGGGAGCTCAAAAGCTGAGGCACAGCCATGGAAGAGGCTACCCTGCTAACATTGCAAGTGTTGTGGCCGAGGGCCTGATGTACATGAAATCTCAGGCATGTGCAATGCTAAAAAGGTATGATCTTCTTGCCTGCCTGTATTCACATTTAAATTGACCTCAAATTTGAGGACAACACTCCTGGGCAAGCTGGCAGCAAAGTGCATTCCTCACTAGTAGGATTCAGATTACTCCATTTGTTTGTGAAGAAGTGCCACAGAATCTCTGATCCCAGACAACTAAAATTGCGTTCTGGGCAGGATAAGGACTAGGAGTTTACATTCCAGCCAGCCTTACTGTAGAGTTACAACCTGATAAACAAGGTATTGTGCAGATGTGGCCACCCATTTCATCACATCAAGAATGGGACGCTACAAATGTGTGGGCATATGGGGTTGAAATGACAGATGATGTGGGAAATGCATGTGGAAGTTTCCGAACATTTTTGCTTTTACTTTACGGGAGAGTTCTCATGCATTCAGTGAATATGTGAGGCATTTGTTCAAATGCTCCTTTAGAGTTAATTCCTATCTTACCACAACACTGCGGAAAGTGCTCCCTCTGGGCTTCTCTGTACAGTGCTCCAGTGAGGTTGGATACGTGAAATATATGAGAAGGCAAATAATATGGCTCCTTCCAACCTGAGCATCACCTGACTGAGGAGTGCAATATACAGGTAAGGAGAAACCACATCACATATGGGACAGCAGCTGTCTCTAGCTCAGACAAGGCACTTAAACAAGGCACATAACATCTTTTACAGGTAGGCTTAATGATGTGGTTGGTGTGGAAGGTACAGATGATCCACATGGCAATACTGTGTGCCAGGCTTTAACTCCTGCCTTTAAGGGCAGCTTGAGGTACCCGGAAGTTTCAGGTTTGGTGTGGCAGGCAGGCACCACAAGGATCTCTTGCAGCTGTAAGATTCAACTGTAAGCTAACGCATAAGCTCAGCAGCATGTGGTGTAAATGAGAGACCAAGGTAATGAAGGACAGCTTAAATCAGTCTTACTCAATTTGGTCCCCTCCTGACATTTTGGACTTAGGACCCAAAATAATGGGTATAAGTTACAGCTACCTAGATTTCGATTAAATATAAGAAAAAACTTCCTGATGGTAAGATCTGTACAATAGTAGAACAGTCTACCTACGGAGGATGTGGATTCTCCATCTCTGGAGTTTTTAAGAAGAGGCTAGACAGCCACCTCTCATGGATGGTTTAACTGGTTTTCATGCACATGGCAGAGGGTCCAACTCCACAACTCTATGATTCTATGACTTCAACTTCCATTATCTCATCCAGCACAGCCAAAGGTCAGGAATGCTGGAAGTTGCATTCTAAAACTTCTGGAGGGCATCAGGTTGGGGAAGTCTGGATTAAATAAGTGAGAATTAAATAAATGAAGGACATTTGAAATGTTTGTCCCTCACTCTCATTTGGTGTTGCTCAGATGAGATTGAACAAGTGAGATGTGCAACAAGAACTGTTCTACAAGGCATTTATAGTGTACTCATCATTCCTTACTCACGGTTGTTTACGGGTTCCTTAGATGATGTCATGACTCTCCAGTTTCGCTTCTGTTTTTAACAAGCACTTTTGGGTGGGGGGCAGTTACAGCATGTTCTCCCTTAAGAGCCTGCCCATGCCCTGAGTGAGATCTTCCAGAGAGGCCTTTCTCTTGGTCCCACCACCATCACAGGCACGCCTGGTGGGAACGCAGGAGAGGACCTTCTCGGTGGCTCTGGAACTCCCTTCCCAGGGAAGCTAGACTGGCTCACTCCTTGCTATGTTTCCAGAGGCTGGCAAAACATTTTTTTGTTTCGTTTTGTTCCAGCAGGCCTTCGGGGAATAGTCTGGAACTCTACAATGAATATTTATGCATTGGATTTTTAAAAAATTGTTGTATTTTAAATGTTTTAAAATGTTTTAATATTGCAATATGTTTAATTATATTTTAACTTGTGTATATTTATATGTTTTATATGTTTTAACTGTACATGTTTTAATTTGTAAAGCCACCTTGAATCCCAGTATTAGGAAAAGGCAGGAAAATAATAATAATAATAATAATAATAATAATAATAATAATAATAATAATAATAATAGATGGAGTATTATTTCTGAAAGGGAAAGAAAAGTTATTTTCCTACTACTGTAATTGGACTAATCCACTATAGCACAGTGCCACCTAGAGATTATGTAGCAGGAAACGGAAAGCTCTTTGGGTTGAGCTTGGATCTCAATTCTGCAACAAAAGGAATTTGATAAAGCAGATTTACACCCTTGTGTAGAAAAGCTCAAAATGTCATCATTTTGGAGTGCTCCTGTTCAGGGTTTCAGCACCACACAGGACCTTTTCCAGGATAACCCCTCCTGCCAGGTTTTCTGTTTTACTCAGTCCTTATTGAGATGGGTTTGGTTCCCCCCCCCCCTTCACCATACATGTGTTTTGCACTTCTGTAAACCTCAGGTTTCCCCCAAGCCTGCTAATACCTCACCCTTGTGCTTGAATGGTGGCCATTTTGGCTTCATAAGGATTCATAAGAACAAGGTCACTATTAGTATATACTGTATTTCTTCGATTCTAAGACGCCATTGATTTCAGTACCACCAACCGAAAACAAAACAAAACCCTAAGACACACCCGCAATTCTAAGACGCACCCCATTTTTAGAGATGTTTATATGGGGAAAAAAGTGTGTCTTAGAATCGACGAAATAGCATCCTTCCTCAACCTGGTACCCACCATATGTTTTGAACTTCAACTCCTATCAGCCCCAGCCAACTTGAGCAATGGCCAGGAATGCTGGGAGCTGCAGTCCCAAACATCTGGAGTGCACCAGGCTGGGGAGGCTGGTATATTTCAACCTGGGTCAAAGGCTAGCTTCTGTCATGGACTACTCTACTGGGTGGCTTAGAGCAAATCACTATGTCCAAGCACCAGTTCCTATCTATCACATGGAAATGAAAGTGATTTACATCACAGGGTTTTTGTGAAGGTGCCAGGATTCGATCATTTTTGTCATTTTTGTCTGTCTCTTCTGCCAAGACGCTTGTTCATGCACTGGTTATTTCTCGGTTGGACTACTGCAACCTTCTTCTCTCTGGCCTTCCTTCTTCTCACATCAGTTGGTTTCTGTTCACCACTCTGCTGCTAAGATTATCTTCCTGGCTCGCCGCTCTGACCATGTTACTCCACTTCTGAAATCTCTTCATTGGCTTCCAATTCACTTCAGAATCCAATATAAACTTCTCCTGTTAACCTTCAAAGCTTTTCACAGTCTAGCTCCTTCCTATCTCTCCTCTCTCATCTCACACTATTGCCCCGCTCGTGCTCTTCGCTCCTCTGATGCCATGTTTCTCGCCTGCCCAAGGGCCTCTACTTCCCTTGCTCGGCTTCGTCCATTTTCTTCTGCTGCCCCTTACACCTGGAACGCTCTTCCAGAACATTTGAGAACTACAAGTTCAATCGCAGCTTTTAAAGCTCAACTAAAAACTTTTCTTTTTCCTAAAGCTTTTAAAACTTGATGTTGTGCGGACCTTATACTGTTAGTTTTACCCTACCCTGTGCCTGCTTACCCTACCCTGTGCCTGTTTGCATTCTCTTCCCCTCTTTATTGTTTTACTATGATTTTATTAGATTGTAAGCCTATGCGGCAGGGTCTTGCTATTTACTGTTTTACTCTGTACAGCACCATGTACATTGATGGTGCTATATAAATAAATAAATAATAATAATAATAATAATAATAATAATAATAATAATAATAATGAGATAAGTCTGGATTACCTATGCATTGCCCTAGACCTTCTGGAATATTAGCGAGGAACAGTTAGCGAAGACTGGTTAGTGAGGGCCAAACTAAACATGAAACCGTACACACAATTAGCAGTTGCTTGAATGGCAAGCACAGTGCCCCAAACCAAATTGGGACCCTGGTGGAAGGTAGAGGGTCTCTAATCCTTGCCCCGTTGTGTCCTCAACCAGTTCAGAGATGGCTCAAAGCTGCTATTTACTCTTTACAATGAATACTTCACGCAGTTGTTAGTTGTGTGAATAGTATCACATTTTAATTTGTCCCTCAGGGTGAGAAAGAGAAGGAAAATATAGGAGGAGAGATTTTTCTGTTGCCTATAGTCTCTGGATTTACTGTTAATTATTACTGACCACATTATTGGTGTTTTTTTTGGGGGGGGCGGCTATTAATAAAATATGTTTAGCATTTATTTCTCCCCCAGTAATTATTTACATGTTGTCTATCTCCTCCACCACCGTGGCTGAAGTGTCTCTACTTGAACCCTCCTTGCAGGTCTTGACATCAGAGGCCTTAACAGTGATCAAGCAGGGAGTGTGGTGAATTTAAATGATATGAAAAGGATGTCCTTCCTTCTAGGTGTCAATGTCTCAGCCAATCAGGATGAAGAGACACACCATGAGACCTTCCAGATGCAGATTGACAAAGAGACCAAGAAGTGCATCTTCCACTCCAACACGGGCAACTACTGGACCCTGGTATCACATGGGGGGATTCAAGCTATGGCCACTGAAGTGTGAGTTGGACTGTGTCCTTGTTTCACTTAACTATTCAAGACTTCAGAAGTCACACTACAGTTTTTGTTAGGGATCATGGTGAAAGGAGAAACCAGGTAAGGAAGAAACAGCCACAAGACTTAGCGTGAGTGCCTATGGGAAGCCCCATAAGTAGGACATGAGGCCAATAGCCCCCTCCTGCTGTTGTTCCCAAGTGACTGGTATTGCGAGGCATGAAAACGTAAGAAGAGTCCTGCTGGATCAGACCAAGTGTCCATCCAATCCATTTCACACAGTGGCCAACCAGCTGTCCATGGGAAGCCCACAAAGAGGACATGAGTGCCACGGCACCCTCCCACCTGTGATCCCCAGCAACTAGTAAACAGAGGCATGCTGGCCCTAATACCGGAGGAAGCATATAGCCATCAGGACTAGTGGCCATTAATAGTCTTATCCACCATGAATTGGTCTAATCCCCTTTTACAACATCTAAATTGTGGCTTGTGGGTTTTCTGTGGGCAGCTGGTTAGCCATGTCTTATGGCGGCAAATTCCACAGTTTAACCGTGCATGGTGTGAGGAAGTACCTCCTTTTGTCAGGGGCAGTATGCTTCTGCACACCAGTTGCTGGGAACATGAGTGGGAAGGTGCTGTTGCACTCATGTCCTGCTTTGGGGTTTTCCATGGACAGTTGGTTGGCCACATCTTGTGGCAGTGAATTCCATAGTTCAACAATGCACTGTGTGATGAAGTAAAAAGGTTGAAGACTTCTGGTCCAGCACTGTCTCTCTACAAAGGGAGAGAGAGTGTGGTTTGAGCACAGTGTTGCAAGACGTACAAGAATTTTCACATAGGTACAAGAATCTGGGACCTCTGTATGAGGGCTCCATCACACCAGCGATTTAATGCACTCTCGCCATGCCTGGTGTGTGGTTTTGCAGCACGGTACTCACATAACACCATGCCTGTCCTGCAGACACCCAGCCTCTTCCCCAAGCTTTTCCATCTTTTCTTAGAACAGGGGAAGTCTGGACTATTTTCCCCAAGCGCATTTAATGCACCTTGAAGCCTCCATGTAGTGCTGTCCTCTTACTTTTTCCTTTGTTGTGCTTTGAATGGAGTCTTGATGACAAAAGGGGAGAGTGGGGCAGTTCTCCGCTAGCACTCTGTGTTGAACGTTCGAATGAATGGACTTTTTACTGCTCCAACCCCACCCTCCTTGCCTGCAGCTCCCTCATTTTTAAAGATAAAAATATGAAACTTTGGACCTTGTGAGCTCTTAAGTAGAGCTTTAAGCATGCCGTGTTAATCAAATTGGTTCATCCCTTGATTTTTAAAGAATTTTTTAATTCCCCCCCA
Source organism: Elgaria multicarinata webbii (assembly GCF_023053635.1). Classification (NCBI taxonomy): domain Eukaryota; kingdom Metazoa; phylum Chordata; class Lepidosauria; order Squamata; family Anguidae; genus Elgaria; species Elgaria multicarinata. Next base: position 45,267,622 of record NC_086173.1, on the reverse strand, counting down.
CACCCCCTTAAATTGTTTCCCTGATAGTCCACCAATGCGAAAGTCCACCTGTTTGCATTTGTGGAGGATCTATTTTCCTTTACTTTGATCATGCAAAGCTGTGCATCTCCAGTTCATAAAACAGAGATCTGCTGGTTCCCTTATTCAAGAGTAAATCCCAATGATTTACATTTACATCCAAGTCATTCTAAAATCCAGGGCATGCTTCCCTTTGAGTAAACCCCATTGAACAGACAGACACTTACTTCTGAGTAAACACGTATAGAACTAACTTTTAATAGTGTGGTTGCTCAGAAGCATTTTTTTAATGTCTAAAAAAGAAAACTAGAAAGAAGTGTTCTGCAACCTATGCTTACTTCTGAGGTCTTCTGTTTCAGCAATTTTGAGATACAAATGAAAGTAGGGAAGGTTTAAAAGGGGCCTGCACAAATTATTTAATGCCCTTAAAGTCACACACTCAAAGCTGAAATGGGTGTGATGTGAAAGATCTGTGACTGGACCTACAGATGGTTTCCGTGTTATTTAATATTTGTTCTTGTGAGAAACATTCATTTTATTTATTTATTTATTTATTTATGTATTTATTTCATTTCTGTATCACCCAAGAGCCGATTGGTGGTTCACAAAAGTTAAAACCGTAAGCATAAAATATAGAGAAGCGTATAAAATCACAATATAACCACAATCCCTGCATCTGTGTGAGGGACACCTGGGCAGCTGGTGGAATGTTAAAATGAGCCAAACAGGGCCAATCATGTGGATCTTTTTCACAGAATCTAATTCCGTGGAACAGACGTGTGTAATTCACCCCCTTTCATGTTAAATGTACTTTCAGCTGCATGGGAGCTGCTAAGACAGGCATGCTACCAATGCAGTTGGAAGAACATGTCACAGGCATCTTAGAGCCGAACTACTTGAGACAGTGGAAGAGCCAAGACTGAGTCTCTTGCAGGACTTTTAGACATTGAAAGCAACTGTGGGACAGGGATGAATTAGACTGGGGCTGCAGTGCAGGGAAACCCACCATGGAAAGTGCTGTTTTGTCTTGTGGAGGAAACATACAGGAATCCATGTTGGTATCAGTTTTCCCCCTGCAGGGCAAGGAGACAATTTAGATCAGAGGAGACAACATGGGGAGAAAGGGTTAAGCCTCCACTCCCCCAGTGTCCTGACTCCAATCTGATTCAATCCTCCACCCCACCCACCCTGCATAGCAGGGGGGTTGTTTTTTTAAAATCGGTGAGCCAATCACAGATCTCCTGCCATCTCCTCTAATTGTGCCCTCGCTCTGCCTTTAATATGCAGCAAGGGTTGATTTTTCCCCCTTTTTTACAGGAAGTCTGGGAGCACTTAAGGACTCTCTAATCCAGAAAAAAAAACCCATATGAACTGGAGGTTAAAGCTGGACGAATGCAGATTAGAATAAAGCAACAGGAATTTATTTAACAGAGTGTAGTTAACCCTTGGATCATCTTTGTAGCTACCACTGAAAAATTGTTTTATCCAAATGCGTTCAGCACACTTAATCTGTTGCTAAAAAGGAAGGGGGGCTGAGTGCGCTTTGCTGAGTCTCCTTGAGATGAGACTCAGTGATATCCCCTGACCTTGATATGAAAGAATCTGGAATAACAGAAATGAGGATGAATAGGTTGCAACAGAATGTGGCGGTTTTGTAGATACCACCGTGCTCGGAGTGCAATCCTGTGCAAGTTTATGCAGAAGTAAGAACATAAGAAGAGCCCTGCTGGATCAGACCGAGGGCCCATCTAGTCCAGCACACTGTTCACACAGTGGCCAACCAGCCATCGGCCAGGGATGAACAAGCAGGACATGGTGCAACTGCACCCTTCCACCCATGTTCCCTAGCAAATGGCCCATATAGGCTTACTGCCTCAGATACTGAAGATAAATCCCATTGATTTCGACTAGATTTACTCCTGTGTTTGTGTGGGTGTAGGGTTGCAGCCAACGTATGACATATCTAACAGGGAAGAAAGAGCAGAAACTTCGGGAGAAAACAAACACTTTCCCCTTGCTGGTTCTCCCATTGACCAATGTCCTCTATCTCCCCCACCCCACCCCACCCCGCCTTGGCTCTCCCAGATCTGCCAGCACCATGTTTGATATTGAGTGGCGTGGTCGCCGTGTTGCCCTCAAAGCTGGCAACGGCAAATATATCTGCACCAAGAAGAATGGGCAACTGGCAGCTGTCAGTGACACCGTGGGTGAGTCTTACCACTGGATCCTGGGGATGAGTCTTCCTGTTCCCTAAATTCCAGAGGCTTCTGCCAGATAGACCAAGAAGCATGGCCTGTGTGTTGTTCTAAAGCAAGGGATGAGGAACCTGTGCCTCTCCAAGTATTGCTGCCCTACAAATCCCTTCAACCCTGACCAGTGGCCATGCTGGCTTGGGCTGATGGGAGTTGTAGTCCAACAGTATCTGGAGGGCCACAGGTACCAGCTGTCTTATTGAAAATGGTGGCTTAAAGTGTTAGGAAAGCCCAAGCCACACTTGCTGGGCTTCAAGAGAGTGCCTAGATCCAGGGTGTTGAACCTTTTTCAGCCCCAGGGCCAGCTTCTATTGAGAAGCTCTCAGGGGCTGCATCCCTGTGGAGGGTAAAAGGGGCGGAGCCAAAATACCAGCCTATTGCAGCTTAAAGCTCTTACTGCCAGCAACTAATCCTTAGAAGCATTTCAACCTTTTAGAAGGGGGGGGTGAGTGCAGACAAGCCAGGAAATAATTGGTGGTTGGGGGGGAAAGGGGTGTGGTCATTTGGGGAACCCCAGAGGGCCGGATTGGGACCCCTGGAGTTGTTCCTCCTTTTGATCATTGCAACCTGCTTGTTTACCTGACTCTTGCTCTAGCCCACGCAACGGTGCTAGCGGTGGTGAGGAGAGGAGGGGGTGCCACTGCCTACTTGATCACAAGCTCTCTCCCTCTCAAGCAAGCAAATGGCAGCAATGATGAGAAGGAAGAGGAGCAATAATAACTGGTGACAATGGTGGTGAGAAGCCAGACTCACTGATTGAAGGAGGCCCAATGAGGGTATCTTGCGCAAGGACCTTCAAAAACCTGGAACAGGCATTGAGGCCACCCATAACCTTAGAGCCCTGCCTGGAAGGAGGAATTGAGCCCAGCCTGATCCTACTTATAAATCTCTCACCAAAAAGCAAACACATCAGCCGCAGAACTGCAAGTGCAGGTTCTTGGAAGTCCGTATGCAGCTAGGAGAGCAATCCCTGCACTCATTCCGGCTGAGGCCGGGGTCAAATGTATTCACCGATGCCCATTTTGGATTCCTAGCTCTCCACAGTCCCATTAGCCTCAGAACTCACTGACCTGCAGTTATCTGACTACAGGGGAGGATGAGGAGTTTATTCTCAAGCTGATCAACCGACCCATCCTGGTGCTTCGTGGGTCGCATGGCTTCGTGTGCTACCATCGCAACTCCAACTTGTTGGATGCCAATCGCTCCATCTACGACGTCTTCCATATTGTCTTCAATAATGGCGCTTACCAGATCAAAGGTAGTTGGCTGCACACAGGGAGATGTGGGGGGCTCAGGGAGGGGAGTTTGCTCATTTTCTTTATAGTGAAATTTAATTTTGGACCATACATTGGAGGGATGCTATATGCACATTTGCTTTCCAGATGCAAACACAGGCACACCATCCTTCCATACGTCTCTGGAGCCCAGATGTTCCATCCTGTTGTTCAGCACAGCAGTAGACACCCCAAACTATCAGAATACTTGCATTCTCCCCACCCAAATGCAAAGTCCCTGGCAATTTTCACACTAAAGGCCAACTTCTCTTTCACACACAATGTACTGGAGCTTCCTGTTCCCCATAGTCTGATTCAGCTTCTTCTGCACCAGCTCTGCTGGCTGCGGATGCTGAGAGTTGTAGTCCAACACATCTGGGGGGCACCAGGTTGGGGAAGGCTGTTCTGGACCCTCCGCCAACTCTGGGTTAAACTAGATGTTGTGGTGACATTCTCATTTATTTAAGCCCAAGTCTGTCCTAATCACATATAAAGCAGAAGGAGTGTCTGTTTGATAGAGGCATACGCATGAAGGGAGCTGAACTCTCCCCGCTACAGTCTGTCCCCCCAGGTTCATTGTACCCTTCGTTGGGCTCTGATACTTGAAGTGCCAGGAACAGCAGATGGCAAGGAGACAAGCCACAGAAGCAGGGATGGTTCAGCTCCTCTCACCCCTTTTGTACCTGACATCCTCCCACCTTATAATTCATTTCAACAAGGGGCCTGCCACCGTCACTTCTAGTTTGGGCCTCTGCGTGTGAACTTTGCTTCCTCCGAGGCCTAATCCACATGCAGCCATGTGGAGACAGTTCCCCTGTGGCAAGGTTTGCAGCATGATTCTGCCATGCTAGTTTATATACATCCCAGTGACTCCTGTGTCTTCCGTGCTCCTAGGCCTCGGGGGCAAGTTCTGGTACGTGGCCAGCAACGGCACCGTCTGCAGCGATGGCGAGATGTCCGAGGATTTCTTCCTCGAGTTCTGCGAGTGCAGCCGCGTGGCCATTAAAGGGAAGAATGGCAAATACCTTCGAGGCGACCAAGCAGGGACCCTGCGCGCTGATGCCGACCTCCTGCTCCGCGCCACACTCTGGGAGTACTGACACCCTGCCACGTAGAACCATAGATGCTCTAGGGCCTACCACGGTGGCCAAGGCTGCGCAGGGTGGACACAGAGGTGGGATAGGAGGAGATGCATGGTGCTCTTACCTGGACTCCAGTGGCATTATAATACTCCTACACCATCCATGGGAAAAGACCTTGCTGAGATGGGTGGAGGAACCTCTTGCGCTATCCTCTGTAGTCTTATCAGTCTAAATTTAGAAGCAGCGCCCTCATCAAACATCCAGGAGGCAGAAACTATGATGTATCAGTCAGGATTAAAGTGATAGAGGCCCCATGTCAGAGCCAGCATAATAAGCTTATGACCATCTCCACTCTCTCTCTCTCTCTCTCCAGAACTATCATGTGTTACAAGACCTCTTGCTTCTATCCTTAATACTGTCAAAGTTCCAATGTGTTGTAACATAGGTGTCATCTACTCTGCACCTCAGTCAAGGGAAGACGGAGGGAGCAGGGGCAGTTACAAGTTCCAGGAGGCGTCGTAGATGTGGGAATTAAACTTGTTCCCTCTAGACAATGCAGCCTAGAGGATTCACAACCTGTCTAAAAGTGCAAAAGGTAAGGATTAAAGAGGCTTATAGGACCCAATTCCGACATTGCTGAAGTTATGAGAGCTACATGGGAGTTTAGGAACCCAAATTTCCCCGCTTTAAACCTGGAGAGCACAAGTGGCAGTATCCTTCAGCCCGGGCCTGTTTTCTATCTCTTGCCTTCTTTACCAAAAGCTGTCATTCTCATGCATACCTCACCCAACTTTCTGGCAGAGAAATGGTAGGCTGAGGGGTTTTGTGTGTGAATGTATGGGGCCCAGCTGCTGCTGCTTCTCCTACCCCTGCTGCTTAAGGATGGACAGAAGCTGGATGTAGTTGAGAAACCAATGCAGTCAGGAGGAACTTGGCAGGAAGGGAACATCTTCCTTGGGGTGGTCTGGCCACAAAGAGCTGTTTAGGGTAAAATACTGGGGCAGTGGGGAGGAGAATTGAGCTTTGGATTGGGCTGGAGGAATATAAGTAACAACAACAAAAATTAGAAGAAGGGAAACTGGAGCTAGACTAGCCAAGAGGACTTGGGACTGGAAAGGCCTCAAAGTCAGGACTCACCAAGACTTTGCAGCCCTCTAAGTCATGTTCACAAGGCGTAAGCCCATCTGGCCGTCAAAACTGCCTCCCTTCTACTGCTGCTCTAAAAGCCTCTTTCCCTTCCACATTCTATATCCCTTCCACAAATAACCTAGAAAGGAAGGAAACTGCCTCAATGGAGTTTCCTGCTCCAAACAGCTGCACATGGAAGGCAAGTGAGTAGGAGCCCCTTTCTACAGACCGTCTACAGACCCTACTTCCCTTATGGCCACCTGATATGTCTGCTCTCACAATACTGGAAGGAGAGAAGGCCTTGCTCCAGGACAATGGGGTTGAACAAGTAAAAGGCCTGTGGAATTCTGCTGGAAAGTTTTTGGTCTGCTCATTTGTTTTTTAAAAATTCTCACATAGCATTTAACTGATTTGCAGAAGTCACCTCCCTTCTGGATTGTATTCTGAGTATTAAAATGGTGCTAGCCCTGATCTAGTACCAAAGATACAATATGCCATCCCCGTACAACGCATGGGAGACAGGAAATCTTCCTGTGGGGGGTATCTTTCCATCACTTTTTAATTCAATTTAAAACATGGTTGTCATTATTTAATTTATATTTTAAGAGAATGATGTATATACTTCAGTGCTGGAGAGGGGGAACTCAGTTTCCAAACACAACTGATGAGGTGCTGATTCTGGTTGAACAGGTACTAGTCTTGAAGATATTTAGCATTTTTCCCCGAGGGTTTCATGAGCATTCAAGTGGTACTAGAGTGGTTATAACCGGATTCGTATGACTGCTCCAGCTTGTCATAATTTCTTTAAGACATGATGAGGTATAGTGCCCAGGGGTACCATCCTGAATATTCAAGCCACAGCTTATGTCATCCGAACCAGGAAACCATGGGTTATGCATCACTGACAGTCCCTAGGTTTGGATGACATGACAAGCCGTGACCATGGCTTTGAATATTCAAAATGGCCACCTGCCCATGCCACAACCCATCATGGCTTACGTAAGCCACCGTGGTCTGTTTCATCATGCAAACTGGCCCAATTCACTTCTGCTTCTACAGATATTTTTTTAAAAAATAGAGATTAGCAAAACTTTATGGGGTTATTCTGTGGAAAAATCCATGCATATGGATCACAGCTGCATTGTACACATAAGTACTGTAGTTGTTACCGTGCCCATAATAATGGAGTGAATCACACATAGGTTTTTATTGTACTAAATATTTGAATTTTGTCTATACCACCCTGAAATTGTGTTTTCGTTCTTGGGCGGGGGCAAGGGGGCAGTCTCTAAATAAATAAAATACATAGGTAGAGGTTCACTGCCTGTATTACCCTATTTCTTCAATTCTAAGGCACTTTTTTCCCCATATAAACATCTCTAAAAACGGGGTGCATCTTAGAATCGCGGGTGTGTCTCAGGGTTTTTCTTTTCTTTTGGTGGTACTGAAATTAGTGTGCGTCTTACAATAGAAGAAATACGGTAGTAGCATGCAGGACCGTTAAGGCTTTTGTGCATAGGCAATTCACCTACCTATACAGTGTTCAGTGGTAAAACCCTTCTCATAGGCTGCAACAACAGCGTGATCTTACTGGGTTTGAACAGTTTGGCATTATTGGTGTGAGACAGTGATTTCATCATCCATTGCCAGCCTTTAAGGCCTTTTTCTAGGCCTAACAAGATCAGTGCCAAGATTATGCAGTTTCTCCTGGGTACTGAAGATATAGACAGGGCAATTGTTGACCCAGAGACAGCTTTTTTTTAATTTCCACATCTGCCGATTGAAGTCGGGGGTGGGGGTGGGATTCCGTTCGCCAGGGCTGGGGCTGATGTGAAGTTACACCACAGTTGAGGGTGTGGCAATGGTCTGGACTACAAGGCACGGCCTACATTAGGGTGACCATATGAAAAGGAGGACAGGGCTCCTGTATCTTTAACAGTTGTATTGAAAAGAGAAGTTCAGCAGGTGTCATTTGTATATATGGGGAACCTAGTGAAATTTCCTCTTCATCACACCAGTTAAAGCTGCAGGTGCCCTGCCCTCTTTTAATTCTGGTCACTCTAGTATAGCTCCTACAGCTTTAACTGCTATGATGAAGAGGGAATTTCACCAGGTTTTCCATATATACAAATGACACCTGCTGAAATTCCCTTTTCTATGCAACTGTTAAAGATACAGGAGCCCTTTCCGCCTTTCCATATGGTCACCCTAGCCTACATGTGCTCCTCCCCTGTGCTGCTCACAATGCTGTCCCATTTTGGCTTCCTGCTGGCGTATCTTCACCAGCAGAGCATACCACCATCATATCTGTCATGGTGCTGGCATCCCTTGCATTCCCCTGGCATAGCAGAGGTTCTGCCAAATTCGATAGCCCCTCAGCTGGCATAATTCAATTATAGGGTTGTTCTGTTGGCTATCTTTAGTTATCTTTAACTGGCAATTGTCTGAGTAATAGACCTGAAGTCAACATGCAGCATCTTCAGGTAGCGGTGTCCCAGTGATGACTGCTATTTAAGAACATAATAATAGCTGTGCAGGATCAGACCAAGGTCCATCTAGTTCAGCATTCTGTTCATATAGTGACCAACCAAACACAAGTAGGACATAGCATGCTGGAGCTAGCATAGAGTCAACAGGACTAGTAGCCATGGAGAGCCTTCTCCTCCAGGAATTTGTCCAATCCCCTTAAAGCCATCCAAATTGGTAGCCATCACTACATCTTGCAGCAGTGAATTCCATCGTTTAACTGTGCACTATATGGAAAACTACTTCCTTTTATCTATCCTGAGCCTCCCACCAATCAGCTTCATGGGATGACTTCGGGTTCTAGTATTATGAGAAAGGGAGAAAAATGTCTCCCTATCCACATTCTCCACACCATGCATAATTTTGTATATCTCTAAGATGTCTCCCCTCACTCGTCTTTTCTCTTAAGGTAAACAGTCCCAGATCTTGCAACCTACTAAGAGTGACATATAGGATTTACATTATTTTCACACAATTGGTATGTGTGTGAGAATAGGTAAACTACTATGCAGCATAGGAGCAGTATTTAATGAGCATGCCTTATCACACCCTAAAGCAGCCTTTACCAACCTGGCATCCTCCAGGTCTTTAACTTCAAGCCCCAGCCAACCTTGCCAATGGTCAAGAATGCTAAGAGTTGTAGTCCCAAACACCCCGGAGAGTATCAGGCAGCTAGAGGCAGCTTCATTTAAACTACAAATGTGACAGGAATCCGGATTCCAAAGGGGAAATCCTTGCGTACCACAGAAAGAGGGCTGGTAGTTGGGCTCTCCCTTTTATTGGCCCAACTGGCCACAGCCCATATAAAGGCAACTTCAGGGAGATCTCTGTAGAAAAGGGAAATGGAACAAGCTCGGACAAGGCCATATAAGGAAAAAATAGTGACAGCACCAACCACGCGTTCGTCACCGTGAACAGCAAATCTGATCAAGCAACCACTTCTTTTTTCCTGTCCAGAAGAATCGTAACAGCAGCAAGCACAACATTGCACTGAAATGCGCAGACCTCAAACAGGCCCTCGCCGAAGATGGCTGCATTTATCTGGAAATGCCACTGAATTCAGTAGCACTTACTTCTGAGTAAACAAGGCTGGGATCGAGCTGCACGCCCCTTTCGGGGGCCGGGGCCGGGGAGAATTGTACACTTATAGGGATAGGGGTGGAGCCAAAATGCCGGCGCCTTGCGTTTCCAGAAGAATCAAACTAGGCGAACCGACCACAGCTGGCGCGTAAAGGGTGGATTGGAGAGATTGTTGGAAATCAGCAGTGCAGTCACGCCCCCCGCCAGCTCACGAGTGAAAAGGGACCCACTTTCCTCAACCCTCGTGTCTCTTATGCAGGACTTACTTGGATCCTAAATACGGGGCTTTCCCCCTATAGATGTCCTCGGTTTGCCCAAACGTTGATGATTGAACTTGAAGCGCGCGGGTGGAATTAATTTCTACTAACCCAGTGATCCACGGGTTAATTTCTACTAACAGAGCAGCTGCAGAAAGAAGCGGCGACTCCCTCTAGGGGCAGCAGCACGAGGGTGCATTAACAGCAGCAAGGCTGCTCAAAGCGTCAAAGGCCGCCCTCCCCAACACACGGGTCCCTTTTATCAGCAATGGTAGCTTCCCCGGCGGGGCTCCTCTAGCAACCGAGGAGGAATTCCCGGGTTTGGTTAGGGTGACCATATGGAAAGGAGGACAGGGCTCCTGTACCTTTAACAGTTGTATTGAAAAGGGAATTTCAGCAGGTGTCATTTGTATATATGGAGAACCTGGTGAAATTTCCTCTTCATCACAATAGTTAAAGCTGCAGGTGCCCTGCCCCCTTTTAAATCTGGTCACTCTAGTATAGCTCCTGCAGCTTTAACTGCTGTGATGAAGAGGGAATTTCACCAGGTGCTGCATGATACAGGAGCCCTGTCCTCCTTTTCATATGGTCATCCTAGGTTTGGTAGCTTTACCATTCACGTTGAGCCTCACAGGTGAATCAATGGAGGTAGAGAGAAAAATCAGGGTCAAGGCTATTGATTTACAGAGTGTTATTTCTCTGGTTTTCTGGCAACATGACAGGGTTCCTGGCCCTGATCCGACATGGGTAGCTTGACAGGCCTCCAGAATTAAAAAAACAGATGAAATATATGCAACATATTTTAAATTCTAACGTGCAATTTATAAGTAAAATGCACCAGTCAACACTGGTAGGGGGCACTACCCAAAATGGGCATCTCTGCTCCATGGAGGGGCTTGTTCCGGCTTACCCAAAAGTACGGCTGAGTGTGCCAAGAACTGCAAAAAGCAGGATGCTAAAAGTGAACTAGGGGAGCCTGAGCCTGAGCAATGGTAGCACTGTCGTGTCTCAACCAAGCCTCTGCAAAGCAAAAGCTGCAAGCAACGTAAAGCACATTTACTCCCAAATAAGTCCAACTGAATTTATTGTGTCTTACCAAGAGTAAACATGCTCAGGATTGTGGGGCAAGCGGTAGGAGACCCAGGCTGTGCAGGAGCGATTGTGAAAAACTAACACAACAGAGCCATCATCTTTCTGTGGCCCTGATGTTTTAGCTGAAACAGGTTTTTGAAGTGCTACAAAAATATGCATGCCTTGCTTGAGCAGAGTCCATACAGGAAGACAGGGGGAAACAGGAGTGTATGGAACTGCAGGCGAAAACAGCTCTTATCCTCCAGAGATAGTTTTTCCACAGATAAAAGAGCATCACTTCAGAGCCCAAGAGTTGGATGGGATGTTTATTTAAAAAATAGTCCTGGGAGCTCAGAAGAGGAGTAGCAATTGAAGTCTAAAAAGCATCAGGTTCCAGCATCTTTGCCACCAGCGTGATGTTGGTGGGAGGAGAGGTCCTCTCCTGATACGGTAGCAAGCAAGGGTTGGAGCATGGTTAAGAGGCCTTCAAGGTGCTGCAATCTGCAGCAGGAGTCAGAAAACAACAAGGGGCTAGTACAGAACAGCAGAAGCAGCTTCAGCTTTCAGTTGGGAGGAGACCTGGTGGTGAGGCTATCGAGACACATGCTGTGGCTCTCGGTGAAGCTGCTATGGCCCACTTGGCCAACTACTGAGTTTACAAACTGGAATGACACAGGCAGCAGCTCAGCGTTGGGGCTGCCTTGTAGGGAAACCGTTCTAGGTGCGCAAATGAGAATCATTTCAGTGGCATGGTGACCCCTGCCGACAGAAACGGGGCAGTGCACCCATCCAAACAGACTCCACCCCACTTCCCCATTCATTTGACGGTGGCTACAGAATTCCCAGCACAGTGGCTTGCAGAGGGCTGCTCCTAGTCTTTCATGGAAAATTCAAGGTAAGGAGGCGAAGCAGAGGCATAAGCACTTTTGCTGGACAACTCCCTCAGGAGCTTAATGGTGATGTATTGGGGCAGGGTGGTGGTGTGGACCTACTGCAAAGCAACGGCGGGCCAGGGTTCAATTTGGCAGTGGTAGCCCCGGCAGAGAGGAGTGTTCAGTCCATTGGTTTATCATCTGCTTATTGGCTGGGACACTCGAATCTACTTCTAGCAGAGGGACTGAGAGGTTGTGTAGGCTGGAAAGCCGGTGCTTCTGGGCTCGATTCCTGCATTCTTTTGCCAGAACAATCTCAGCTAGATGCAGAAGTTGTACGCACGAGTTAGCCACTCTCTCCAGTCAGGACACTGGCTAGCAGCGATTAGGACTCCAGGGGTCATTCCTAGGGCTGCTTGCTTCATTAAGCCTCCTCTTTTACTTCTCTCCGGCTCGGGAAAGCGTTCCTCTCCACAGCAGCCCATCCTGCTCCTCTGAACGGAGCGTGTCTCTGAAAAGTACTTCTTGCTCCTGGTGGAACCCGCTTCCACCAATCACAAGGCAAGCAGGGCTCGGCTTTCCGTACGCGCTCCACTCTGACTGGCGGTTGGCTGGAATCCAATTAGGTTACCCCTGCAGGATGACTGAGAAGACCCAAAGACCCAGATCTGTCAGTTCCCCCGTTCAAGACTCGCTGAGCAGGAGGTGTGTGTGGGGGAGAGGCAGGCGGCAGGCGCGCTCGAGTGGGTAATCGCAACCGACACAACCACCGGCAGCTGCCGAAACCCTAACCTTTCCCAACACGCAGAGGGGGGATACCGCAGCCACCCTCCTCCCTCTTAGCACCTCGCTTTCCCCATCCACTGGACAGAGCTGACCAGGTGCATTCCACCCACCACCACCACCACCACCCCCCTGGCGTTGCAGAGCTTGCCTGTGGAGCGCTGACTGCCGACATTGGTTTCCAAGGGGTGGAGAGGAGATGGTGACACTGCATGACCCTTTCGGAAGGGACCGCTTCTCTCTGTGTTCATATTTATTCAGGGGAAGAAGAAAGGGGGATGCCGGAGAGGCAAAACCACCCCTACCTTAGTTCAAGGCTCACAAGCCCTGGATGGCTCACTCCACCCTCCCTCCCGAAGGCCCATGCCAACATACAGAAATGATACGTTGACAGAATCCAGGATGGTTAAAGCGCTGCCCCTGCAAAAGGGGAAGGAGAGCACGGGCAAAGCTGCAGGGGCCCTTTCCCGGAGATCAATGTGGGGGAAGACATCCCACCCCTCAACCTGGCCAGGAGAAGAACAAAGGCAGGGCAGGGACCTTGACCCACCGTAGGATTCAAAATGCAGTTTTTCAGGAGGCAAAAAAAGAACCTTTTATTGTCATGACTGCTCTCGCTCTCTCCCTCCCACACTTCCCTCTTCAGGCTGACCTAATGGCTTCAAGGGGGAACAGTAAAGTGGGGTGAGAGGGGAGGGGGCTCAAGGTGAAGATCCAACTGGAGGTCAGAGGGCAAACACGACATCAATTATTCCAGATCGGGGCAACAGGAGAGTGCGCGCCTCTCTCACCCCTGAGTGTTGGAGCATTTCCTAATGGCGTTTAGTGCCGGCCAGCGAGCGCGCCGAATGGCTTTTCAATTATTCACGGGGAGGAGGCAGCTTTTAAAGCGGATGGCGCATTAGCTCAGCGGGGAGGCGGCAGCCGAGGCCCCCAAGCTGCCGGAGAGAAAGGAAGAGGAGATGCAATCAGACTGCCCAGCAAAGAGAGAGGTTCTCATGGCAGTCGGCAGCTTTACTAAATACTGGTGCTTCCTCGTTAGACACATGGCCTTTGGGGAAGGAGGAAAGGAAGGGTGGAACGCGTACAAAGAGAAAAAACGACAACACACACAACTGTGCATAAGTCCCCATGAAGGAAATAGACAAGCAAGTTGTTTATAGAAAGGACAAATACTGGAAAAAGGAGCAAAACGCCCCATTAGAAAAAGGGGCACTATACTAAGAGCACCCCTGAGTTACTTATGCATGTGAAATCCTGTTTTTTTTCCACAGTGTTCCCGAAAAATATGACACAGCTAGAGGCATAGCCCTTTGCGTTGTTGTTTGGAGTGAATAAAACTTCTGATTTAAATCGCCAGCAAAACCTGCCCCCTCCCTTCCCCACCCCTCCCCACCCCACAGACGACTCACCAGACTCCTGCCTGCCACAGCAAAGCAACCATCACCAAAAGCGAAAGAAGCTAAACTAGCAACGTCGAGTGCGACCCACAACACGCCACCCACACCCAACACGGCACCTTGTCGGCCATCCAAGTTACACACACGTACAGACACACGCATGATGTGCGCACGCACAGTCTAGCTGGGCACTGCCTGCGCATGAAACTGCCACGATGCACCGATCGGATCTGCCAGGAATCGGCAGGAATTCAGAACCCTGGGAAAAAGAAACAATCACATTAAAAGGGGGGGGGGGGGAAGGGTGGCAGCCAGCGTGGGGTGGGGACACAAATGAAAAGGCTGAGCCCCTGGGCTTCTGGCCTCCAGCGTGGGCCCAGTCAGGCCCAGGGCTCGCCCAGCTGGAATCCCCGCCCCCCGCTCCTCCTGGCCATGCCGCTGCTTCAGCCCCTCAGTCCGTTCACAAGGTGTACAGCCAGCTGCTCCCTTCATCCCACCGGCACTGGGCAGAGATGGTAGCGGAGTGATCCGAGGTGTGCCAAGACGGAGAACCGCAGCTCAGTGCTCACAGGACTATGAGGCTGGGGTTGCGTAGCTCCCGATAAACGTGCAGGAGCTTTTCCACAGTCGCATCTGAATCATTCCCCAAGCACAGACTGTCACGCAAGGACTGTGCCTCCTTGAGCAGCATCTGAAGGAGAGGAGGGGCTGTGTTAGAGGCAGCAAAGGAGGCCAGGCGTGATCAGGCAGGCCAATACCTAACTGGGGCAGCTTGTTCCTCCCTCATGGTTTACGGTCCTCATCCCAACCTGACCCTGCTCCTTCCCAATACTATGGACCAGGCATCGCTTCCATCCTTGGCTTCGACTACTCAGTCCTGCCCCCAATTATGCAGGCACTGAAGCATCGGCATAGATTGATTCTGAGCTCGGAATGTAATTTTCTTTAGTGCAGAACGTTGGTGTGTGCGTGTATGTGCAGGCGTAGGAGACCAACTTCAGCCCTAAGTGACAACCTTGGGGTTACATTTTCTGTTCCTGAAATCATATGGAATGCATTATATGAATGTCTGCTTTAAGCCCTAGGCAGAGGGAAGGAGACGGCGGGGAGTGGGGAGGGGAGAGAGAGAGAGAGAGAGAAATGGGGTTACTAATCAAGTTATGGAAAGCGTAAATAGAATGAACACAGCCCCTGCCAGATTGGGTCAGAGCAACTGCCTGTCTTAGCCCAGCAATTACAGGACAAGCCATAAATCCATTCCCTGTCATTTACTCTGTCAACCCAGATTCCTGTACTACGGTGGTGTAGCATCGCCTGATACAACCGGGTGTCTAAAGGCAAGTGGGGAAAGCCAAGTCAGTGTTCTGTGCAGATCCAATTGCAAGGATCAGCCCAAGTGCAAGAGGCTGGGATTACATGCACCAGGGCAGGCGTGCCGTTTACCTCATGGTTGGCTTGGATCTGGTGGAGGTATTGCACACGGATCTCTGGGGGAGACGAATCCTGGGCTGCTGGCTCCAAAACCAAAGCCTGCATTAAACAAGCAAACAAAAGACAACCAAAGGCCGCGTTAAAGCCAGGGCAAGATTAGCTAATTGAGAAGTTAAAGTCCTTGTCTTGTCATTAGAACACCTGCACTTTCCAAAGATGACTGAAATGGCACAGAGCACTTCTGAGAATCCCAGCTTCTCCCACCCTCTTGAGAGTCTAGGCCTCCGTTCCATTTTATTAACGTAAATTTACTGTGAACGAGCCAAAAGAGAGAGATCATGCAGCCTCAGCAGTAGCTGGATTACACCCCAGACACGCAGACATTTACGACTCTTTCCATGCGTTGGACAGGCAAGTAGCTTTCTCCCTCCCACCTCCCTGGAATCTCTTATACCTGAATGCGTCTAACCACGGCATGGTGCAGCTGGCACATGTTTGCCAGCAGGGAGCTCTGGATCACGATCTCCACTGCTTGGATGGGGCCTGCTGGGTTCAGGTCACTGACAGCCACCTGGGTGGAGGCGGGAGGAGACAACAAGGACATCAGGGAAACAAATCCCACTGAACGGTGCAAATTCAAAAACACGGTAACAAAGGGACTCAATCTTTTTTGAAAAAGAGGTTACCATTTAGTTTGTTTCCATTTTACAGATGGAAGAACTGCGGTTGAAGTTAGCAAGGTGCCCAAGGGCACCCTTACATCTTTGGCAGAGCTGGGGGTTGATTTTCCAGGGCTCCTCTTTTGTTCTTGGCCCTACTCTACTCAACAACGTCTCCCTACAACTGTGGCAGTCTCTGATGCCCCAAAGATAGTGCCTCTTCCACCCCAGTAACTTCCCAGATCTCAAAGGGATGCCAATGAGCAGCTTTCATCCATCTATCCATAGATTCTCTGCTTCTACCTTCTTGAATTTACCAGGATTATGCAATTTCTCCCAAACGCGTTCAGCTTAGAATCTGAGTTGGCATCCCAGAGGTGGTCATCTTGAACGCCAGGCCAGCAGCCCTCGCATTCTGCCGAAACGAGATGGCTTGTTCTCCGCACGCCAATGAGATACGCCCCCAATGAGATTAATCCAGGGGGTTTAGCTGGAGCAGAATTAGCGCGGCCACTAATCACTCTGGCGTTATTAATGCTCTCATGCGCAAAGCTGGAGGAACTCGGCCGCTGCTAGTGCTCAAGCCGACCCTCTCTCTGGAGGGTTAACAGGCCATGGCAGGAGAGGCAGCGAGCAATTAACATCAGCCGTATGCTGCTCCAAGAGGATTAAGGGGGGGGGGGAGCTTAATGGCTCCAATCTGACCATCCTCCCCCTTGCACGGAAGAAGGAACAGAAATCCAGCAAAGCTGAAGAGCACAAGAAACCTGTCATTCAATGCTTCAGACCAGGCAATACTGGGCTTAGCTCCGTAACTGTGGGCACGGAGACTGTCCGTAGCTGGGGGGTAGGTGGAGGAGGAGGAGCTGGACTGGAGGCTCTTGTATACACTCTGGTTCTGTGGCATGCCAGCTAGGAACGAAGGGAGCTGCAGACGAACACTTCTGGTGGGCACTAATTTGGAGAAGGCTGCCTGCCGGAGGGCCTTTGGATCTACTAGAGCACAGGTGTCGAACCTCTGGCAGCGTGAAGGATGAAGTCAGTTTCGGAGACGCTCTCCAGGGCCACATTCCAGTGATGGGCAGCAAAAGGGCCGGGCCAAAATACCAAAAATGCAAAAATGTACCAGCAGATTTGAGCTTAAAGCTCTTTCCTGCCAGTAGCGAAGCCTTAGAAAAGGCATTCCAACCTTTTGGAATGGGAAAAAGCCACACAAAGGCTGGGGAAACCCCAAACAGCAGCGGCTGGGGGGAGGGAGTGGGGCCATTTGGAAAACTCTGGAGGGCTGGACTGGGACCCCAGGCAGGCCGCATTTAGTCCTACAGGGCTGAGATTCAACAGCCCTGAACTAGAGAAACTGATCTCCCTGCCTTCCAGGGTACTAAAAGCTACTTTAGTTAAACTCGCACGTCTGTGAGAAAGAACGAACTACAGCAAAACATGAAGGCTGGAGCGAGAAACCGAGGCCTTTGGCCCAGCAGCCTTGCTGCCTTTGTTCATGAGGTTGCCCTTAACACAACACTGCTGGCCAGGGAACTCTTGCTCACCTCTAACGCCACAGTACTTAGGGAGGATGGCTTGCAGCCAAACCTAGTCACTGTGATCCAGTTGCCCCAGTGAGTAGGCAGAGATCCCAGTGTACACTCAGCTGCCCTCTTCTCTTCTACAAGCCAGGGAAAACTTTGCAGAAGCAGCAGCAATTTCCTGACTTGTTGAAGGTAGAGAATGGGGCGCGTACTGTGGTGGGAGAGCTCTGCATATGCACAGGAGGTCATGAAGAGCTAGGGTTTGTCATCCCTTCCTGCTGAGCGGGAAGACGGGCACACAAGCCTTGGAAGACGGAAAAGCTCTAATTCAGTTGCAGGGTAGCCAAGACATGAGACTCTAATCCCACTACACAGATATTCTAGGATCTCTTCTCCCCATCCCTGTTGTAACATGCAGACCCCTTTATAAAATAAGACAGACTTGGTCAGACCACAGATCTTGTGAGATAAGTAGCAATAGTGCTTTGGGGACATGACAGGGGGATGCAAGTGGCAGAGAGCGCTTGAGGTCATTCCAGCAATCCGGGACAGGAGCTTCTACTCAAGGCCACCTCCAAGAGCAGGGTAAGGCTTCCCATGTGGATCTTTTCACAAGGAATCAAACCCACCCCAGATCCTGGCTTGGTGCCCATCAGAACATTCTCCCCTCCCAGTCCATAACTCATGCCTTGCCTCTCGGATGGTCAGCTGCACTTGGCCTCCATCTGGGGCCAGCCCCCGCACTGCTGCTGTATCCTGGCTCCGCAGGGCCTCCACCTCGGCGTTTTCCGCTAGCAGCCACCGCAGCACAGCACAGCAGAGGGACGTGTCTAGGCGATGACAACAGAAGAAGGGCAGACATTGTTACGCAGATGAATCCTGCTTGATTGATTATCCCTGTCACTGGCGTCCAAACTTACAGGGCATGAAACTGGCTAAACATTTAGGAAGATGCTGCACAAAAATTACCACAGTGGCTGATTTGATGCAGTTTGACCACCAGATGGGGTCCAAGGAGTGGCCATGTACAGCATTCAGTCTATCTAAGATCAAGGTGCATGCCTGGTTTAAATAGAAGAATCCAAAGGAACACTAGAAGAATCAACAATGAGCACGAAAGGACCCATATCCATCCTTGACTGCTCTATCAGCCAGAAGCGAGATCTTGGGCAGACTTCGACAGGGTTAGACACATTCCTAGAGGATAAGGCTATCCATGGCTTCTCATAGCTACTTCCAGTATCAGAGTCAGTACGGCTATGTACTCCAGTTGCTGGGGAACATGGTTGTGAGGTTGCTCTTGCACTCATGACCTGCTTGTGGGCTTCCTGTGGTCAGCTGGTTGGCCACTGTGTGAACAGAATGCTGGACTAGATGGACCCTGGGCCTGATCCAGCAGAGCTCTTATGTTTCAGCAAGATGGACCCAGGCAGTCTTCATAAGTCCCAATCTTTACATCACTGTCACAATTTCTGGCAAAATATTCTGGATCTTACCCTCAAAATCACCCCTACCCCAATGAGGACAATTATGCAAATTAATATTCAACATAATTAAGTGTGCATGCAAAACCGGAGGCTCCTTGCGGAAGAGCTTTGCTTGTTTTGGCAAACAGCACACTCTGACCTTAGTTGAAATTATTTCTCAGGATCTGCAGGTTGGAAATCAGGATGAGGCCCATCCTATTATTTAGCAGCCTGTGTGAATGGTGTACTGGTTGCATCCCTTTTCATTGCTAATGGGGAGTTTGTCCAGGTGCTGTTAGGGTTTTGGATGCTGGTGAGCAGTATTAAAGCAGGGAAGATAGGAAGACTCAGGTGATGCTGGCCTCCAGGTCCTCTAGTCTGACATACTATGGACCCAGAAAGGATTTGGCCAACAGCACTAAAAACAAAGCCTTTCACTGCAGAACACCCTGGGTCCATCCATTAGCTGACTACTACTTAGGCAGGAAAAGGATGCTGAGAAAAGCAGTTCTGGCTCTTGCAAGACGAACAGCTCACAAGCAGAAGAAGAATCCAGTTCCAATGTTAGTTCTGCGCTTCGCAAAGGAAACAGATTTCCAGCCATCTTGGCACAAGGCAATGCGCCATGCCAATATGCCATTTCTCTGGAATTCAAAGTAACAGAACATTCATACGAAGCACAAAACTGAGGCCACAGGCCACCCATCAGCAAAAAGTTTCTGCCTGGATCCAGCAGGGTCTTGTGGCAACATCCATGGGAACAAAGGTGTGGCAGAAATCCACCTTTTTTTTCCTACAGAAAAGGATTCATGTGGGGGTGAAGGGAAGGAAGAGGTGGTCGTGAGTTTAGTCAAATCATTCTGAAGCCACTTGCAACTGGATTGTGGCCTGGAGACAAAGTAAGTGTAAAAACTGCCTCGAGCAGCTTGCATTTTCATCTGCGGCAAGAGGAGCAAATTGGCAAAGAGAACAGCTTAAAGGTGCACAACACTGTTCTAATGCAGAGGCTCAGCAGATCTGGTCTGCTAAACTGCCTGGATTGGTGGGGAGGGGTGGGGGAGGCGAGGCATAGACACACCCTGGGGAAGCATATGTAAGCTGCTCTGAGCTCTCTGGAGGGAGAGTGGCCCATAAGTGCGATTAAACAAAATAAAACAAAATGGCAGCTGGCCATATTGCTTGGATTGAGGCTGCCCAGGAATGTGATAAACTAACCCATTGCCAAAGGGCCCCCCCTCCCCCGCACCACAACAGCATCCTTTGCAAACAAAGAAAACGGCCTTTACCGGTGTGTGCGAATAGCATCTGGGAACAGCTGATGCTGCTGGAGGCTTACCGGCACTAAACTCTCACTGTGAAGGAGAGAAGGCAAGCAGGTTACCCGCACTCGTTGGAATCACACACCTGCACAGAAGTCCTTCAGGGCCGTTCTCAGCAGTTCAGAGGACACCTTGATTGAAGCCACCGACGGAGCCAGGTAACCCTCTCCCAGGGTGCTCAGCGCTCTTGGAACAAGCTCATCGCTCCCTTCAACACTCTCAAGGTCAGACTGCATCTGGGACAATTTCAGGAAGGTCTCAAGTGGATCCCCAGGGAGGGCAATGGCAGCTGCAGGTGGGGTGGCTTCAGGCGTGCCACTGCCACCGCCCAGGCGAAGGCACTGCAGGAGGTCAATCGTGACTTCCCTCAAGGGCAGGCAGATGCCTTCTCTGTCCGGGGAAAGGCCCGGGGAATCATCAGAGAACAGGTCGTCCAGCAGTTCAGTGGACTCCGAGACAGTGCCTAGGATCTCCTGAAGGCTGTAGTAGAGGGAGCAGGAGACTGTGAAAGGCAGCTCCAGCTTGGAGCCTTCGGCAGGGCCCAGAGGGAGGGTCACCTCCGTCTTGTTCCCAGGAAGGAGCTGATCGATAGGGAAAGTGTAGGTGGTGATGGCGGAATCGGAGGAGTCCTCTTCACAGTCGGAAGAGCTGGCAAAAAGCTGGACGCAGAAGGTCCACCCTCGCTCCAGGCTGCACTCACTCGAATTCTCCAAGACGCAGGAGACCGTCAAGGTGTCCTGAACCAGGATGTGGCTCCAGTGGGCAGCAATGGCGCACGTGATGGGCTTTTGGCCATTCTGGCTCGACAGCAAAGCCGCACTCACGTTCATCACCTGGTTCAGGCATGTCAACGCTTGGTTCTTCTGGTCCACGGCCTTTTTTAGGGAGGACACTCTGAAGGGACCAGGAGAGAAAACAACACTGGAGCCATTTGAGCATGCCCTAATGAATAATTACAGCTAAAGAGACCAAAGGCTGGCATGAACAGACAGGATCTAGGGAACTCATCTGCTAAAGGCATATATAAGCCTTGGAATGTCTATGCCAGAACTCCTGCCCAACTCCCCAGCTCTAGCCTTCCACGAACCGGAACATCAAGGAATATTGCTGCTTAGGAATTAGCAGCAGCTAGAACCATTTGGGAGCTACTCTGGAAGAAATATGCAGGTCATTTTTAGCTAAAGCACATTGCTTGAGTTTCCAAGCTGATCTGTCCAAATCAATACACCCTGATCTGGCCAGAATGACCTGCAGATTTCCTCAAAAGTAGCTAAATTGGTCTAGTTGCGCGAATTCAAAACGTGCAAGGGATGCAAAGTGACACACACACCCCAACACAACACTGTGGACTTATCCACAGACCTAAAGCATATCCTTTTCTCAGAATGGCCACCAGCTCTAAGATACCGATGGGCAGGTTTTTGACACGGAACATTGCCATCAGGCTTCCAGAACACACTTCTCATGCCAATTGCTTAGGCAGCTTTAGGCAAAACCAAGCAATACAAGATAGAAGTATAAAAATGGATAACACCTGTGTGCACACGCTCATGCATGTAGGTGTGCCAGTGGCAAAGGGAGGGGACAGATCTTACCTTTCAGAGACGTGGCCTATCCCAGACAGCAACTCTTTGATCCTCTGTCCAGCTTTGTCTGGGTTCATCCTGACAGGCTGTGTGTCATCCGGGCTGCATAAGCCACAGGTCATGAGACGGCCTTTAGCAGATAAAGCCAGGAGCTCAGACTCACCTGAGGAGAGCAACATACACATGTGAGAGGAACTAGAAAGAGTCTATAAGGAGATTTGGGGTGTCCCCTCCCCACTCCCACCTGAGTCATTATAACAAGGGTGGGCAACTTGTGGCCCTCCACATGTTTCGGCCTACAACTCCCATGATGGGAGTTACATGCCAAAACATCTGGAAGGCCATAAGTTGCTCATCCCTGAATTAGAGTTAAAGAATTTGCCCAGGAATTTGTTTTGAGTACCAAAATGTAATAGAGCCCAGTCCTTCCAACCAAAACTCTACTCCTGGTAAACCCAAGCTTTCTTCACATCCGTGGTGCAATTTAGGGTGGGGAGTCATTTTATTGATCCTACTGTTAAATAATTGCGAGTCCAAAATCCTTCCTGATCTACTGCAAATCACTCAGCGAGCTATCAGTAGATCCAGATGTACCTTCTGCCCACCCCTCCCACAGATCATACAGTGGTGTCTATAAAATCAATTGAACCAGGAGAAAGGCATGCAGAGGGAGTGACTAAGACGCACAGCAGTCAGTCCTAGGGACCGCACGGAAAAGGAAGCCAAAGGAAAAGGCGGCTGCTTGCTGCTATATCAACCAGATCACTACAAAGTGAGCTCCCAGTGAGTTGTTGCCAGGCAGACTATATCCTCTTTTCAGGGGCAGATGCCTGGAAAAGTGGATATGCAGTTGGGAGTGATGCTGGAATGAAGTGATGGGCAGCCAAAGTGGGTGGGCTGTGAAGTGGGAACCCTTTTTAAAGAAAAATTCACATTCAGGAGAAGACGTGCAAACAAACACATACGTGCTCCCTCTGGAACCCTGTCTTAACCAGGCACTTATACTGAATAGGATCATTTTTCCCCCCTGAAAGCAGCTCCCTTGTCCCTTGCTCTATTCCTCAGTTTATTTCACCCCAGACTGCGAGCCCTTTGGATGAAGACACTAAATCAAGAAACTGAAGAACCCACAGACAGGGTGGTGTACAGACTGGATGCAAAATTTGGCTTCCTGAGATTTTCAAGTCCATATTTTCTTCTTCTTAAGAACTAATCAAGCCCCTAGTTCTCATGAATACACAAAGAGGTCTGAAAGGAAGAGAGAAGTGTCTGCTAAAGCTCAGAAACCAAGCAGCACAACAGATAAAATCTACAGTGCTCCGGAGAACAGGGCCTCTGCATCTGACAGAGCTTCAAGTCGCTTCCGCACAGCTTTACGTCCCTGTCCCACTACCGCTACTGTTCACCCATCCAACCTAAGCACCCTCCCCTTTCCTCCTGCTTCCCTCACTAGCCAATGTGAAGACGTTTCCAGTTTTGCAGAAACCCAAATACCAATGCTGAAGTAAACCATCATTCCAAGTGTAGTTCTTTTGGAAGGAGTGGCCGTGGGCAAGTCCCTTCCTCCTTATCTGTCAAACAAGGCAAGAGCTCTGCCCTGCTGATGGGAAGAGGGGGCGCAAAGAACCACGTGCTCCTTAATCCCCTCCTGGCAGTTTGAGCAGCCCATTCCTCCTCTGCTCTTGAGGCAAAGAGAAATGGCAGTTGCTAAGCCTACATTGATCCTTGCTGCGGAGGAAGGCTGCTTCCTGCGCTCAGGATATTAATGCCTCTTGCATGGTGAGCACGCACAGTGCAGCTGTTCGGCACAAGAATAGAAGGGGCTCTAAGCTGCTACTCCCTACCCAGACCTCGGCGTTACAGAGCCATTTCACCAGAAAGAGGCACAGCTCCTGAACTGCCATTCAATTCCTTTTCTGTCTTTCTCTCCCTTTCTCTCTTCAGCACCTGGGCTTGATCCAAGCTGGCCCCAAACTCCCCACTGTGCAGGATTCTGAGTCGAGAACAGCCAGCGCACCACGGGCACAGCCTCTGCCAAAAGCAAGCGTCTCTTCCAAAAGCAAGCAGGGCTTGGGGTGAGGCCGGCGACGTACAAGCAGGGAGCCTGCAGGGGGCATCATGTGGCTGCGCCCCTTCGCTCCACCCAAAGACTTCCCACTTCATTCAGACGCCCAATTTGGCAGGCTGGATAATAACGACTCTCAGGAACTGCAGAAAATAAAAACTGTAGGTCTTATAAAGAGAAACGGGTTGGTAGGAAAGGGGAACCTTTGGCCAGACCCAGGAAATGTTGCCCTGAGCTCACTCACAAAAGCCACCGGCGATTCAATCGGCAGTAGCACGTCTCCTGGCTAAAGCCTGTCTCCCAGGGATTACCTGGGACTGCGTTGGCTGTAGTTCTACCCACACCATCCTAGGACGCAAGAGCTCATCACATCATGAGTAGAACCTGCTGCCATAGACTGGAGTGCGGAGACATCTACAGCCCTGATCAGCAGCTAACGTTTCTGGAGGGTCACTTTGAGAAAGATGGTGGCAGGCCAAGACCCTAACCTCCCTGCTCCATGTAGCCTGCTGACAAGCCCTGCCCCTTTTCTACCTCTTCACTGGCAACTATGAAACTAGGTAGCCCCTCTCTCAGGGCCAGATTTGACCCAGGAGCATTGTCTACAGCAGGGGTGTTGAACTTCTTTGAGGCTGAGGCCTAAATTCCATTTCGGAGAAGCTCTTGGTGTCCGCATTCCAATGGTAGGTGGGGCCAAAGGTATAACAGGGCAGGGCCAAAGGGAAGGCAGTGGAGCCAAAATACCAACCTATTTTAGCTTAAAGGCCTTATTGCCAGTAACTAAGCCTTAGGAGAGGCATTTCAACCTTTTAGAATAGGGGGAAACTGCGCAAAAGCCAGCAATTCACCAAACTATTGGTGGTTGGTAAGGGGTGGGGCCAGGGTTAGGGGGCGGAGGCATCTGTAGAACTCTGGAATGTTGGATTGGGACCCTAGAAAGGCCAGGGTTTACTCAGCCTGGTCTATAACAAAATGATGATTTTAAAATAGCTTGGCCTGCTTTTGGAAGCAAACTGCATCTGCACTGGCTCTGCGTAATGATGCTGCAGACCAGACTGGGCTTGAAAAAAAGAAGTGGATGAGACTAGAACCAACATTCATGATGCCTAAGCTCTCTCCTGCCTGTAGCAACCCTCCCTCACAGCTCATCCATTTTTCCTTACAAGGCGTATCTTCATGGGCTGCATGCATGCTACCACTCCGCGTCAAGGTTATCTCTACCATTTCAGCACATAGAACAATGTCATGACCCGTTCTAGTACCTTCAGACTCCCGGGAAGATAAAGAAAGCGCCACCACACTGCAGATGCTCAAGCTGGCAGGAGACAAAGCAGAAGGAAGGGTCCCTGCCGAGTCCTCAACTTTCTCAGCCTCTGGGGTGCTGCTGTCCAAGTCCACAGCATAGATGTCAGAATGAGTGCTGTAGTACATTCGGCTGCCCCCACTGCATGCGGCACACAGGACAGGCCCCTGTAGGTAATACTCTCGGAGCTCTGGGACCTTGACCTCTTCTCCCTGAGATGCCTTGATGGCCACCATCTTACCATAGTGACCCAAAGCCACTACACAGTCACATCCCAAGCCTCCATACGCCGGCACTTCCTCTGCATCTGAGGACCCCCGCTCTGTCCGCAAGGCCCCGATGAAGACCACCGGCTCCTCCAAATGATGAAGGATCTTGACGGGCGAATCATCACAGCTGCGATTGTCGGGAGAACTCAAGGCCTTCAGGGGCACGGAGCACAGCTGCCCATCTGGAAAGCCACAGAGGATCATGGGAGAGTCCAGCATGGCGGCATCCACGCCAAAGAGGAGGCTGAAGAGGGGTTCCTCCAGCACGAACGCCCCGGAATGGCGAAGGCCCTCCTTGTGGTCACTGGCGCTGGGAGAAGATGCACAACACAGGACAGGGAGGAAGTGTGCTAGGGACAGGTCCCCGTCATTGCTGGTGCTGGTGGTGATGTCCACATGGCTGATTGGCTGGCGTGGCAAGTTCTCCCGGTCCTCTGGGCCTGGGAGCTCATGGAGATTCATGCACCACTTCCCCTGAACTTGGGAGAGGGTGATGAGGACATCATTGAGCAGCGTGAAGGTGCAAAGCGTGGCATCGGGGAAGGTGCAGGTGTCGGAG